>NC_077231.1:308057493-308392493 GCF_027887165.1 Monodelphis domestica
GATGCAGTGGGAAAAGTATTGGATTGAGAATCAAGTCCCTGGATTTGATTCCTGGCTTGGATACTCTGTGACTCTGGGTGAGTCGCTTAGCACAGTGCCTGGCACATAGTAACAATCACTTCATATATCTCTGGGCATCAGTTTCCTCAGCTGTAAAGTGAGAACAGCTAATCTCTCAGGTCTCTTCCAGCCCCAAATCTATGGATTGTCACCAAAAAAAAAAATAGTTTTGCTCCAATGAGTGGCAATCATCTAGTCTCCATCTCCGTGAAGACAGAATAAGAGGAAGTGACTACAGGGAGGCTACATGGATCTTGGACATTTTTCTGGGCAGTAACAGAAATAGATCTGGAGTGTGTTGTGAAAGAAGGGTGTAGAAATCATCACATTTTGCTGATGTTTAAAAACTCAACAGCTTTTTACCTGTCCAAGATGACTAACTGTGATCCTTATCTGAAGGTGGCAGATAAACTCCGAGAGCCCCTTGAGGTGCCTTCTTGCCCCTGAATTCTAATCTACAAACTACAGCTGTGACACATTTGTGGCTTAAACAGCAGATAAAAATAAAACTCCTGCTCCTAGAGCTCAGCGTGATGCTGCCTGGGCGGGGGACCATTATTTCTGGCCCCTCCTTGGGCAATAAAATGAATTGATCCTTGCAATTGACTCCGGAGAATGCGGCATTCTCTCTCCATGATGCTGTTTTCCTTTTTAGCAAACACAAAAATGTTTATATATGTTTATGGTTGTAATATCCAGGCTTTATCTTTGAAGTGTGTAATGTTACATCTGCTGCACTCAGGGACTTGTGCCATATGGTGTGTGTGTGTGTGTGTGTGTGTGTGTGTGTGTGTGTGTGTGTGTGTGTGTGTGGTTCATATTTCTTGCCAGAGTGGAATGTTTATGAGAGGTGAAGTCATGTGTTGGAACGTTGAGAATTTTATCTCTGTGGTTTTTTGATCTAAGACCTTTCTCTAATTGGTCTCAGAATGCACACGGCGCACCAACCGAACAGTCCAGCTACCATTACTTTATCTGGTCCTGTGTTTGCCTTTGGTTCTCTCAAACTGATGAACCCACACCACTACCAGCAGAAATTCTTGATACTAGTCAACTGAACGCAAATACCATCCCTGCCATGAAGTCTTCCCTGATTTCCTCCAGCAATATCTCCCCATTCTGGTTTCCATATTACTTTCTTTGCATCCTCCTCTCTCACCTTCTGCTTTGTGCTATATTCATCTGGTTTCAGGTCTTACCTCATCAACCAACCCCAAAATTAAGCATCTACAATGGCCCTGAGCACTGTACAAGGACTAAGGATGCAACACAAATAGAAGACAGCCCCTGCCCTCGAGGAACTCATCTCAACTCTCTGGAGTTGGCTTCCTGAGATTTAGACTAGGCGACCATCAAGACCCCTTCTAGCTCCCAATCTAGGCTCCTTTGGCGAGTCACTGATCCTTCAGTGCCTCAATTGCTTCATCTACTAAATGGGTAGGTAGGGCTAGATGACCTGGGAGGTCCTTTCCTGTGCTAAAGAGGATTCAGGAAAAAGAGAGAGGACAACCTTTTTGTCTCTGTGTACAAGAAGAGTGTAATCTGGATAACTTGGCATCACATCGTCAGACTGACACTTGGGAAAGGACCCAAAGGGCAGTGAGTCCTGATTTGCCTAAGGCTGGCTTCTCCTCTTTCCTAGATTTATTGGGGAATGTTACAAATCATAGGTGGGCCTATGGCTCTAGAACCAAGATCGTTAAAAGATAGAAGAAAAGGTTCTTGTTCTTCTTGCATGATAGAAATGAAAACAAAAACAAAAATAAATGAACAACCTAACACAGATCTTGGCTTCCTAGGAGCTACTGAGGTCACTGTACATAATTCAGAAAATGCCCTTTGAGGGGGCAGTTGGGTAGTTCAGTGGATTGAGAGTCAGGCCTAGAGATGGGAGGTCCTGGGTTCAAACCTGGCTTCAAACACTTCCCAGCTGTGACCCTGGGCAAGTCATTTTACCCCATTGCCTAGCCCTTACCTCTCTTCTGCCTTGGAGCCAATACACAGTATTGACTGCAAGAGGGAAGGGAAGGGTTTAAAAAAAAAAAAGAAAGAAAATGCCCTGTGGGTTGGTTTTTGGTTTATTTTATGATCAGGCTCAATGGCCTGCTTTTCCACTTGACTATAAAATCTGTGAGTCACACACTGCCACATCTTGTTTGGCTGGCTATTGGTTTGTCCTCAGACTTACTTCCAAATGACCAAGTGGAAACTGCCAAAATGTAGACAGACCCCCTTGGATTCATTCATTCAATTCATTTTTCTCCCTTGTACATAATAATAGATTGGGGGAGGGGGGATGCTTTTTAATCCTTTTATTAATTAATTTTAATTTTAATTATTAGGTTTAGTTATTTGTTTTTTAATTTAATTTTAATTACTTAAATTTATTCATTTCCCCCCTCCTACATAATAATAGATTGGGGGGATCCTTTTAATCCTTTTTTAAAGGGGAGGTTCCCCCTTCTTTTTTCCTGGAATCCTTTGGAATTCAAGAGGAATCTTAAGAAGAGACAGCTCCTTGCAGTGGGGTTGGGACTTTTTTGTTTGTTTGTTCTTGGCTTTTTTTTTTGGCCTCCCTTAGAGAATTCTTACCCGTCAGAATTAAGGAGCTGCTCTAAATTCAGGATTCGTCACTATAAAGTTTTCTCAATTAGAAGATAAGTCATCGTTCTGTGTTAGCTCAACGCTGTCCTTTGTTTGTCCACTCCAGCAGAGTGGCACATTGCAAATACCATCTCAGGAATACATTACTGGGCCCGGTGCTTACGGCCCATCAGGCACGTTCTGGGGATAATGTTTAAACTCTTTTGCAGCTCACTGAGCAAAGCCCACTGGGTGGTGGAATGTAGATCACCTGGTCCCGGTCCACTAGGCCAGCCATCAGAATGGGTCCCTGAGGATCCCAAAGAATGCCCATTATCCACGCATCAATTCCTTTCTCTCTCTAGGGAGGCAGCAGGTCCTCTTATCTCAGTTATGTTCCTGGACTAGAATAGGGAACTCCAAGGACAGGAAAGTGCTTAGTGATCTTGATGGGTTGGTTGGCTGTTTTCTAACCCAACAAGCAATAACTGAGACCTACTATGTGACTGCATTCTACTGGGAGTCTTTACTTTGGACAAGGGAAGGACCATCAATCCAATATTATCATCTTTCAACAGCAGGTGGAATCAAAGGGAAGAAATCCATCTCGGCGTCTCATTAATAACAACACCACCATACTAATAACAAGTAACATTTATAGAGAGCTTTGGGGTTTTCAAAACTCTCATCCTCTCCCCTTTTGGGAAATGTAGAATAAAGGGATAAAAAGATCCTCTTATTTACATTCTCTTTTAAAGTTTACAAAGTGCTTTTCATGTACAATCTCAATTTTGATCTGGTCATTTGATCTTGAGGAAGGTACCACTATTATCATCCCTATTTTACAGATGAGCAAATTGAGACTCCCAAGGGACTTGCCCAAAGTTACAGTTATCAAGTGTCTGAGGCAGGATTATAACTTGGAAATACTTCTTTCTTACCTCTGCCTTTTAGAATCTGAGACTTCTTCCAAAGCTCAGCTCACAACCACCTCTTATACAAAGCCTCACTGACTCCAACCCCAACCCTATCCACTACACCAACTCAAGAACTCCTCCAAACCAGGAGCAACTAAGTCCTTTGAAGCCCTCTGATGTAACTTGAACGAAAAGCTGAGGGGGCAGCCAGATGGCCCCGCCGGTGAGTACCAAGCCTAGAGATGGGAGATCCTAGGTTCAAATCTGGCCCTAGACTCTTCTTAGCTATATGACCCTTATTGCCCAGCCCTTTCTGCCTTGGAACTCACACACAGTACTGATTCTAAGATAGATGGTAAGGGTTGAAAAAAAGAGAAAGTGAGAATCTAAGATACTTTCTAGATGGCAGTAAGAATGCGAGAGATGAATGGTCTTCACAGTCTATCATGATTATAGTTCTCCTATCACTGAATTCTATTCCTGATATAAATCCAAATGAGTATTAATGGGGACATACTCTTTGATAGGTTGTGGGAGCCTATTTTCTAATAGTTCATTTAAAATCCTTTTATCACCCTTCTGTGGTCTCAAGACCAAAACCAGGGAGTCAAAACAGAGAAAGAAAACTATAGACCAATATCATTAATGGGCAGTGAAGATGAAATTCAGTGAAATGTTTTGAGCTTTCGGTGGGGAAAGGCAAGATATAAAAAGAGTAATTAATATCAGGATAATATTGGCTAAATAAATGCATTGTTCCCCTCTTATACCAATTAAAGGTATATTGCCTAAGTGCATCTCAAATGAAATTCGGGCAGCAAGAAATGAAATGGGGCAGCAAGGTGCCTCAGTAGGTAGACATCCATATTTGGAGTCAGGAAGTCCTGGGTTCAAATATGGCCTCAGATACTTTCTATCTGTGTGACCCTGGGCAAGTCACTTAACTCCTATTGTCTAGCCCTCATTATTCTTCTGCCTTGGAACTTAAACAGTGTTGATTCTGAGACAAGTTGAGAGTTTAGAAAAGAAAAGAGATTCAAGATCATTACTATTTTTGTAACCTGAAGCAGATACTAAATGAATGTTTGTTGAACTCAATTACAGAATATCACTAGGTGACCTCTAATGTGTAGTAGTGTCAGTGTTGGGGGATCCCAGCAGGATTGCAGTGGAAGCCAAGGCATTGCTTAAGCTCTGTGGCCAGATGCCTGGTAACAGGGTCAATTGGCACAAACTTCCTCCAGTTATCTTTGTATCTCTGAGGAAGGTCTGAAATGCCAGATTTCTCCGATAATGGGGCACCTATTTGTGCTTTTGTTCCCATGGAATGTTGCCAGGATGCCCATTGCTCCCCCTCTTCAATCTCAGAACCCCCACTTATGTATTAAGAGCTGACATTTCTACAGCACTTACAGTTGAACAAAGTACTTTATACAAATTAGCTCATTGAACCCTCTTAGCTGTAGAAAGAGGCCAAAATTTGGAGTTGGGGGGCCTGGATACAACGTCCAGTTGTTGCCTTTACATGGTGATTTCAAGGAAGCCATCCAACTTCTTGAGCCCTTGGTTGTCTCTCCCACGAAATGAGGGGGTTGGACTTCAGAAAATAGACCAGAAGAATGTGTAAAGACACAAGGGAAGAGATAAACAAATTTGAATGAATGAATGAATGAATGAATGAATGAATGAATGAATGGATTAATAAGTAAATGACTCCATTTGCTAGATCTCCTGGCGAGTCCCTTCCAGGTTTTACTGCTAGAACCCAAGGACCTTGGTTCAAATCTCAGCTCTCTGAACAACATCATGATGTAGGTAGTGTGGGTCAAGTTACCCCTCTCCCCCATATCATAGGAGAGGAGCGTGAGTCTCAGAGAAATGTGGCTTGTCCATGGTCACACAGATGGGAAGTGTGTCCCAGGCAAGATGAAAGCCACATGCCTCTGGACTCCAGGAGGACGGTGTCTCCCTGAGGGTGCCAGCCTCTCACGCACAGCAGGACGAGCTATTCCATCCATCTCTGCCTTCCTCCCCCAGCAGAGCAGATTATGGAGGGTGGAGGGTGGGAATGCAGTCTGGTGCGGGGAAACTACAGATGCTCCTTCCAGGGGAAGGCGAGGGAGAGAAAGGAGGAAAGAGGAGAGAGATCACTTCCTTTGGAGGCTGTTTAATTTGCTTTTCTCCCTGGAGGCTGACTCCTTCAAGTTGCCAGATAATGAAGCCCTGTATCAATAATGGAGGTCACTGACAATTAGCAGCTTCTGCTAAGAGAGAAGTGCTCAGAGCCACCACATTACCTGATGGTCCAAATGTAAATTGAATTGGTTTGGCTGGAATGATTCCCTCCAGGCTCAGGATCATTAACTGTACAGGGACCCGTCCAAAGCTCCAGCCTCGAGGAGGGCGTCTCTAACAGGTAGACCTCGTCATTTCACACCCAACAGCCCAACTCCCAACTCCCGGCTTTGGCACCCACCATCGTGGTACCCAGACGAGGCATCCTCCTCAGCTCTGCCCGTTAGAATCCTCAGGTGGCTTCCGAGCTCAGCTCAGGCATCACCGGAGACCCAAGGCTTTTGCTGATCCCGCCAGCCTTCTGTATACCCCTCGCCTCCCTCGTCCCCCTCCAAGACAGAAGCGTACATGCTTGAATATACTTGTATATGTTATTTCCATCCTTCAAATGGATGCTGCCAGAGGTCAGGGGTTGTTTCACTTTTTGTCTTTGTATGCCCAGACTGATAACTTTACATTTATAACATATATTTATAGAGAAATATAATTTATAATATACCACACACATTATATCATCTTTGAGTTGATAACTCATAATGTTTGCTCAGTAAAGTAAAATTGTTTTCTTGATGTAAGATAATAATGGGATGATAATTTCGCTCATTAATGATATGTCAAGATCATAGGAAGTCAGATTTGTAGAATGTCAGAGCTAGTAATGACCTTAGAGAGCATGAATTCTTACCCCACCCACTTGACAGATGAGGAAAATAAAGGACAAAGAAGTTCTCCATTGGGGCAGCTAGGTGGTGAAGCGGATAAACTGGACCTGGAGTTGGCAAGACCTAAGTTCAAACCAGATATGTACTTGCTAGTTGTGTGATCCTGGGCAAACCATTTAGTCCTAATTTGCCTCAGTTTCCTCATCTGTAAAATGAGCTGGAGAAGGAAATGGCAAACCACTTTCAGCATCTTTGCCAAGACAACTCCAAGTGGGGACCCAAACAACAACAGAAAATGGCAGCCAAGATTTACACGCAAGCCCTTAACTTCAAGTCCAGCATTCTTTCCAGTGGCTCCCATTGCTCTATTTCCCTCACTTTCCCAGAGGAGGAGAAATGACTTGCCCAAGGTCCCTTATCTCTTGACCCCCAGGGTAGTACAACACATGGCAAGACTTTGCCCACATTCCATTCTCAGCCTGAGAACCAGGGAGGGGGTGAAGAGCAAAGCAGGCAGGTGGGGATGCTTTCCTGCATCCTTCAGTGATTAAAGATGGAGGCACTGAGTCAGGCAGCCTACAAATTGCTGCCTGAGCAAAGAGGCATTTTAAATTCCTTCCAAAGCCCAAATAAATTCTCACAAATGGAAATCTGCCGCAATTCTTATTTTCTATTTCTGGGAGATGGTGTGTGTTTCATCCATTATGAATCAGTCACGTGGCTCTCCACTAGAACAAAGGAAAAGGAAAGTAAGATGTGGGAAAGCTGGAAGTAGGGGAAAGAGGACCTGGACACCAGGTTCAAATCTAGCTTTCAGTGTTTGCTATCCATGTGACCATGGATGAGTCACTTAATTTTTCTTTAGTCTCCTCATCTTAAAAAAAAAAAAACCAAAAACACAACAACAAGGACATTGAGAGCCAGGTCCAGAGAAGGGAGGTCCTGGGTTCAAATGTGATCTCAGACACCCATTGTCCAGCCCTTACCAGTAATTCTTCTGCCTTAGAACCAATACACAGTATTGATTCTAAGATGGAAGGTAATGGTTTTGGGGGCTCGTCTTTTGGCCTTTCCCTTTTATAACAAAAAAGAAAGAAAAAGAAAAAAGGGGGTTGGACCAAATGACCCCCCAAGAATTTTTCACACTCTAGAGCTATGTATTGTCTTCTGATCTGTAAAATGGAGAAAATAGTATACACTGTGTTCAGCTCACAGAATTGCTATCATGCTACAATGAGATGATGAAAGGAAGGGGCAGCTAGGTGGTTCAGTAGATAGAGCAGAGTCTAGAGTTAGGAGGTCCTGGATTTAAAACTGTTTGACCTTGGGCAAGTCACCTTAACCCCATTAGTTTTAAGAGTTGGTACTAAAGACAGAAAGTAAAGGGGTTTTTTGTTTTTTTTTTTAAAGCAAATTATATTTAGAGTCAGGGAACTAGTGTTCAAGTGTTTGAATCTGCAACTTATTGCCTTGGTGTCTGTGGGCAAATTATTTATTCTCCTTGGGCCTCAGTTTCCTCACCTATAAAAGGATAGGCTAGATGGCCCTAAAGTACTCTGCTAGTTTTAAATTTATGCCCCAGTAGATGCCAAGGGCTTTGACTTAAACATTGTTGTGCTGTGTTAATACAAAGCTTGTCACAAATAAGATGGCAAAATGAACATAGACAAAGATGCTCACAATTGGATCAGACCTACAGTACCATATCAGGGTGATCTTGCTGAGTTTTCCAGTAGCACTTGCCTGAAATTGTAATAATACCAAGGTTGTATACGAGATAAAGCTCTGGACCCTAAAGTCAGGAAGATCTGAGTTCAAATCCTATTCGTCTAGCTGTATGATATTGGGCAAGTCACTTAACCTTCTAGAACCTCAGTTTTCTCATCTGCAAAATGAAGACATTCCAGCTCTAAATTGATGCCCTTAAGAGAAGAGCATCATCCTGTTCCAATCAATAACTCCTCTTGAAGAGGCTGGGCTTGGAGCTCTCTTGACCAAGGAGGCAGAGATAAGGAGAGAGTATTCTTGGCATGGACAACAGGAGAGATGGGCTCTTGGGTCAAGAACAGCCTGTTTAAATAATACCAGTCAATTACTAACTGAAAGACCTTGGGCAAGTCATTTACTCTCCTTAAGCTTCAGTTTCCTCACCTATATATGAAGGGTTTTAAGAACCTTTCTAGTTCTGATTCTTTCTAAGCTTCAGTGACCTAGATTAGAATCTTGATTTAGTCACTTAGCATTTGTGTACCTTAGTGAGTGTATCTGTGTGTACATAGTGTCTCTATATAAACAACCTGTCCAAATCTCTCTCTCTTTCTCTCCCTCTCCCTATGTCTCTCTCTCTCTCCCTCTCTCCCACTCTCTCTCTCTCTCTCTCTCTCTCTCTCTCTCTCTCTCTCCCTCCTTCCCTCCCTCTTCCTCTTCCCCTCCCTCTCTCTTCAACTCTCTCTTCTCTCTCTCCCCTTCCCTCTTCCTCTCCCTCACTTCCTCCCTCCCTCTCTCTCTCTCTCTCTCACACACACATTGAAAAGTAATAGTCACGATTCAAACCAAGGTTATTGGAATATGTATTTAGAGCCAGAAGGGCCCCTAAAGATTCGCTAGTCCAAGTACCTGTTGACGAGGAAAAAACACAGAATTTCCTTTTGTAGAAAGCATTCTTGAAAGAAGAGTTGGCCATTTTCTAGGATCCCATTTCTATCGGTCTCTGGCCCTGACTTGATGAACATGAACGTTCCCACCAAGCATCAATCATGCCCTACCTTAAAGGTTATGGGCCATGCCAAAAGTTCATAATCCTCTCCCTGACTGAGTAGGCGATAACCCAAGCTCTTTCCCTCTCCTGAATTAATCCTTAGTGTTGAAATGAGAAACTGATATAAAATCTTTTTTTCCAACAAGAAACAAGAAGTTCTAGGGTTTGCATCAAAGAGTTCCCATTACAGCCTTGGCATTTCTGGATTCCCCAATGTAACTGTTTTGGCCTGTAATGGTTACCTGAGTTGCTGACATATTCCAGGAGATGTAAGTCTATTGTAGGGGAGAAGGGAGCATGGGGAAACTCTATCCATCAGTTGAGACAACTCTAGTTGTTGAGGATGGGAAGAAGTGAGGCAGGGGCTGGAGAAAGCTACAGATAATCTAGCAAGATGAAAAACCATGTTTTTTGTTCAATGGGGCAGCCAGGGGGTGCAGTGGATACAATGACAGCCCTGGAACCAGAAGGGCAAGTCACTTAACTCTACCTTTACCGGACTTAGTTTCCTCATCTGTAAAATGAGCTGGAGAAGGAAACTGCAAACCACTCCAGTATATTTGCCAAGATAACCCACCCAAAATGAGGTAGGACCAGTCAGACATGACTAATTCATGACTTAAAAAAATAACTGGGTTTTTGGGAGCCCCAAATTTGCCCCAGTCCCATGGGAACTTGCCTTAAGGGAAGTCCCACAATGACCTTGTTTTATCATCCATTAAGCATCCTGAACAGAAGTGATAGAAATGTTCAAGTACTCAATCACCGTTTTTGTCTTAGAAGTTTTCCCCCCATTGTATCAGAGATACATTCCCAGGAAGTCCAGCACCTGGCTAGAACCATCCTTTGGTATCCATTGTAGTTTAGGACACTCCCAGATACCCTAGCTCAGGCCTCAGCCTCTTTCCCAAGCCTGCTGGTAACCAGTCAGTGTAGGTTTTCTGTCCTTAATTCCCCCCAAAGACATATAAGACCCCCTTGTTCTATTATTCTTTGGAAAATCACCTTTGGCTGGGGGTTTTCCCAGAGACACTGTTCCCAGAGTCCCAGAGCTTTAGCTCTGTCTCTCTCTTGTCCTGTTTAAAGATTTGGTCTTGCTGACTACTTTAGTGGTTGGTTCTCTGTTTTGCCAAGTTGACAGTAGCATGGTTTGTGGAAAGCGCCCCTTGGACCTGGATTAGGAAAGATCAATGCCCAAATATGGCCACTAGGACTACTGACTGTATGCTTGGGCAAGGCATGTGCCATCTGTGGCCTCAGGTAACTCTATAGTGCTTATGGTAAAAGAAGTTGGCAGAACTTTTGAGACAGCTGGGCAGCTACAACAAACTAGATTGAAAGGAAGAAAGCCCAGAGATGGGGAGGGCTTCCAAGTGCTTCCCATAATCCAGATGGGAGGTGATAACAATTGTAATACAAGGAAGGCTATAGAAATGGGAAAAAAAAAAGGGATGAATACAAGGGATAAGGTGAAAGAAAGGTGGGCTGAATGTGGTGACTAAGGCAAAGAAAAGGAGAAGTTTACGGCTCTGAATCTGGAAGAAAGAGGAGAGCCTAGGAATCATGCTAACCCTCCCTTCCATTCCTGGCCAGCCTTCCTAAAGCAAATTCCATGAGCTGGATCTTTGGGGCTGACTCAGCCCTAGATGGTCAAATTACCCTTTCCACCTATGTCCCTCTCAAGGACCAGGCCTCTCAAAGTCTGATTGATGTCCTTAACTCTCAGCGTGAACTTCACCCACTCCTTCCCCCAACTAAATTTCTGTCAATTCCTGCCCCTGTCCCCCCAAGGACTCACCCCTAGCTTCTTACTCACTGACAGAGTTGAACAGGAACAGACCTTCCAACAACGGTTGCTAACTTTTAAATATAAGGACTGCCTCGACAAAAGGAGGGGGGCTTCAGGTTTATAGATACCTTTTGTTTATACATTAGTTTCTCTCCTAAATATACCCACCTACCTCACAGAGAACCCTCCCTTGAAGCAAAGAAAAAGAGTGTTCAATAAAACTAGCCAATACATCAGCCATGCCTGATATATTCTACCTCCATGGTCTCTCACCTCTGCAAAGACAGGAGGGGCTACCTTTTCTCAATTCTTTTTAAAGTAAAATAATTCCACAGAACCCCACATAAGAGATGTCACACTATTAAGATCCAGTGATGGGGAAAATATACAATAAGTAAAAGCTTCATGGATTTCCTTTTATAAACTTTGTATGTTTCCTGTATCACCACATCAATTTGTCCATCAAAAAGATAACAATGTGGTGGCAAAAAAATGGAAAATGAGAGGACACCCTTTGATCGGGGAATGGCTGAACAAATTGTGGTATCTGTTGGTGATGTAATACTATTGTGCTTAAAGGAATGATGAACTGGAGGAATTCCATATGAACTGGAACGACCTCCAGGAATTGATACAGAGTGAGAGGAGCAGAAGCAGGAGAATGTTGTACACAGAGACTGATACACTGTGGCACAATCAAATGTAATGGACTTTGCTACTAGCAGTATTGCAATGACCCAGGACAATCAGGAGGGACTTATGAGAAAGAATGTATCCACATGCAGAGGAAGAACTGTGGGAACAGAAACAGGAAAAAAAAACTGCTTGATCACATGGTTCAATGGGGATATGATTGGGGATGTAGACTCTAAATGATCTTAGTGCAAATATTAATAATATGGAAATAGGTCTTGATCAATGACACATGTAAAACCAAGTGGAATTGCTCATTTGCTACAGGAGGGGGGTGGGAGGAGGGGAGGAAAAGAACATAAATCATGTAACCATGGGAAAATATTCTAAATTAATTAATTAAATAAATGAACTTAAAACATGATGGCTATACACACACACACACATATGCAAGATTTTGGTTCAGTCTGTTGGAGGTATATTTGGATACTTTTTTATATGGATTCAAAGATCCCCTTGGAGGAAAAAAAAAAACAAACAAACCATGATATCCCTGACTCAGGGTCAGGAGCCCCAAAGGCTGGTAAGCAGTACCCTATAGTCAAGAGCCAGCAGATACTAGACACTTGTCCTTACTCTCTGTTTCTGGAACCAATTATTTCTCTGTTTCTAGGTGCTGAAGGGGAGTAACCCTAGAGGAAACATGCTATTGCTATCATTTTTTTTATCACCCTAGTTATAAATACAAACATATGTGCAGTTAATGGTATTAGCAACATATTCTCGCCACTGTAATCTCTGACAACTGGGCAAGGTCATATCACTGCAGAATCCTTGTAATTATAGAAATGGAGAATTTAGGAACTCAAAGATAAAGAGTTTGGCTTGGATCTACTGAGATAAAGATGAAGTTAGGACACCAAGGCAGAAATATCTTTCAGGCCATGAGAAATAGACAAGGGACTGGGAGAGAGCACAGATAGGGAGCTGTGAGGAATCGCCCTAATTAGAAGCAATAGCTGAAGCTATCAGAGGAGAAAACATTCAAGCTTTTGGATAAACCACTTCTCTTTGGACCTCAGGTTCTTAGCAATAAAATGAGGGAGTGGGGTGAACTAGATGACCTTTCAGGTCCTTTTCAGGTAAAGTTGTAATCCTGTCCTCTAGTGCCACTCCCGTATTTTAAGGAGAGGAAAACTCAAGCCGGGAGAGAGATCATGACTTCCTCAATATCATATAGCTCATAAGTGGCAGAGCTGAGTTTCCATAGTATGTCCTCTGACTCCAAATCCCATGTTTTCCTCACCAAGCTAGGCTGCTTTAAGGAGTTAGAAATCTCAGCTGCAACCAGATTCAGTATTCTTAGCAACACCATGTTTTCCTGGCATTAGAATAGCACTGGTTATTTCCATGTCTTTAGCAAAGGCTAAGATTTGTTTTTAGTTGAAATGGTAGCTGACTGGGATGAGGAGTCCCATCTAGTACTCTGGGTGACTAGCCAACCAGCTGTGTATCCCAGCCCACAGAGACACACATTCTCTCATGCATGGCATTAGATTCACATTCAGACTGAGTCCCACATTCTGCACTGCTGCCCAAGGGATTCTGCTGAGGGGGAAAAATCATTAGGAAAAAGCATCTTTTATTCAGATTTCCATTTGAAAGCCCCACAGATAGTGTTCACAGGGGAAATGTTGCTATTTGCCCAGAGTCATAAAATATACCAATGATAGAAACAGAATTAAAAAGTTATGGATCTCAAGGCACTTAGGGCCTTAGATACTCCCTCTCACAGTGCATTAGAATACTTCAACTAAATATTTGCATTCAGATAAAAAACTCTTCCATCTTGAGATTTTCATTTTCTCTTTTAATTAAAAGTATTTGATCCCCTAGAGCCTTAAAAAATTCTATACTGATAAAAGTCATACAGTTTAATTCTGCTGCTTTTCCTTGTTTTTTTTTTCCCAGCTCAAGTTCTCATGTAAGCATGATATCATGGAAAGGGGACTAGCTTTGGAGTCAGGGGACCTTGGTTTAAAGCCTGCCACTTTAATGAATCCTGCCAGTTTCTATCCTGCCACTTCCTATTACTTATGTAACTTTAGGCAAGTCACTTCTCCTTTCTAGGTCTGAGTTTTTTCACCAGTAAAACAAAGAGGATGAAGCACAAGATTTCTAAGATCCCTTCCATCTCTAAAGTCTATGATCCTTGCTAGGCCTCAATTTCTTTCTCTGTCTATAACCATGCACTAAATGATCTTCAGATTACACATGGAAATGACTGGTGAGCTTCTAATGCTAGGAAAACATGGTATTGCTAAGAATATTTCATCAGATTGCAGCTGAGCTTTCTAGCCCTTTAAATCAGCCTGCCTTGGGGAGGAAAGCAGGGGATTTAGAGTCAGAGGACATCATTTGTAAACTTGGTTCTCCTATTTACTACTACCTCTATGACATTGGGGAAGTCACTTTCCTTCTCTGGACACAAGTTTGCCTTTCCCTATTTCTCACCCATGATACCAGAAGAGTCATAAAGTCCCACTCAGCAGCCTCAGGATAGGCTGGCTTCCAGAGAGCAGGGAGCAGTCTGTAGGAGTGTCATTAGCTAAGAAATTGCTGAGTCTTATGCAATTATCATGTTAAGGAAAGAGCAGTGGTCTAGCAATAGGTCAAATAACCAGTGTGGTTTGCTATTTGTGGAGCCCATCCTAGCAGAATATAAAAATAATTATAAGCACAGCACAGATTTTCAAAACTGCTTATTTCGTTTTCTAGGTCAGGAATTCTGCAAGTTTTGTTGCAAGCTACTGTCAGGCCAGCAGGGCTCCCTGGCTTTACCCATTTCAGTATCCATTTAGGAAATGTTCATCAGACAAGAGCCTTTCAATCCACCCCCCTTCATTAAAGGGTTTCCTAATAAAGGGTTTCCTTCTTCCTTAGGTAAAGGACCTGAACACCGGGCAGACCCAAGGCAATGCCCCAAGAATAGTTAACACCCAGTTTTCCCAGGAAACAGTCAGGGCCCAGGTGCAATAAAGTTTGAAAGAACTTTGAACCAACACCCCCAAATAAGGAGAGAGGCTTTGAATATTGTCAGGCCAAACAAGTATTCCTTTCATAGGCAGAGCTAAATTAATGGGAAGACATGCAAATTTTACCCTTGTCCCAGTTCTCCATGGCTTCAATAATTTGCAAAGATTTTGCATGACTCTCCTCTTTTGCCTTATATGGAGGGAAATAAGTTGATACCTAAGTCCCTGCAGCCCCAAGCAAGCCTTTAGTGGTCTCAGAAATTCAAAACATCCCCTATCTTAAACCAACAGAGACTTGAACCAATAAGAGGAAAACAAGATTGATGGGGGAGGTGGGTAGGAAAAAAGAGGAGAGGCTAAAAGGAAGTGGGTTCTAAGAAAGCCCAGAAGTATCAAGAGGGGTTGGGGGAAGAGCTTGAAGGAATCCAGCTTAAAATGATGGCATCTAGCAAAAAAAAAAAATAGAATGAAGGTCATTTGCATAGATCTTCTAAGGAAAGAAAAACAAAAACCAGATTTCAGATCTTATGGCTTCTCATAGTCAGAATATAGGGAGGGAGGGGGGGGAGGGAGGGAGGGAGGGAGGGAAGGAAGGAAGGAAGGGAGGGAGGGAGGGAGGGAGGAAGGGAGGGAGGGAGGGAGGGAGGGAGGGAGGAAGGAAGGGAGGGAGGGAGGGAGGGAGGAAGAAAGGAAGGGAGGGAGGAAGGGAGGGAAGAAGGAAGGAAGGGAGGGAGGGAGGAAGGAAGGAAGGAAGGAAGGAAGGAAGGAAGGAAGGAAGGAAGGAAGGAAGGAAGGAAGGAAGGAAGGAAGGAAGGAAGGAAGGAAGGAAGGAAGGAAGGAAGGAAGGAAAACAGGCTTGGTTTACAAAGTAAAATTAATTATATGCTATCATGTTAAATGAAGCAATAAAACTTTTATCCACTAGATAATAAGGTCAATAATAAAGCTTTTTTATTTTTTAAGGTTTTCACTTTACATGTGTTTGGGTGGATGATCAGGTATAGAAGATTCTTGTTTAGGAATGGGTTAGAACATCAGGAGAATGTAAGCTCCTTGAGGGCAGGGACTCCTAGTGACTGATAAATTATCCTTGAATTAAAATGGAATTGACTAGATGGCCTCAGAGATCCCTTCCAACTCTCTTACGGTCCATGATTCTGTTCAATGCTGGGTATAGGAACTGCCCTTCCTTTCTACACCCTCCTCATCCTTCCATATGAATCCTCTGGCCATGGACTAGAGCAGGAGCCCAGTCCTAGCTTCCTGCCTTCCATTCACACCTCCTTCCCTCAACTGTATCTCTCAGGCTTCAGAGCTTCATCCTCCTGGAGATAAAATCTTGTAGATCATCTCATCTCTCTGGGCTTCAGTTTCCTCATCTGTGAAATAATGGGCTTGGACTAGCAGGCCTCAAAGTCCCTTTCAGAACTCTGGCCATGGTCCTAAATCCCTTGATCTCCCTGGGCCTCATGGTAAAATGAGGGGGTTAGTTACGCCAGTGGGTTTCATTGGTCCCTTTTACATGGGATGCTCCTGCGCTCTACAGTTGCTGTTACAGTCCCTTTGATTTCTCCTGGTTTCACTACACACGCTTCCTTGGCCAGGGCTCCATGACAGGACACACAGGTGGGGGGGGGGCACCTTCCTTCACCTTTCCCCTTCTTCCTCCTGCCTTCCATTCATGTTGCTGAGTCACTGGCCCTTGCCCTTCTCCAGGGTGATTCTGCTCAGGGCCCCGGGTTTCCCAATAGCATCAGAAATACTTGGCACCTACAGGGGATGATAGCAAACAGTTCCCGCCCCCTTCTAGCCCAACGAGGGCAGGGATTGGAAACACAATGTCAATTTTTGCTTGCTTGTTTTCTGGGAAAGTTAAGGATTCACGAAAGCAGGGCCTGAGCCGTGGGTGCCCTTTGGTTTCTCCCACTGCCGGATGAGTGTCCTGGACGGTGAGTATTGATAGAAGGATTCCCAGGAACCCTCCTCCAGCTAGAAGTAACAGACAAGCTAGTTTGGGGAGGATCGGCCCCTGTGCCAGGACATTTTGTCTATTATGAATCCAATGTGACCAGCTCTGGGGGAGAGAAAGGGCTTCATGGAAGACGGCCATGGCTCAGTTTCTTATCGGTCTGGTGGGCCTCCCTCTCTGTCCTCAACATTCTTGAGGAATGGAAGGAACAGACTATCAGGTTGGGTGTGATAAGGGGTAGAAAAGAAGGGGGAGGAGGGATGAGCAGGCACTGATTAAAAGAGGAAGGCCCAGCTGTCAATAACCAGAGCAAAAAATGCTCCAAGAGAGACAGCGGGGTGGCTCAGTGGATGGAGAGTCATGCCTAGAGATGGGAGGTCCTGGGTTCAAATCTGATCTCAGACACTTCCCAGCTGTGTGACCCTGGGCAAGTCACTTGACCCCCATTGCCTAGCCCTTGCCACTCTTCTGCCTTGGATCCAATACACACTATTGACTCTAAGATGGAAGGTAAGGGTTTAAAAAAAAAAGAATAAAGATGAAAAAGGGCATTCGAAACTAATCATTTCATTCTCCTACTCACGGCTCCCTATTGACCCTAAGTTCAAAGGCAAACTCCTCTGTTTGACATTTCAAACTCTGATCTATCCTAAATTCCAGCCCTCCTGAAAACTACTTCCTTTCCCAAATGCCACCATACAGTCAAAAGGACCTTCTAACTCTTTTTCAAGACTCTTCCATCTCTTTCCTGTCCCCTCCTCTCCTCTCCTCTCTTCTCTTTCCTTTTCTTTTCCTTCATCTTTCATCTTAGAATCAATACTGTGCATTGGTTCTAAGGCAGTAGAGTGGTAAGGGATAGGCAATGGGGGGTTAAGTGACTTGCCCAGGGTCACATAGATGAGAAGTGTCTGAGACCAGATTTGAACCTAGGACCTCCCATCTCTAAGAGGTCTGGCTCTCAATCCACTGAGCCACCCAGCTGCCCCCTTGTCTATTTTCTCACTGTGTTTTGCCCCCAGAGACATATTAAATGCCAGTTTTTAAAAACTCATGGGTCCCAGCTGTGTGACCTTGGGCAAGTCACTTGAACCCCACTGTCTAGCCCTGACCACTCTTCTGCCTTGGAACCAACACACAGCATTGACTCCAAGACGAAAGGTAAGGATTTAAAAAATAAAAACATCAGAGGGTTGTATTCACACTATCTTGCACTGGATTGTAAGACCTGATTGTAAAACTTTCAGCAGGAGCATTCATTCATACATCAGAAATGGCAAATGCAAACAAGTCTTGACTTATTGTTTTGCTGATTATCTACACTTAAGAAAGCCATGGAGAAAATGTAAAAAATGCAGATTAAACTTAAACACGGATCCTACATACATTTTCTTTTTTGGAAAGATGGTTTTTCACATTTCCCAGTCCTCCCCTGCTGTGAAGCCATTATTTCTCTAGACCTACAATCATTTCAACATGAAATTTTATTACGATAAAATTTTATTAAATTAGTTCAATGCAGAATCGGGCTAGAAAAAAGACCTACTGAGTGGATAAATGAGCACCCCATCTGGAGAGAAATGTGAGCACAGCAGACTTCCTTCGAGATCAGTTCTGGGTCCAATCTTATTTTAAATGAATATAAATGATGTGGCTCCTGAAGGGCCTAGTGAAGCCTCTGAGTCCAGGTGTATGAAGATTTCTAGATAATGAAACACCAAAGTGATGGGGATAACCTTCAGGACAGTCTCAAAAGCCTACCTGACTGGGCAGAAAAAATGGCTGGAGAGTTTTCTGTGTGGCTCTAGAGTAAAGACAAGTCTGCATTAAGAGGGGAAACATATCCAAGTCCTATTTCGAGGATGATGGGCTCTGAGCTATCTATTATTTGCCAAGAAGGAGACCCAGAAGCCATTCCTTACGGTCTGAAGAGAAGGCTGAGAAGGGATATTCTCAGGTTTTTAAAATTACAAAGGCTTCGGCTCCAAACACAGACTTCTGTAAATCTTGGCATACTAGGGCTGGGGAGCACCCCGTGAAATTGGAAAGAAGCAAATTGAGGAGAAATAAACCAGAAACACTAACTTATACAACAGGTAATAAACCGAATTCATTATCCCAGGAGGTGATCAAGGCTAAAACCATAAAGTAGCAGAGGGGAGAAAGAAAGGGGAGGTAAACTCCACGATGGGGGGCCCACAATATTATTAAGGAAAACCAGGGTGCTTAGAGGCCACCCCTAACCTTGAGGTCCCTGTAAAGTGAGATATGCAGAGCTTTTCCTCCAAAACCCATTGGATAAGACAATGGAGGGAGCCCCTTCCATTCAAAAGATAAATGTCTTCTTATAACAGCATCTTACCATTAAATGTAGTAACATTGTCTAAGTGTAGATCTCAAGGCAGGATGGCATTATCCATAGAGGGCTGTGCTCCTAGGAATCCGGAGTCCTGCCTCAGATATCCACATAGGGGCATGACCAGGGGGCAACTCAGCTCAACTTTGGGAGAGCAGATGAATGCACAGTTTGCATTGGTATGTCCTAGGGGTCTCCATCCCTCCAAGCTACCCACTTCCCCAAGGAAATCCCAAGTCTAGACCAAGAACAATTAGATTCCTCATTGGAATTTGCTTCAGTTCTAATCTGAATCCAATCTAGATTGGGAGTGTTTTCACCTAGATAAGTCCTGGTAGACTGCTTTTCTTCTAAGCATTCATGAATTTACAAGGGCACTGGGGTATGATGGGTAAACCTCTGAACCTGCAGTCAAGAGCCAAGTGTGATTGCTATTTCTTACATTTGCTACCCCTGTGACTGGAGGAAACTCACTCTATCTGAGCCTCAGTTTACTCATCTGTAAAGTGAGGAATAAGAAGAACCTGTCGTACTGACCTCACAGGGTTATTGGGGTTTTTTAAAAGGGTAAAGTATATATCAAGAGACATCTAAATGTTAGTTATTATTCAAAATTTATGCTGCAAATCATCTGTACTGGTTAACTAAATTCTTTAGCTCCTGTTGCTAGCCAAAGGGACCAAACTTGACCTTGAATATTCTCTTTAGTAGTAGTGGTAGTCTCTCAGTGACCAAGAATGACTACTGTCTTTGTGCATTATCATCTATTGATGTACCCTCATGTGGCTTTGGAGTCCAAAGGCTGAGGCGCAGAGTTTGTGGCACATGGGGCATGGGACGCCAGTTGTTACGGGAGTATATTCTCTTTATTTTATTTTTAAACCCTTACCTTCTGTCTTAAGAGTCAATATTGTGCATTGGTTCCAAGACCAGAAGAGTGGTAAGGGCTAGGCAATGGGGGTCAAGTGACTTGCCCAGGGTCACACAGCTGGAAAGTGTCTGGGGCCAGATTTGAACCCAGGACCTCCAGTCTCTAGACCTGACTCTCAATCCACTTAGCCACCCAGATGCCCCCCCCCCACCTCATATTCTCCTAATGGTGGAATGGAAACTCCTTGGGGGCAGGAGCTGTTTTCTTTTTTCTCCCCTGTAACTATCAGGGAGTTTTATCTAGTATTTTTTCTTTCTTTGGTCTTTATCCTGGACATTAGCCACAAGAGACACTGAGTGACTAATAACGAGTGGCTGGCTCAGAGATAGGTCTGAAAAGCATCTTCCCCTCAATCCTCTCTACCACCCCCAAAAAACAACTTGAAGGACACACAGCCCCTACACACAAGCTGGCTCAGTGATGTGGTCCATGACTGTGAAGGACAGCACATATTATTTACATAAGACACGCTCGGTAAGAGATCCTTCACTACCTATGGAGAGAAAGAAAATGGCACCCCCACGAAATGCCCAATTATTCTATTATAGAGTCCATGTGAATAAGTAAGTAGAATCAATATTAGACTGCAGAAGGCTGTGTGTTAATAGCTGTGTGAGATTAAGATAGCCCCAAGTGCATACTTTCATTACTGAAAAATAATGTTTTCATTGAGTTACACTTTCCCCATAATTTGTTTATACCTTATGTGAATTTGTTTCAAAGGGAATTGTGTGGAACCTCAGGTACTCGCCACGAATACACACAACACCCACTGCTATTGGTGACATTAAGCCCACTCTTCCGAGGCTACCAGCTCAATAAGAATTATGCTCCCAAGAGGAGAAAAAACAACAACATTCCATTCCTGAATCTCCTGTTCTTTTCTTTGTAGGGAAAGAGAATATACAAATCTAGCAAGAAAATAAAGCCTGGAATCATGGGAAGGGGGGAAAAGTTGCCCTCTGGAACCTGAGGCAGATCCTGAGAGCTCTCTCTGTTTTGTAATCTCTCCCTTGAACATCACTTTGTTCAATCAATCATGCAGCATTGATTTGTAAGCTCCTACTATGTGCTTCTGAGCCAGGGGTGGATAAAAACAGCCAAGAGATCTCAGAAGTACATTGGAATCTCCCTCTAGTCTTTGTACAGGAGACAGCTTGGGATGTGGAATATTGCCACAACAGCCTTCATTGTTGTATTAATTGGTTGTATTGAACTGTTCTTTTTAAACATTCTCATTCTCTGGTATATGGTGGGCTCCCTGGGTGGGGGAGGGGAGGGATAGGAAGGGGGTGCCTGCTGGGTGTGCCAGCTAGAATAGGTCAGACAATCCCCCTCATCACACCTCCTCCCTTTCCCCCCTTTTCTTTCTCTTTTCTGCACACCTGCTACACAGGTCAGGAAGGACTAGGTCAACAACAAAGAATCCCCCTTCTGTCTCCCCTAACCCATGGAGACTAAATCTGCCCTGCAACTTGGCTTGAGGTGAGGACAAGGCTGATTGGGGTTTGAGAGGTGTGCTCACGCACTGGAGAGGGGCACGGTTGGGTTGAGGAGAGCAATCACAAGCCAGGAAGAGGATAGGGTTGGATGTTAGATTGTGAGCCCTTCTGGGGCCCCCTTGGAACTCTACTTAACTATCTGCCTCGAGTTCAACAGATGCCTCCCATGGCAGATGCCCCCTTCCAGAAGAGAAATCAAACCAGCTTGCTGCTTCGTCATTGAGAGTCTTGGTTTGTTTGTTCTTTTTGAGTCAGTGGCCTCACATCCCATGCACATTGTTCAGGATAGAAGCAGATGCAAAAACGAAGCTTATCAAGAAAAATGGGAATATTATGAAAGTAAATGTGCTGGGCTAGGACTCACTGAACTGAGTGGTCCATTAGAGAATCATCTAATCTGACCGTTAATTTGTCCTATACCTGACTGAGAATCCCTCCTGTGACTTCTAATAAGAGGAATCCCTCTCGCTTAATATATATATCCCAATGGGTCAAACTTGTGGTCCTCTAAGCCCCTCAGATTTTTTTTTACAGTTATTTCTTGCCAGGATCCCTCCATTTCCAGTGGAGAATTTGATTTGTTGAACTCTCCCATAGGACACTTTACACTGACCTCTAGTAAATGTAGTCTGGCTAGATTCGGTTTATCATTTCACAGAGGGTGGTGGGTATGCAGAGTATAATGATATGGCATAGATCTTTCCAGCTCTAGCAAGGAGAACTCAGAGATCATTACTCTGATGTCCTTATTTTACAGGGGAGGAAATCGAGATCTAGAGAGGAAGAATTTGTCCAAGGTCCTTCCTACAGGTGGTCTGCAACTAAGTGGGTCTTTGGAATGAGGTTGTGAGCTTTTCTGAGGACACCCAAAAAGAGACAAGCCATGCCTACAGATTTGCATTTCGTTATCAAGGGATCCTTGGATCCTTAAGAGCCTGTTGGGCTATTTATATCCATGAGATCACATGCCAAACACTCTGCATTCCTTTCCATGCTGTGAAGTTAGAACAACCAACATTGACCTTGGAGAAGAGATGAGAAACTGAACCTTCTTCCTTTCTTTGGAGAAATGGGAGACTATGGATTTGAAAGACTGCACACACTGGCAGACATAGTTAATGTATGGTTTTTGGTTTTATTCTTGGCTATGTAAAAATGGAGACTTGAATCCAGGACTTCAATCCCCAGAAGTCCTTGCTCCACTTCCCCAGAATGCCTTGTAACCTCACCTGGGCCAAGAGCAAGATGGGGTACTTAACTTGGTTGTAAAAAGGCTCAGCCCTTCTTTCCTACTTCCGCTTGGGAGCAGATGCAGCTCTCCACCCAGCAGACAAGATGAGAGTGGTTGTGATTGTATGTAGTCTGGCTCTTTGGGCCTAGACACGTGCCTCTCTTACTTGTATTTTCTTTATATTTTAATCTTCAATAAACCTCTAAAAATATAATACTCCTGGCAGAGAGACACTAATTTCTACCTGCCCTCAGTTTCTTACAGCTATAAGGGATGGCTTGATGAGAGGATTCACAGATTAACAAAGCAGAGCCAGAAAGGAGCCCAGAGACCATTTAGATCAATCTTTTATTCAACAGATATAAGTATTATAGACCAGAGTTGAAATGACTTCTTGAAGGATACAAGCAGTACCCATCAGAGGTGGCATTTGAACTCAGACCCTCTGGCTCTTTGACAGCTGCTACCTCCTACTGCCCAGGGATGCCTCCTTGTTCTTCTTGTCCATGCTTCCCAAATCAACCCCATTGTCATTCTACAATATTAATAAGTGGCATTGACAGAGTCCTCTAACCTTGCAAATCCATTGAAGAACCAAGCTGATATGAAGACAAAAGATAACAATAACAATTTAAAAATCAATTAAAAAACACTTTCCTGCTCAGGAATGGGGCGATAGTATGTGCTCCAGAAAGCAGAATCCTTTTCCTTCCTCAGGAGCCGGCTGCCTTCTGCCTCTAATTGGGACTCACTTTTCCCAGTCCAATACAGTGAAAATTTCAAAGACTGACTCGTTCATAAATCTCCATCCGTTCCACCCCATAAGCAAAGGCTCTTGGGGAAACACAGCGTGTTCCCACTGATGTTCCATGGCAAACAGACGGATGGCTAGAAAGTGTACCAGCTGGTAGAGAACGTTCTTTTAATGGCATGGCTTAGAAATGCTATCATATACCCATCTTCTTCTTCCTGTGTGTATGAACCACTTTGATCCTTACACAATAACTCCATGATGGAGGTGCTATTATTATTAGCATCCTCTTTTTACAAATGGAGAAACTGAGCCTGGGAAAAGATAAGTGATTTGTCCAGGGTCACATAGCTATCGTGTAGCAGTCTTCCGGTTCCCGAGTTTAATGTTCCTTCCACTAGACCATCTAGGAAATTCAAAAACAAAACCAAAAACGCCTTAACCTTAGAAGACCCCAAATATCCTGGGATCCTAGAGTGAGGAAGGATCTCAGAAGCCAGCTAATCTAACCCTCCCATTTTACAGATGTGCAAACCGAGGTCCAGAAGTGAAACACCACAATCAAGGTCACATAGACAGTAAGGATCAGAGAGGTGAAGTGAGCTTAGAAGACCCCAAATATCCTGGGATCCTAGAGTGAGGAAGGATCTCAGAAGCCAGCTAATCTAACCCTCCCATTTTACATATGTGCAAACTGAGGTCCAGAAGTGAAACTCACAATCAAGGTCACATAGGCAGCAAGGATCAGAGAGGTGAAGTGAGCCTAGCTTATCTGACTCCACTGGACATACCAAAAGAGTGGGAGCCCCAGTTGGGGAAAAGGACTATCAATTGGGACATCCAGTCTTCTTGCCATGCCTTATTGACTTCCCTTTTCTAGGTATCTGCTGTTTAGTGAAGTGAGAGACTGGTCCTATGAGCCTCTATGCCACAGCATGATAAAGATGGCAACTTCTCCTGGTGACAATGAGCTTTCCTCATGCCTCTTTCAGAGGCAGCAGGTTCAGTGCCTAGAGACAGGAAGACCTGTGTTCAAATCTAGCTCAAATTCTTATGATCTTTAGGAGAAAATCACTTTCCAGTTTCCTTAAGTGTAAAACAAAGTAATAATACCACCTAGCTTTCAGGGATGTTGGGAGGATCAAAGTGCTCAGCCGAGAGCCTAACCAAACACATAGTAGTTGCTATTATTTATAAATCACTTAGCATTGCAGCTAGCACATAGTAGGCTCTTTGTAACAGTTATCTATTTTTATTAGTAGTAAACACTTGTCATTGTGCCTGACACAT
This sequence comes from Monodelphis domestica, assembly GCF_027887165.1. Lineage (NCBI taxonomy): Eukaryota > Metazoa > Chordata > Mammalia > Didelphimorphia > Didelphidae > Monodelphis > Monodelphis domestica. The sequence continues at coordinate 308,082,253 of NC_077231.1, forward strand.
AGTAGGCACTTAATAAAAAATATGTATCCTTTTCTTCCTTCCTTCCATGAGAATAGCACATAAACTATCCTTTCCATATAACAGATGGGAGAAAAGAACCTGAAAGAGGAAATAAGTTGCCGGAGGGTCAAACAAGTAGCAACTGTCTGAGGCAGGAGTTGAACCCACACCTCTGGACAGCACCCACCCCTCAATAAATTAAATACAAAGTTCTTTTATTCCTTATTTTTGTCAATTCTAAAGAATTCTTCTTTTTTTTTCCTCGTAAGCCTGAATGAGCCAAAGAACAAGATTCGGCAGGAGATTCTCCCGGGATTAGACACAGACTTCAGCTACCCAGAAACTTCAAGTCAGTCTAGCTGAATTTCCCTCCACTGGAAGAACAAGAGTGAAAGACAGCCCGTTCCCAGAGTGCCCCGTCGAAAAGCCCGGCATTTGCCCTCCCCTGTAATTTCATCCTGAATCCTAACCAACATTCCCGCCTCCAGCTGTGACCTGGGAAGCAGACCCTGCCTGGATCCCGGAGGACGATGGCTCCAATAGTTGGCGAAATGATCCCGGGCTGTCTGGAGCTGCCCTGTGCGACTGTGGCGCCGAGGCTCCGTTCATCAAAGGAGATCAAGGGGCTATTTCTAGATCTTTGAATGAAAGGCAGTAACTGGCTGAGCACAGTCACCGGAGGATGCCTCCATCCCGCCCGCTCCCTCAGGGAAGCAGGACAAAGCTGCCCCGAGCCCGGAGAAGCCTGCTCAGAGATGGCCATGTTTGGAAGAATGGCACAGAAGGCACAGCCTGGCTTGGGACAGGCACGGAGACCTCAGCAAGCCCTTGGAGCTCTCTCCTGCTGCAGGTCACTTTCTAAGATGGCGAGTGACAGAGGCATCACGTGGTAGATGGAAGCCCTCTCGGGAAGGGCACTGCATGGAGGCTATCACAGGTCCACGAAGAAACCCCAAAAGGTGGCATTGACACGGCCATTGAAAGTGTGCAGATAGGTTTCAAAAGTAGAATTTGAACCCGAGCCTTTCTAAGTCCGAGGTCTGAACACTGCACTCCCCCTCATGGAGGAAGTCAAGTAAGATGGAAGAATGCTCCCACTCACTCACTAATATTTCTATTAATGGAAAGGCTGCACTAGAACAGTTCTGAGAAACTTTGTTGGCAGGATTGCAGAAGACCACCAGAGGAAGCAGGCTACATTTCGGGACCCGGTCAAGGAGGGAGGCTCCCAGAATCCTGGGGGGCTCCTCGCTGAAGCTGCCTTCCAAAGGGGTAGCATCACAGATACTCCCAGGGCTACGGAGACCAGAGCTTGACCCCCCCTCCCCAGTTGGCTTTGTCTCCAAGCAGCTTTTGGTCCACAATTCCGTTCTTTAATTACTCCATCCATTCCTCTCGTGGGTAAAGAACTACGTCAGATCTGGGAGCCCAAACTATCCCATCAGCCCCTGCCCTCAAGGAGCTTCATGTTGTTTAGAAACGGTCCAGTTAAGCAAATACAGACTAGCTGTTGGAGGAGGAGGAATCAGGAAGGGCTTCAAGAAGGTGACATCCAAGAGGAGCCTCAAAGGGACTCGGAGATTTCAAGAGGCAAAATGGTCTGGAAGGAGAGCGTTCCCAACATGGGCAACAGGAGTAAAGAATGGGATGTCACATAAGGGGAAGAACAAATAGGCTAGTTTGTTAGGAATGTAGAGGAAGCTCAAAATGTGAAATCAGGCTGATAAAACAGCCTAGAATCAGCATTGGGAAGGGTGCTGAATGGCAAACAGAGTTCATATTTTGTCAAAGAGGCCATTAGAGAGGGAGCACATAGGTGGCTCAGTGGAAAGAGACAGGAGGGTCTGAGTTCAAATGTGACCTCAAACACTTCCTAACTATGTGACCCTGGGCAAGTCACTTTACCCCCATTGCCTAGCACTTACTGCTCTTCTGCCTTGGAATCAATACTCAGTATTGATTCTAAGCTCATTCTAAGATGGAAGAAAAGGGTTTTAAAAAAAATAAGAAGAGAATAGGGAGCCAGTGCAGTTGCTTGAGCAGAGGAGCGGTAGAGTCAAACATGCATTAGGAATATCAATTTGACAGCTGAGGAGAGGAATGGAATGGAGAGGGAAGACACTGGCATGAGGGAGATCAATGAAGAGGCAGTTGCTATAGTCTTCTCCAGAGTGATTGAGACTGAACTAAGATGGTGACCTTCTGAGCAAAGAAAAGGCATCAGACTAAGTGGGTGATTATAGTTTTGACATAAAGAGTTCCAAAATAAGAGGGCCAAAGTAATTGTTAATGCTTTATCTTGAAAAACTATTGCAACATTTGGTGTTGTTAGGTGTTAAGCTGTGAATGTGTTCACAGAAGAAGCTCTGGAAGGGATCCTAGTAACCATCTGGACTAAACATCTCATTTTACAGCTAAAGAAACTGAGGTTTAAAGAGTAACAGGAGCTCAAAGGGACCCATCACCATATTTAGTTCAACTTGTTCCTATTACAGTTGAGGAAACTGAGGACAAAAGAATAAAATGACTTAGGCTCACAAAAGCTAGTAAAATGGCAAACCTGGAATTCAGGACTTGGGACTGGAAAGGACCTCAGTTCATCTAGAACAACTCCTTTGTTTTACAGATGAAGGAACTGAAGACCAGGGGAGTTACATGACTTCCATCATAGGATCCTAGATCCAGAGCTGGAAGGAACCCAAGAGGACATCTGGTACAACCTCTAATTTTAAAGATGAGGAAACTGAGGCCCAGAGAGGGAAGAGACTGACCCAGGTTCACATGACCAGTCATTGATAGACCTAGAACTCATGATTTTATATCTTAGAACTGCAACGTCACTCAAAAGCCTTGTAGCCTAACTCCTTCATTCTACAGTGGGGAAACAGAGTCCCAGAGATTCAATAACATGTCCTGGGTCACATAGTTAGTGCCACATTGATTCTCTAAGTAAAAGCTTACTGGGGAAGGAAAGATTTTATTAAGATGCAGAACTCTGATTGACCAGCGTTCACAACCCACCCACACCCAGGAACATAGACATCCACTCCTACTAGTCACATCGCATCGCTCCTTTCAGTGACCTGCAAAAGCAGAGATGAACAACAGACTGGTCCCCAGCGTGAGCGAGCAGGTTTTTGGCTAGAGCCCGAGTGAGAGCTCAGAGGAACACACACACACACACACACACACTGCTTGTTTAAACAGGTTACCACATTGCTTTGTTTTCACCCACACCCCATTCTGAACAGAAAACAGCTCACTTTGACAGGTGACATCAGGTAAAACATTCCAGCGACTTTCTCAGCCAAAACCCAACTGGAGGGAGACAGCTCCAGAAGGAGCCCAGGGAGCTCTCCCTCTCCCCCTCCCTCCCTCCCTCCCTCCTTCTCTCTCCCTTTCTCCCTTTTCTCTGTCTCTGTCTCTGTCTCAGTCTCTCTTTTCTCTGGCTATGGCTGTCTCATCTCTTTTTCTCTGGCTCTTGCTGTCTCTCATCTCTTTCTCTCTCTGTGTCTCTTTTTCTCTGTCTCTGTCTCTACTCTGTCTCTTTCTCTCCACCTCTGTCTCTATCTCTATCTCTGTCTCTGTCTCTGTCTCTGTCTCTCTCTCTCTCTCTCTCTCTCTCTCTCTCTCTCTCTCTGTCTTTCTGTCTCTCTGTCTCTCTCTCTCTCTCTCTCTCTGTCTCTCTGTCTCTCTCTTTTCTCTGGCTATGGCTGTCTCATCTCTTTTTCTCTGGCTCTTTCTCTATCTCTCCTTTTCTCTGGCTCTGGCTCTCTGTCTCTCATCTCTTTCTCTCTCTGTGTCTCTTTTTCTCTGTCTGTCTCTACTCTCTGTCTCTTTCTCTCCACCTCTCTTTCTCTCTTCTCTCTCTCTCTCTCTCTCTCTCTCTCTCTCTCTCTCTCTCTCTCTCTGTCTCTCTCTCTCTGTCTCTCTGTCTCTCTCTCTCTCTGTCTCTCTCTCTCTTTTTCTCTGGCTCTTTCTCTATCTCTCCTCTTCTCTGGCTCTGGCTCTCTGTCTCTCATCTCTTTCTCTCTCTGTGTCTCTTTTTCTCTGTCTGTCTCTACTCTCTGTCTCTTTCTCTCCACCTCTCTGTCTCCCTGTCTCTATCTCTGTCTGTCTGTCTTTTTAGGAAGGCAGGGGCTTCCAGGGCTGCACACGTAGCAGGTGAAAACCTCACCAGTGAAATTGGGGTGATGGAAGGTCACCCAAACAACAGCAGGAGAGCGTAATCCTAAGCACAAATCTTTGAACTGAGGAAATGGGTTTCCTGGGGGCAGGGCTGGGGAGGATGTCGAGCTTCAGGTCAAAAATACAAGATTTTCAATCTGAAAGTCACGTTTGCTAGGAATGCCCCCTTTGTTGGTCCACCCCAGAGAGCTCCCAGGGGCGTGATTGGTAGAAAATGAGCAGATACACAAACGTTCTTATCTTATTTGAGGACAAAAGCTGTGAGGTTGGGGATGCTGCTGTCCCCGTTTTGCAGATGAGCAAATAGGTGGCAAACTCCAAGCTCCATATGTGAACCCAGAGCTTTCTGATTCCTGAGCCAATGTTCTAGCCACTAAGTTGAGGCCCTGATTGCCATGAACAGCAAAAGTCCCCTTAATGCTGGTGCCTCACCCTAGAGATCATCTCCAGTGAGTCCCTGTTTGTTCACAGTTGTTTGCATATAGTCTTCCATTCTCTTCCATTCGATTGGGAGTTATTGGAGGGCAGGGACTGTGTTTTGCCCTTTTCTATATTCCTAATGTCTGGCCCATTTTCTTTTAAACCCTCACCTTCCATCTTAGAATCAATACTGTCTTTTGGTTCTAAGGCAGAAGAGCTACTGGGCTAAGCAATGGGGGTTAAGTGACTTGCCCAGGGTCATATAGCTAGGAAGGATCTGTGGCCAAATTTGAACCCAGGACCTCCCATCTCTAGGTCTGGCTCTCAATCCACTAAACTACCCAGCTGACCCCATTTTTGTTGTTTCTCAGTCATGTTCATCTCTTGATGACCCCATTTGGGGTTTTCTTGATGATACTGGAATGACTTGTCATTTCCTTCTCCAGCTCATTTTACAGATGAAGAAAGTGAGGCAGTTTGGAAGTTTTCTTGGCAAAGATACTGGAGTGGTTGGCCATTTCCTTCTCTAGCTCATTTTACAGATGAAGAAACTGAGGCAGTTTGGGAGTTTTCTTGGCAAAGATCCAGGAGAGGTTGGCCATTTCCTTCTCCAGCTCATTTTACAGATGAGAAAAGTGAAGCCAACAGGGTGAAGTGACTTGCCTAGTCACATAGCTACTAACTATCTGATACTAGATTTGAACTCAGGGCTTCCTGACTCCAGGCCCAGTTCTACCCACTGGGCCATCTCACTGCCTGTCAAGAGTCAGTGCTTAATAAATGTGTTTGGATTTGACCTAATTTGACTTTCCTATTTTGCAGCCTCCATCAAGGAAGGGGACACAGAAAAGGTGTGCCGCTACTTTGGATTTCCTGGGTCAGCACCAAAATAAAACCATCACCAAGCCAGACTTGCCTTAGAGTTCTATTTAAGAATAAACAAAAGCCAACCCACTTCCTCTTGTCCATCTTCCAATGGTGGCTTCGAGGCTCGGCAAGCCTACTGCATTCACTTTCTCCACACACAAGAATCTTGCAGGTGAGCGAGCATCAGTGCCCGGCAGCTGCCATTCCTGTGATGGGCTCTCAGCATTTCCTGTCTCCAGAGGGCTCCTGACTATCAGGTACCCCCCCACCACCTTGGTCAGCTCCTGGAAGACCTTTTCTTTCACAATTACTTTCCATGTGTTAATTAATGTGTTCCCTCAAAGGAGTCACCAATTTGGGAATGAAGTTGCCTTCACACTCACACACACTCACACACACACACTCACTCACACACACACACTCACACACACTCACACTCACACACACACTCACACACACTCACACTCACACATACTCACACTCACACACACTCACACTCACACACACACTCACACACACTCACACTCACACACACTCACACTCACACACACTCACACTCACACACTCACACTCACACAAACTCACACACACTCACCCTCACACACACTCACACGCACTCACTCACACACTCACACTCACACACACTCACACTCACACACACACACCTCAATTCAATTATAAACAATATCATAACAAGATTAATAACGTTCTCGTCTCCAAATCAATCATTGTTTATTTGGAAACATCATCAGCCGTGATCGATTTACTAATCTGCTGATTTCAGGTGCCTTTTTCCCAGGCATTTCAAACAAGGAAGAATGTTCTCGAGAATTGCTTTCAACATATTTTATGTGCATTGTTTGTTTCAAATCCCCCCTAAAAATAATAGCAATAGCAAAAATAATACCACGTTTATTTATTAACTCGAGGTTTGCAAAGTGCTTTGTGAGTATCACTCTGTGAGCTTAGGTGCTATTATTAACCCCATTTTGCAGATGAGGAAACTAAGGCAGGCAGATGTTTAGAAAAACGTGCTCAGGGTTAAACAGTTAATAGTGTCTGAAGGCATATTTGAATTCAGGACTTCCTGTCTCTCTTCCTAGCTGGCACTCCATATACTTGTGCATACATATATAAACACACACACACTACCAAGTTGCCTTTCTATACCTTTTTTTTTTGTTGTTGTTAAACCCTCACTTTTCGTCTTGGAGTCAATACTGTGTATTGGTTGCAAGGCAGAAGAGTGGTAAAAGCTAGGCAATGGGGGTTACGTGACTTGCCCAGGGTCACACAGCTGGGAAGTGTCTGAGGCCAGATTTGAACCCAAGACCTCCCCTCTCTAGGCCTGGCTCTCCATCCACTGAGCCTCCCTGCTACCCCCTTTATACATTTCTTGAAAGCAGGGATGGTTTCATTCTTCACTTTGTATCCTCAGCACCAATCATAGTCCTCCTTAGTAATAGGAGCTTGATAGATGCCTATTGATGTACTAAGGACAGTTTGGTAGTACAGTGGATAGAGGACCCACCTTAGAGTCCGGAAGACTTTCTAAGTCCAAATCTGGCCTCAGACTCTTAGTAGCTGTGTGACCCTGGGCAAGTCATTAACCCTGTTTGCCTTAATTTCTTCTTCTGTAAAATGAGCTGGAGAAGGAAATGACAAACCACTTCAGTATCTTTGCCAAGAAAACCCCAATTGGGGTCACCAAGAGTTGGATATGACTGAAAAACAGCTAAATGACAACAAATACACACATACACATACACAGATGGTGCCATTCCCATCTATCCAGGAGAACAGAAGCACTTTGATGGCACACACTGTTTGGCTGTTTGTCTTTGCATCCCCATTACCTAACGCAGTGCCTGGCACATAGGACATGTTCCACAAATGTTTACTTAATTGAATGGAGTCAAACATTGCTACAAGCCTGGGAAGAAGATGAAGAACATTGTCCTTTGAGTTAGCGGACCTGGGTTCCAGTCCTACCTCTGTTACTCATTACCCAGATGACCTGGGAAAGGAAGATGCTTCCCCTCTGTGGGTCTCATTTTGTCCTCTGACCAATGAGGACTTGGGCTTGACCATCTCTATGGTTCTGAGTTCTAGATTCTGAGAGAACCCTCTAAAAGTTCTCTTTCCAGCCACTCTTATGTTGTTCTATAATCCTGACCTCTCCTGATGATTTCTCAGAAATGGGACTGTTTAAAAGTGAATTTGAAATGTGGCATCTCCACAGACCACCCCTCTTTCTTGGAATAAGTGGCAAATGTGGTCCAAACGTCAAGTCGGAGCCTCATCTCAGAGGAAGTCGATTCTCGCCCCAGGCTGACTGGTCAGCATCAACGGGTCCCTCCAAAATGGGGAGAGCAAACGGAGAGCAAACAGCCATTGCTCTGTGAACAGCCTGGGAGCTGCAGACACGGTCCTACATATGGAGGCAATGATCTAGGAAAGGGTGCGCATCCACAGAGAATCAGAAAATCTTAGGAGAAAGGTCTGAAACCAAGATCAGCCACGATGTGCGGAAGAAGCCAATCTGCTACTTTTGGGGTAATTTTCTCTTCCCAGTAACTCCTGTCAGAAGGAATTTACCTCTTCTTGTTGTTTGCCCTTCATTTAAAAAAAAAAACAAAAACCCTTAACTTCATTTTTAGAATCAATGCTGTGTATCCATTCCAAGGCAGAAGAGTGGTAACGGCTAGGCAATGGGGGTGAAGTGACTTGCCCAGGGTCACCCAGCTAGGAAGTGTCTGAGGCCAGATTTGAACCCAGGGTCGCCCGTCTCTGTCCATTGAGTCACTCATCTGCCTCTTGACCTTCATTTTAAAAAAAAGGAGTAATGATATCACATGGCAGCATTTGTGCACAATGACACAACAGTTGGCATATACTTCCCAGAACTCAAAGCTGGAAAGGCTCAGAGAGGTTGTCCAGCCCATCCCTCTCCCTGTACCGATAAGGCTCTCTGAGAGGTGGACTGACTTTACTGGAGGCTACAAAGGGAATCAGAGTGGAGCTAGGATGGAATCAGGTCAAGTTGGAGGTGGTATGAAATGCCTACTATGTGCCAGGCACACTGCTAAGCCCTAGGGACATAAAGAGCCAGAGAGCCTCGCTGCCCTTCAGGGTTTCTGACTCCAAATTCAGAATCTGTTTCACTGGACTGAAAAGTCCTCCAATAGACTCACAGAATGTACAAGTTGGAAGAGACCCTGGAGAGGATCTACTCGAACCCCATCAATTTCCTGAGGTCCAGAGAGGAAATTCCTGGAAGGCAGGGACTCTATCTTAGAGGTCTTGGTATTCCCCACAATACCCTGCACATGCTAAGAAATATTTATTAGTAGGTTGGCATATTGGACAGAACACTGGACTTGGCTTCCAGAAGACTTGGGTTCAATTCTCGCCTCAGAGACGTACCATGTGACCGTGGGGCAAGTCACTTGCACTTCCACTTCCTTCTCTGTAAAATGAGGAGGCTGGCCCGAGCCTTCCAGCTGGGAATCTGCGATGCCATTTGTTCTCTTCGGATTTACACATTTTGTGTCCCAGAATAAAATGTAAATTCCTTGAGAGCAGCCACTGTTCCATTTTCATCTTCGTATCCCAGCACCTGGAAGAGCACCTGGCATGGAAGAGGGGGTCTGGGCCTGCCAAGGCCAGCTCTCCCTCTAGCCACTGTCCTGAAACGCCTCTGCCTGGCGCAGGGGGAGGAGACCCTCTGGGTTTGTCGATTTCCTGGGTTGAATCCCACTCTCGGTTTTTATGGGCAGCCCCAGGCAAGTTACCTCAGACTCTCTGGGCTTCTGGTTCCTCATCTGTAAAATGGGAGCGCGATTCCCTGGCAAGCCTGCCTCACCAGGTGATTCTGAAGTTTACCGAGATAACGTAGGGCGAGCACTTTCCAACAAGTCCAGCTGTTACATGGGAATCTATTTAATATATGTTCTAGCCTCCTAAGTCCTATAGAAGTGTGTACATATATTTACACGCCCAGAATATACCCATTAAACATATATTCACATAAGCCCTCACCTTCTGTCTTAGAATCAATACTGTGTGTTGGCTCCAAGGCAGAAGAGTGGTCAGGGCTAGGCAATGGGGGTCAAGTGACTTGCCCTGGGAAGTGTCTGAGGCCAGATTGGAACCCAGGACCTCCCATCTCTAGGGCTGGCTCTCCATCCACTGAGCCACCCAGCTGCCCCCCACATGCATACTTAGAGTATGTGTTTAGTAACTCAATTTCAGTACTGCTGGCACATCTAGCTATGCCGACAGCTGCCACCACCAGCAGATCCTTCTCCTTCCCCAACACTCACACACATAAATAACATGGCGCCTTTTGTAGCCTTCATGATATTCTTGCCTGTTGAAAATGACATTCTTTTTTAAAAATATTTTATTTGATCATTTCCAAGCATTATTCATTAGAGACAAAGATCATTTTCTTTTCCTCCCCCCCACCCCCCATAGCCGACGCGTGATTCCAATTCCACTGGGTATCACATGTGTTCTTGACTTGAACCCATTGCCATGTTGTTAGTAGAAAATGACATTCTTAAAGCAACTTGTAAGTAAATAATCACTGGGGAATTAGACAATACAGGATGGTGTACTATATCAATTCTCAGCAGGAGTTACTATCCACGTGCTGCCTCATTTCCATTAGTATTGAAGAGAGCTGGGCACAGCCAGGTCTGGAGATGAGAGGTCCTGGGTTCAAATTTGACCTCAGACACTTCCTAGCTGTGTGACCTTGGCCAATTCACTTCACCCCCATTGCCTAGTCCTTGCCACTCTTCTGTCTTGGAACCAATACACAGTATTGATTCTAAGATGGAAGGTGAGGGTTAAAAAAGGAGAGAGAGAGGAGAAGGGGAGAGAGACAGAGAAAGAGAGACAGAGAAAGAGAGAGACAGATGGAATCAAGAATCCACCAGTGAAAGCAAATGTTGGAAGCACTCTATACCACCTCATTTGCTGAGCAACTACAAGCTCCAAAGCTTACCCAAAACATACAAATCAACACTTTGGATCATGTTACTTTGTCCTCAATAAACTCCAGGGCCTCTCTCTTGCCTCCAGAATCAAATGTAAATTCCTCTCGTAGGTATGAGATTCATCTTTCAGAGTTCAAATCTGGACTCAGACACTAGTTGTGTGACCCTAGGTAAGTCACTTAACCTATTTACCTCAGTTTCTGCATCTCTAAGATGAGCTGAAGAAGGAAATGGCAAAACATTCCAGTATCTTTGCCAAGGAAACCCCAAATGGGGTCATGAAGAGTCAGACATGACTGAAAATGAGTGAACAATAAGAGCACAGGCATTTACAGCCCTTCCAGACCTGGCCCTCCACATACCCAGCTTCTAGTCTTACTGACTGCTGTTCCCCTCCATGGACACACCGGCCATCTTGCTCATTCTCATACAGAGCACTCCTCCATGTCCCACTTCTATGCCTTCCAGCTAATTGTTAGCCATGCTTGGAATGAATGCATACCCTCCTCATCTCCTTATTTTTCATTCAAGGCTCAGCTCCAGCTCTAGCACCACCTTAGGCTGAGCTCCTTCCTGGTCCCCTTCTGCTACTTCCTTCCCATCTCAGTCAACTTCAGTCAACTTGACATCTATTTTGGAGATGAGTGTGTTCTCAAACATGCGTAGTGTCTTCCTTGGATAGAGTGTGAACTCCTTGAAGACAAGGGCTGCTTTCACCCTTGTCCTTGTATTCTATACTCCTAGTGTTTTAGCAAGGTGTCTGGCACATAGTAGGTCCTTAAAAAATGCTTATTGATCGATTGGGTTCTCTTCAAGCTCACTGAAGCAAAACCACATCTGAAATTGGAGCAGGAACATACTTCCCCATTGCCTCCTCATCCTTCCCTGCCATCCCTCAAATGCCGGGTCCTTTCTGACAGGAAGTCCTTTGAGGCCAGACAGGTCTCACTACCTCCCTTTGTGTTGTGGACTCCAGGACACTTAACTCAGGGAACTGCAGAGTGCGTCTGGGCCACCGAGGAAATGCCTAAAATAGGCTCTAGCGCTCTTCTCAGAAGTCAAACCACAAGACAGTCAAGTTGCTGCTTTCAAAAAGATATGACTTGATGGCCCAATTGGCAACTGGAATCTTGGTATGTATTACAACCTGGCTATTGAGTTGCAAAATAGATCTATTAGTTAGCTACTGAGGCAGAGGTTCTTTCCCATCAGTAAATTTGCCCCCAAAGGTATAAGATGCTTTTAAGGTCCTCAACTGTTGCCACGTTGCAAAGTTCAGTAGGTTATCCTGTGCAGCATGACCCAGTTAGTTATGTGTCCACAGATAGTGTCCACTTCGTGGCTGCTTGACTTTAAAGTGACCCGAGGTGGTTTTTGTTGTGTTGCTTGTTTTTTAATGGCGTCCATTTTTTTTTAATGCTAAAAAAAAAAAATCCACAACAGAGAAAGCTATAACTAGGACATGGCAATTTGAGCTGTGTCCCATGAAGCAGATAGATAGGGTTTTTTCTTCCTGCGCTTCATGATCCTCAAGCAGATGGGACTTCCTAGTGCAATAGCTCCTGTTTTCTTTCCCAGGGTCACAAGCCAGGGGCCAGTAGGCTTCCATTACCCTGGCTACCTTCTTTCACCCTCTGGCCTCCATTACAAATTCAGTTGGGGAAAAGGGCAGCTGAGCACAATAGATGGAGTATGGCAGAGAACTTAAAGGCAATCTAATCTCAATTTAAAATATAAAATAAAACCCTTATCTTCCAACTTAGAAATACTGTGTATTGGTTCTAAGAGTGGTAATGGCTAAGCAATGGGGGTTAAGTGACTTGCCTAGAGTCACACAGCTAGAAAGAGTCTGAGGCCAGATTTGAACCCAGGATCTTTTGATCCTAGCTAGCTACCTAACTGCCCCCAATCTCTGTTTTACAGGAGAAAAAATCAAGGTCTGGGGAGCTTACGGTAACACAGCACTGGAACTCAGGTCCTCTGGCTCATTCATTCCACTGCACTACATTGAATATTTTTTACCTATTATTGCACATGATGTAACATGTCAATAACATATCCTATATAATACATGTTGTGCATTTCTATGTGTATGTGTGCATGTATCCTGGTCGATACAAGGACTGCCCAAGAGCAGGAAATTTGCTGTCAGTCTGTCAGTGCCTCTAAGACTCCCCACCCTGTGTTGGATGCGAGTGTGCTTTGGGAATGGATGTTGTGACACCCTCTGCTGGAGAAGAAAACCTGCTGCTGGCAGTCTCCAGCCAGCCTTCACACCACCACCGGCGTCCGAGCCCAGTTTGCCCCCTTGCAGCAATCTCGCAGCTAGGGCTCCCACGGTTGGGATGCAGGCTCCCCTCACCATCCTCAGGGGCTCCGGACTCCTGCGGTAGTCTATCTATCCCCAGGAACCCTGAATCACTTTGGCTTTTGTCATTAAAGTTTTCAACGACCTGAGAGGGACTCCTGTCCTCCGTGGATCATCCTGATTAGAAAACTGTCATGCACAGAAAGCAGCGGCCCGCCTCTATCGATCGCGAACTCCTTAGCTCGCTAGATCAATTTTTCCTCTTCCCTGAGACCTGCTGACCAGCGCCTGAGCAGCAGCCAGCCTGGGTTCAGGTACTCACTCAGGGCAGGTAGAAGTGTGCACAGGAGCTCGAAGAAGCCTCGGCAAGGGGCCTCTAATCGGGAACTCGCCCCCCCCCCCCCACACACACACACACCACTTGTAAAACAGCAAAGAGTGAGCAGCTGGCTCGCCTTTAAGCGGTAAGAACAAGAGAAAACCCCCTCCATTCTTTCCGCCTAAGACGTGCCCCAGGAACGCACAAGTCTCCTTTAACTGCGCCTACCCTGTGCTAATTTCTGAAACAAACAAAGAAAATCCAGGAGGCGAAGAAAGGGGGTTCGCTCTCCTTTGGCTTCTGAGCCCTGCAAGGTAGGGGCGCTGGTCCTCCCCAGCCTGCCTCCCCTGGAGGCGTCGCCCCCACCCACTTAGGCGGCCGAAGTCCGAGTGCCCTTTCCCCTCCGCTCTCCGCGGCTCCCGGCGTCTCAGGAGCCCGGGCGAGCTTTGCTTCGCTGCCCAACGACGCTCCCGCTTCCTTTCCCACGTCTGCCCCGGGCAGCAGAGGAGCGATGCCTCTGCTCTGGGAAATAAGAAGCAGCCGCCGCCCCCCCCCAAACAAGTGGCACGCCCGCCAAAAGGCAGGCGAGCGCCGCTCCAGGGACTGGGGCGCCCGCAGCCGAGGACCGGGAGTGAGCCTGCTGCTGGGAAGGATGGGGAAGGGGGACGCGAGGCCAGCCGACCCCCACGCTCGGGCGGATGGCGGGCAACTCACTACTCACTCACCCGAGGAAACCGAGGAGCCCGACAAGCTGGAGTTGCTGGACGCTGCCATCATCCCCCGCTTTCTCTCCTCCCCGGCCGCCCCTCTTTAGCTTCTGAGCCAGATGTGGGCGCCGCAGCCACTGCTGCTGTCCGGGCGCCGCCGCCGCTGCTGCCGCCGCCGCCGCTGCCCCCAGCCCATGGCAAAGTCCCGGGGACGCAGAGCGCGAAGCGGCCGCCTACTCCCAGCCTCCCTAGCCAGCCAGCCAGCCAGCCAGCCAGCCCAGCGCTTCGTCCCCCCCCCCCCCCCCTCCGGGACGGGGCTGCACTTCCTGCTCCGCCAGATGACGCGCGGCCAACGCCGCTATTTAAGTGCGCTTTCCTGCCCTCGCAGCTCCGCTCCGCACGGCTCTGGGCGGCCCGCCGGAGGTGCCAGCGGAGCCGAGCGGAGCCAAGCAGAGTCGGGAGCCGGGCAGCCAGGCGAGCAGCGCAGCCTGGGTTCCGGCCTCAGCCCGGGTTCTGCTTTAGTTTCTCCAGAGCTTGGTCCCAAGCTCGAGGGGAGCGTCCCCCCGCCCCCACTATCTCCTCCGCAGCTCCGGGCAGCCCCAGCAGGAGGAGGTGTCACTCCACGCACACACACACCAGACCCTGACAGACAGACAGACACGAGGCGCAGCCCCCCTCCCTCCCCTCGTCCCGCCTCCCCCACTCCACGCGCCCACACAAAGGAACCGGGAAGGCGCGGCGGCGGCGGCGGCGGCGGCAGCAGCTGCTCGCTAGACAGCTCTCCCGGTTGCAGCCCGAGGCGGCGCTGGCTCGGCTGGATAGGCTGGGCCCGAGGGAGCGGAGCCGGGAGTGAGCCCGCCGGGCCAAGCCTTCGGCACTCCGGGGCCCCGGGCAGGGCAACGCCTGTGCCAGAAGCGACTTGGGGTCGGGGGTGGGGGTGGGGGTGGGGGTGGCTGGCGTTACCGAGGGAGGTGCCGCCGGGGCCAGGGGCCAGAGTCCAGCGAGGCAAACGGGCGCTAGGCTGCCCAGAGTTCTTTGCCCCCCCTGGAGGCTGGCCACCGGGTCTCAGCCCTGCCAGAGCGGGGCTTCCCCGGGTCGGTCAGACCCAGGACAGCGCTCTAAAGGGGGGCTCCAGGCGCCGCCGCCTGCGCCCTGACCCCGAAGCCGGGACAGGACCTACCTAACCCGCCCTTCCAAAACCCGGGCTCTTTTCCTGGTGGTGCCATGTCTCCCTTGGGCAGTTAAGTCCACTGAGCCCTGGGGCTCCGCATCCTGATTTTAATCGAACGACCTAGAACGCCCAGGCTTATAGAGGGGGTCACCTTTGGGGGTGAGGAATGCGGTTATCATTTATTTTTAAGCCAAGTTTGCACACCCAGAGTAAGAACCCCAGGTTTCAAGAGAGGCGCTAATGCCGGCAGCCACCAGTTACCCAAAGCCCAGCCAGACCCAGGTCAGGCGGGTTCAAGGACGAGCGCAGCTTCCCCGGATCTCCTCAGGCCGGATATTCTGGGTCGGGCAGTCTAGACCACGACCACCCATGCGTCTGATCTGGGGCAACGTTCTACAGGGAGGCTTTCATGTGGTGGGGCCGCCCCAGAAGCCTTCTGCCTGGGGAGAAGAGAGCAGAGGCAGAGGACAAGGCAGAAAGGGGCGCGAAGGCGCGAGGGCTATCTGCCTTGGGAGCTCTCCCGTGTCCTGACCCTCCCCTCCCACACCCCCGACCTAGTCCTCGATTGGCCTTGGCCAGTAACCGCTGCTGGTGGCCAGCCGGGCTGAGGAGCCCAGGCCTGGAATAATCCCCTCCCCCGCCCCCCCCCCCAACCTGTGACTGGAACCCTTTGGGAGGCTGGATTTCTAAGCAGCCCCACGAACCAAACAAAAGCCCGACGTCTTAGGGGGCGGGAGCTGGGCTGGAGGGGGGGGGCGGGGAGGGGGCCTGCCGCACCTTAAATACACCCTTTGGCTAAGTAAGATTTAGCCGCAGGCCAGCGGGTGTCCTTGCTGGGTGGGGACCTGCGGAGGTGGGAGAGAGAAGGGCTGCGCCATTCCTCGTATTTAAAGCGAATCAATTTCCCTGGAAGGAATATCTGCCGCCTCTAAAAACCCAAACCTATTTCATGCTCCCAGCAGGGCAACCTGTTCATTTAGACCAAAAGCCGAGGCAAAACTGTGAAATGTGAACAGAAATGTTTAGATCAAAGGCAAGTAAACATTAAAGGAGTGGATGCAGCCTCGTTAGAGCCAAGCGCAAAGGGGGACGCCGGGCTCGGTCCATTTTGTAAAAGCCCCGTTAGAGGGACGCAGTTAATGGACAAATTAGCTGAGACGCAGGAACACTAACCGAGTCCTGCCAGCTTCCAGGCTCTGGCAACGCTTCACAGACCGCGTGTGCAGAAGAATGCTAACGAATAGGGCCGATTTCAGCGCACTCTTGTCTGCCAGAGCGTGCCTTTCATTTCACTGGGTCTGATTTAACAACTGGGCTTGGAACTGGAACCCAGCTCTGGGTGGGCAGAAGGGCAGCTGGTGTAACAGAGCATTGTCTATCTAGAGGCAATACGGAGGCAGCTGGGTGTCATATAGGGGTAGAAACTAGGCCTCCAGTTAGAAAGGCCTGAGTTCAGATCCTTCCCTGTGGCAAGGTGATAACCTCCTTTCTTAATAATAACCTTTCTTATATATAATATTATAATATAATTATAATAACTTTTCTTAATCTGAGAAATGGGAAGGGAAGGGGAAAGAGTCGTGCTTCCCTCCTGGGAAAGCTTATTTTTACAAGAACTGGATCCCCCACTCTGTGTCTCATGAACTGACCTCTCTCACTTTCCCAGAGGAAACTCAGGTTTCCTCATCTGCAGAATGGAGTGGTTGATTCCTTTTAGGAGAAAGGTGAATCACCCACGTGAAATGTTCATACCATTCATCAGCAAGCATTCATTTTTGTTTTATTGTATTTTTATTTATTTTTGTTAAACACTTTGCAGTTATGTTTCTTTTTTATTTAACATTCATTTTTTAAAAATTGGGTTCCAAATTCTCTTTCCCTCCAGCCCCTTCCCCTCCTAAAGTGTTAAGTGATTTAATCTGTAGCCAACGGGTGTCTGAACTTGAACTCAGCTCATCCCAGTTCTGTGATTCTAAGGTCTATTTTCCATCTACACATCAGATCTCTCTTGAGAAGGGATAGTAATGTATTTTAAAGCATCGATAAAATATGTAAACATAATGTCAGTGGATCCAAGATCTCATCAGTGTATTCCCCACAGATTGCAACCCAGTCACACCTGCCCCTTCTATTGTCGACATGGAATCTAGAAACCCCAAACTTGTGCCCTAGTAAGATCTGATGAACCCCAAGTTTTAGGACTAGCTCGTAAATTGGAGATTCCAAAGCTTGTTCCTGAGAGAATCCACCCAGAGGGGAATCTCAGATTAGCAGTTTCAGACTGAATAATGGACCCTAAAGTAAATGACAATCCCAGTTAGGTGGGGCTAAACAGAAACTGAGTGACTCTTTTTGCCTTAGAAGCTTCCCATTGTACCACCTACTCCTTTCGGGATCAAACTCTGGACCTTCAGTTTACAAGACTGATGTTCTGCCTTCAGCTTGGACTTGGCCCCACCTAACTAGGATTGTCATTTACTTTAGGGTCCATTATTCAGTCTAAAACTGCTAATCTGAGATTCCCCTCAGGGTGGATTCTCACAGGAACTGGGAACAAAGACAAGCTTTGGGGTCTCCAACTTACAAGCTAGTCCTAAAACTTGGGGTTCATCAGATCTTACTAGGGCACAAGTTTGGGGTTTCTAGATTCCATGTCGACACTCTAGGAAACTCTTGTCCATGGTGAGTTCTATCATAAAGAGACCCATAGTGACCCCCCCCAACATACCTTTCCTCATTTCTTTCTTGATATATCGAGGCTGCCAAAGTCACAAATAGGCTGACCAATAATCATTCCTGCCTCTTAATTGCAGATCAGCCTATCTTTTCTTCCCACAGATGGCATATGTTATTCCATTTCTCTTAATAATTCCTTCATCTCTTTTGTCCCTCTCCATTGACTTATAGCATAGCCATCCTCATTTTTGATTTTTTTTGGAGGCTGCAATGTTCCATGCCTCACAGCCAGACCTTACTGGAGAAATATTGGTGTCTAAAAGATGGGTGGGATTTGTTTGGGGGGATAGTGTGTGTGTTACGATTAAAATAAAATATCCATTTCCTAAACAATATACCTGGGAAAAACTAAGAGTATAAAGAATGCCGGGTTTCCTCACCTGGAAGTTCCCCTATTCAAATCAAATCAGAGTTCTAGTCTTTCTCCTTCTTCAGATGTTCCTGGCACTCCACTAGACCAAATGAAACAGCCCCTGCCCTCAAGGAGCTCACATTCTATTGGGAGAAATAATGTCCATACACATAAATATAGATACAAGATGCACACACTGAACAGGAACAAGGTAACTCCAGAAAAAGGAGCACTCACAGGTGGGGATACCTAGAAAGGCCTCCTTTAGAAACATCAACAGTATTTCTGGAAGCCCAAATTTGTCCCTGCCCTTGGGAACTTGCCTTAAGGGAAGTCCCAGACTGACCTTGTCTCAGACTCAACAATGGACCACTAAGCATCCATTGAGCATCCTGAAAGGGGTGATAGAAATGCTGAAAACCTCAATTACTCTTTTATCTTAGAAGTTTCTCCCATTGCATTTTAGGCCACTCCCAGCCTCTTTCCCATGCCTGCTTATAACTAGTCTCTGTGTGTTTTCTGTCCTTAATTCCTCAAAAGGTATAAGGTATATAAGACCCTAAGTTCTAGTGCTCTATGGAGAATCATCTTTGGTGTAGCATTCTCCCAGAGACACTAACCCCAGAGTCCCAGAGCTCTGTGTGGGGGCCGAATATTAAGGATTTGTCTCTTATCCCGATTAAAGATTTGGTTTTTCTGACCATTTTAGTGATTCTGTGTTTTCATTTTATTTTTATTATTATTTTGTAAAATTCTTATCTTCTATCTTAGAATCAATACTGTGTATTGGTTCCAAGGCAGAAGAGCGATAAGGGCTAGGCAATGGGGGTCAAGTGACTTGCCCAGGGTCACACAGCTGGGAAGTGTCTGAGGTCAAATTTGAACCTAGGACTTTCCATCTCTAGGCCTGGCTCTCAATCCACTGAGCTACCCAGCTGCCTCCAGTTCTGTGTTTTAAAAATTGACAGAAAGTATTGATTGAATTATCTCATTCTGCCTCAGTTGCTTCCTAACAGGGTAGCAAGTCACAACCACACTGAACTTTCTTCTGTAAAAGAAATATAATAATAGTATCTACCCCATATAATCAATGTAAGGTTATGAGGAAAATACTAAGTAAATGGTACCTTTCTTCCTCTTTCTCTTCTCTTCATCATCACTATTATAAATATTTGGTGATTCTCTGGAAAATCAGCTTCTTCATAAGGGACCATCTCTGTGCCTCAGGCTACAGAAGGAGTAGAGAAATGGAGGATCCCAGGTGCCTCTTTTTCTCTGACCAGAAAAGATGAAAAGGATAAAGAATCCAAGCCTAACCTTGGTTTGATGGTGTATGTTTTGGGTAGATGGGTAACTGCTGAGGATGTCTGGACTTCTTCCTCCCAAGCTGGACATCACCTGCTATTTTACTTGCTGTAACTGACTCTAGAGGGCGGGTTCTTCTGTTTATTCTAGTTTACTATTATTTTGAAGTTTAAAAGCTAATGTGGAAACAGGAGGGAAAAAAATGGCAATCTGGTGGTTGGATCAGTTCCCGCTAGAGAGAAGGAGCATTCTAGGCTTTGTGGCCATTCTTTACAAAGATCTGTCAGCAATGACAACAGATCCTTGGCTTCACCCACAGCAATGAAGCCAGGCATCTATAGGGCTGACAAGGTGCTTTACATACTTGAATGAGCACTTGGGATCCTCACAACAAACCTGGAAGATAGATGCCCACTGCTTCTCAATGAAGCCATTTTGAAATCTGCAGATTTCTCCAAGATAAAAGATGGGTGTGTTGGGAGTCAGTGCAGGCCAGTGGAAAGGATGCTCAATTTGGAATTAGGAGCCTGGGTTCCCAAATCCCAGTTCCTCTGCTGAATAATTGGGTGACTTTAGGAAGGTTCCTTTATCTGTAATTTCCTTTTCTATAGCCCATCTGGGTAGGGTGCACTACTTGGCCTCAGCTTTTCCAACTTCTACCGAGGGTTGCATAGCCAGTAGATTTCATGGGTAGGATTTGAAACTTGGGCTTCTTGACTCCCAGGCCAGGGCTCCATCCACCACAACCATTATAATAGCTGACATTTACAGAGCACTTTGTCTCATTTGGTCCTAATAGCCCTATGATGCAGGTACCATTAATAGTGCTATTTTACAGGTGTGAAACTGGAAGTGTTAAATGACTTGCCCAGGACCACACAGCTGGTAAGTACCAAAGCCAAGATTGATTTCCGAGTCCAGCCTGCTATCTACTGGAGACATCACCAAGCTCTTACACATAGGTTAGGCTAGGCAGGGAAGAAATCCTGCACCTCCTATCGATCTGCCCTTAAATGATCAACATCCACAGATTTTTTCCTACATGATATTTTTTGTGTTCCTTAATTTCAAGTGTTGTTGTATCCCCCACCCACCCATCCCCCCCAATCCCCCTCCACCCCACCCCCAAGGATAGACCGCTTCCCACCCCCGATTTAGAGCACTGATTCTGAAGAGAGTAATTGAATGCAAAATTAAGAAAGGCCATTGCCTCTGAAGTGGGCTGGTGGAAGAAGAGGCCTGATCAGCAGCCCCAGCTGCAGATCTATCTGGGTGGGCGGGGCCAGCCACAAGTTAAGGGTCTGCAATCTAGAGCCGGTTCCAGCAACCCTAGGATATAGAGAGGAACCAAGGGCTCTGCAGTGAAAATTCTCATTTCAATGGTAGCTATTGTGGAGCCCCCTAGTGGTAAAGAGAAACCCAGCAACAGGCACAGAGGTAAGTATAGAAGCTGTTTTCCACACTAGGTGAGATACCTGGAGAGCAGGGGAAGTTTTTACCTGCCTAGACCTTTCCGGAAGACAGAGGATTCCCCCTCCCCCTTTTTAGTGAGTTTGTGTATGGCTGATTTGTTCTCGTTGCAAATTATATTACATTTTTATTCATTCATTTGTGCCCCATGGACGATTTCTGACTTTTAAATCTATTTTGATGCTTCAAATGCCACCTTCTACCTGAGACCTTCCCTGATCTCAGGTGCCGGTGCTTCCTGCTTCCCTCCGAAAAACTGACCAAATCAAATCTACTTTGTACGTGTTTATTTTCTTTATTTGCATACGGCAAGCAAGCTAGCTCCCCTAAAGAATAGAAATTCCTACCAGGCAAAGGACGATTTCATTTTTGCTAGCTCAATAGAGCTGTGTGAAAAATGCTCTCAGTTACTAAGGTTGAGTGAAATGCAAGTGAAATCAACATTGAATTTCTACCTCATTCTCATCGGGTTAACAGAGGGGAAATGACAAATGCTGGAGGGTCTGCGGGGAAACAGGCACCTTAGTGTACTGATGGTGCAGGTGTAAGTTGGTTCAGTCGTCCTGGAGAGCAATTTGCAAGGATGCCCCAAAGTGACTAAACTGTGCATATAGACCCTTTGACTCAGCTATAGCACCACTAAACCAATAACCCAGAGAAATCCGACCAAGAAGAAAAGGATTTAAATGCACAAGCCCCAAACCGGAAAATAAGGAGGTGTCTTCCTATTGGGGAATGCCTAAACACATTGCCCTATGTGAATATGGTGGGATATTTTTGCGTCCTAGAAATTACCAAATGGACGATTTTAGAGGAAACTGGGAAGACCTCTAAGAACTGAAGCAGAGTTCATTAAACAGAACTAGGAGATCAATTTATATAATAATAATAATACTATCTTTGAGAAAAACAACTTTGAAAGACTACAGCTTCCTGATCAATACAATGATAAACCTCAGGTCCAAAATAAAGATGAGGGGGCAGCTGGGTAGCTCAGTGGATTGAGATCCAGGCCTAGAGAGGAGAGGTCCTGGGTTCAAATTTGGCCTCAGACCCTGAGCAAGTCACTTAACTCCCCTTACCACTCTTCTGCCTTGGAACCAATACACAGCATGGATTCCAAGACAGAAGGTAAGGGCTTAAAAAAAAAAGAATGAAGATGAAAAAGGGCATTCAACTCCCATCGGAAAGGTGAGAAATTTAAAATACTGAAGACATTTTCCTAAATGGCCACTGTAGAAATATGAATTGGTAGAGACTATGCATCTATGTACTGAGGACTTTTTTTTAATCTTAAAAAATTGGCTCAGTTGGGGCAGGGGAATAGTGAGAGAGATGATTAAAGCATGTAAAGAAGGATTGAGCTTGGATTGAATGTGGCATTTCTGAAAGTTTCTAAATGTGATTCATGACAGGATTTGGACAATCTTTGGAAAATAAATATAAAAATGTGGATTTGAAATTATTTTGGCTGACTAAAGTTTCCATGTTTGAAAAAAAAATCTGTCTTAATACCTGGCATTTAATAAATGCATAAATGCAGCTCATCAGTCTCACTCTCTGCCTCATTTAAATCCAATTTACTCAAGAGCAAAAAAAAATTCATAATAAATGCTTATTGATTGACTGATTGGTTGATATTTACGTGCTACCCTGGATGTATAATTGTAAACATCTGGAGATGAGAGGAAGGATGGCTTTGAGGGCTGTTCTTGACCATGATGACAATAATTTTTTTCCTGCTTATTCTTATGTATTTAATAGTATTGTATTTATAATATATATTGTATTATATCTATGTACGTATACATATATGTATACATATATGTAATTATATATAATAATATATAATATATATAATGTATTTAATAGTATTGAGCTCTTCAAGATGTCTTTTTTTCTCCACAAAGACTAAACTGTGATTCATTTGATCTTATTCCCCCCCACTCCACCCCCAGAACAGCAACTGGTTGTACTATTGCTTTACTATTGTTATAAAATGTGATACATCCTCGATCTTTGCCTCTTGCATAGATTTTCATTATTATCTGTCTCCCCTGATGTATGTGTTTACTAAAACTGAAGCTCACCACCTGATCCTGCCCCTTTAATATATTTTTCCCTTTAGTCTCAGATGTTTTCATTGCCCCCATTCCACAACACAACCCTCTCAGCAGTGTCCCTCCCTGAGAGAATATGTGAATTTAGCACCCCTAGCCTGAGGCTCAGTATTTGTTGGTAACTGGGGATTACTGACTGGGTCAAGGATAAGGCTAGCTTTCATGAGACTAAGTATATGGTTATCCAAATAGCATGATTTGAAAGAATGAAAAGTCCTCACTGATAATCGCTTCTAAGCCTTCCCCCACCCTCAGCTTCCGGAATTCTTGAATTAGAGTTTCATTTCTTTGGCTTAAGTCCAAAAGAAACTTCATCACTGCGTAAAATGAAAATACTCTGAAGCAATGATGATAATGATGATAATAATGACAACAGCAAAGACTCCTCATGCTTATATAGCATTTTAATGTTTATTAAGGATTTCCTTCACTTCAAGACCTTTGAGATAGATAGGACAAATGCCTTTATACTTTAAAAATAAATCACTTCTATACATCAATTATAGTTGCTTCTAGGTGTAGTTTGGGCCTTGGAGATGAAAAAGAAGAGAAAGAAAGAAAGAAAGAAAGAAAGAAAGAAAGAAAGAAAGAAAGAAAGAAAGAAAGAAAGAAAGAAAGAAAGAAAGAAAGAAAGAAAGAAAGAAAGAAAGAAAGAAAGAAAGAAAGAAAGAAAGAGAGAGAGAGAGAGAGAGAAAGAAAGAAAGAAAGAGAGAGAGAGAGAAAGAAAGAAAGAGAGAGAAAGAGAGAGAGAGAGAAAGAAAGAAAGAAAGAAAGAAAGAAAGAAAGAGGGAGAGAAAGAAAGAGAGAAAGAAAGAGAGAGAGAAAGAGAGAAAGAAAGAGAGATAAAGATTCTTCAAAGAGGGTTTTCTTTCTTTCCTTCTTTCTTTCTTTGAAGAAATTTTTGAAGAAAATTTTTTAAAGAATTTATTAACAAACATGAATACAAATCACCAGAAAAAGAAGGTAGGAATCCATCACCTGGAAGAAACTATGGATCTTTTAAAGTAACAATGTTTAATTAAGATATAAGTTGATATAGTAAAAATTATACGTCATCTATGCCCAGGTAGGGAAGGAAAGAGAGAATGAAGATGGGCAGTGGGGAGAGGACTTGCCCCTGAAGTGGAAAGACAGCATCAGGACTAGAGACAAACTAAGCATTTGGGTTCAAATTCTACATTTTCTACTTAGAGCTTGGATGTCCTTTACCTCACTGAATCACAGTATCCTCTTCTGGAAAATGAGGGCTTAGCTAGATGACCCGGAAGTCCAGGATTTTTAGCCTGAGATTCATGACCTTAATTTTTTTAACAATTGTATTTCAGTCTAATTGATTCCTTTTGTAATTTTATATATGTCGTGCATTCAGAAAAATTCTTCTGAGAATGTGGTCCAAAAAGCTCCCAAAGGAGTTCAAGGCACAAATATGATTAAGAACCCCTTCTCTAAGTTCACTTTGAACTTTGAAACTGTGGTCATTCTCGTGACTCTGTGATTACTTCATTATTATTTTGCCCATCTTTACCAGGCTCTAAGTAAGGAAAAGAACCTTACCATATCCCATTAAGTCCCAGACCTGCTATTGAGATTCTGGAGAGTTCTGAGTTACCTAATAATACATGTTTAAGGGACAATTGAAAATAATAGTTTTCACATTTGAGTCCATTTTGATCTTTTTTTTAAGTCTTTCTTGAATTACACAAAAGATTTCTTCAACTCATGAAAAAACAAGGAAGAAGGCCTAAAACTCAGAGGTTTCACCTCAAACCCCAAAAAGTAGCAAAGAAGACAAGTGATAGAAAGTCAGTACTGAAGAGGCTATGGAGAGATGGGATCATTAAAACACAGTTGCTGGAATCATGAATTAATCCACCATTCTGGAAAATAACTTGAACTTAAGCTTTTAAGGAAGTGCCTAAAATTTCCCTACATTTAACTTAGAGATTCCATGAGCAGACATGTATCTTGAAGGAGATAAAAAAAAGAGAGAGAGAGAAAGAGAACCCATATTTAGCCACATAGTCATAGTAACCAGCTGTGTAGTAGTGATGAACAGGAGACAAAGTAGATGCCCATAAGCTGGAGAAGGGCATAAACACCCATGTTGGTGAACCTATGGCACATGTGCCAGAGGGGGCTGCTCCCTTCCTCCTCTCTACGTGTGCTGAGGACATTTCTCACTATCATCTGTCCCTTTGCCCAGCAGCCCAATGGGAGCACTTCCTTCCTCCCCTGTCTCAGATAAGGCAGAGGGTTCACATGCTGTGTGAGGGTTGCAGTTTGGGCACTCGGTTTCTAAGGTCTCTAAAAGGTTCACCATCACTGACTTAAACAAATTGTGGCATGTGAATATAATGGAATTTTACTGTGCTTCAAGGAAAAATGACTATAGAGAAGTATGGCAAGACGTCAATTAACTGAAGAAAATGGAAATAAGCAAAAGTAGGACAATACTACTAAATACTCAATGTCTATAATATTGTGAAGAGAAAGAAGAAATCTTAATAATAGCTAATGATTACGTAGCTCTTTAGGGTGGAGGGTTGGCTAAGCATTTTACAAATATCTCATTTAATCCTCATCATAACCCTGGAGGTAGATGCTACTAGTACCTTGATTTTACAGATGGGAAAACTGAGACATAGAGCTTAATGACTTACCTAGAGTCACAAAGCTAATCTCTCAGTCTGGATTGGATCTCAACTCTATACCAACTCTAGGTCCAGAAATGTATGTACTGTGTTCCTTTGCATGACTCCATTGGCTCTGAATGGTATGTGATTAGAATGACCAAATAATGCCTCTGGAAAGAGTTGAGAAAATGCACCTCTCTCCCTTCTTTACAGAGATTAAGAACAAATAGGTGTGGAATATTATACATGAAGCCAGTCTCTGTTATTGTGAGTTGGCTTTGCTAAACTGCTTCCCCCCCCCCTTTCTTTTCTAGTCTTTGTTACAAGAGATTGATGACTACAGAGGAGAAGAGTGCTATGTTCTCAGAAATGAAGGTGATGTTTGAGAGATTTTGACAAAACTCCAAGAACAAAAATATTCTTTGCAATGGTCGGTCCTAACTATGCCTTCCCTGCCATGCCCCACCCAACAGGGCAGCTGTCAGAGAAACACCTGGTTTCTCTCCAAATCCACTCTATCATTTCTCAATCAGAAAGGAGATTAGAGAAGGGATTTTCAGCTTAGATAAGGCAGGAGCACATTACTGATACTCAAAAAAGAGAAAAGAAAAGTCCTTCACAACACAAAAATGGTTTGGAAAAAAATAACTTCTTTCAATTTCTAAACATATGGAAACTCAAATTGATGCTGGGTAGAAAGAAGCTTCCTCCTTGGCTCCCTAGACTTTCACCTCTGAGTTATTGATTACAACCAAGAGCCACACACAAGAAAACTCATTTAGTTTATTCTTTTCTCCCCAAGGACTTTCTGTCTTCAAAAATCTCTATATAACTGGCATTTCCCCAGGGCTGGGACTGAAAATGTAACAAATGCACTTATTCCCAACTACATCAACATTAGTGTCATTAGATGCTACCACTGTAAGGGATCAAACCCCCCTTTTAATCTCTTCTGTTCTCCCAAGAAAGCTTTCAGGGACAGCATGATGTATTTTCCTTCCTAGTGCTCAATGATGGGCTGCTATGGATGAATGGTGGATTTGCAGTCATAGAAGCCCTAGCCCTGCTTCTTATTACACATGTAACTGTGAGTGAGTCTTTTAAACTCCGACCTTAGTTTCCCCTTCTGTAAAATAAAAGGAGGCAGGGAAAAGGTAGGGGTGGAAGTGGTATGAAATTGAATCATGGTCCCGCATCTAGATCAGTTAGACTGGGAGAGATGGGCTAGTTTATATATGCTCAGGCACTGATCAACTGGGTTGAACCCAAGGGTAAGAGCTTCAACTTCTTCAAGCACTGGGGAAAATCCAGGTCTGAGGTGGGGTGGAGTGAGATCCTCAGAGTCAGGCAGGTGGTGAGATCACCTGGGTGGAGAGCTGAGTGACTAGAAAGGATTGGAAGATGACAGGGAGTATTTAAAAACCAAACCAACCATCCTTTAAAGCCTCAATAGGCTGAGCCTAGCCAGTGTGGGCAGGAGGAGTGAACCCTCAGATAATAATGAAAATACATTCAGAGCTTTTATACTCTAGGTTTTACCTAACTTGAGTACAGCATTGGGTTTGGTATTAGTGACAAAGACACAAACCAGATGATTCTTACCCTCAGTGCCTTTCATTCTGCTGAAGATCACAAGGAAGTTGCAATATCAAGGCACAGATAACTTTCCATCATGTTAACGGTTTCCTACCTCCTTGTTCCATGGACCACATCGGTGTCTCCTGCGCTTCCTCAGGGCTGCTCATCCTCCTTTGATTGTCACCTGAGATAAAACTCTCACCTGTGACTCCAAGAAGCTGTGGCATGTGTGCACCCCCATAAAACCATCTCTGTAGACAGACTAACCTAAGTTAAGGATAATCAACAGCTTTCAAACCTATCAGGGAGTAAGAGGGATGTCTACCACAAGCAGGGCAAGACTTCCCCCAGTGGACTGGGTGGATGAGAACAATTCATTCTAATGGCCACAAAGGAGACTGAAGCAGGTGCTGTGAAATGATTAGAGCTTGGTCAGACACTGAAAATTCCCAGGTCATCCACTGCTGAAGATCCCTGGCCATCACCAGTCATCCTGACTTTTGTCTTGCCACTGGACTTAGATGAATCTTTTAAGGAGAGTGAGGCTGATGACTTTGTGTAACTGCCTCACTTAAATCCAATTCATGCACAAGTCAAGATATCACCCTGTGATGTCATTGGTCCTCTTTGCAGATGAAAGACAAACAACAATAATGACCATCTCACAACAGAAGCCAGCTACATTACATGCCCATATTTGTGACTTCATTAATCAGAAGACAGTCAGATGATTGATGAGTGTTATTTCTCAAATTGCAAAATGGTTAATGACTCTTTTTAATTTCCAGGGTACAAAGATAGCCAGTGGCTTATCTCAAACTCCCTCCTGGACATCTCTGAATTCCCCACTTCCATATCTTCCATCATCCATTGCTAATTCCTTCCTGTTCTAGAGGAAGGAGTTTGTTGACGATGATTTATTTAATCATTTATAGCATTTTTGTTTTCATAGACAAAGCAGACGTTTTAAAATCCTCTGGGCACATGTTGGTATTTTAGGGTTGTTTCTGCCAAATTGAGAAGCAAAGAAAGGCTAAAAAGCTGCAAAAAAAAAAAAAGAATCCATCAGCTCTGAGACGTTTTATAGGCACAGGAGGAACAATAATGTATGAATTGGGAGAAGTGAAAAATTTGCATAATTAATTAAGGGACATCTTCATTCTCAGTGGTGTTTTTAAAATCCCTACAGGGATGAAGAATAACCTGAAAAGAAAAAAAAAGCAAATAACTGAGGATCAAGCAAATCCTTAGCCATGTAAGTGGGCTTAATGCTCACAGAATGGAAGGGGGATAAAAATCCAGTGACCTCAGTTTGTAATGCAGAAGTTAATTTGACAAGGGTAACCAAGAAATCCCAGAACTCAATAATAAGGGGTGGGGAGAGCATAACCTACCCGACTTACTGAGAGCACTTAACAACAACAAGAAATAAATGAAACTTGCAAGAAGCATCAAAGGGCCATCTCTTTCCACCCTGAACTTTCAAATTGTAAGCTAAAATTAAACATTTCCTAATATGAGCAATAAATACCCAGGAGCCATGGAATGCCTTCTACTTAATGAAATGATGGGCGCCATTTTTCATCTGTTTTGATTGTCACAGACCTCCCAGCAATGACTAGGGCTAAGAAGAGCTGACATTAATATAGTCCTCTAAGGTTTCCAAAGGGCTTTTGGTACAACATCTCTTTTGATTTGCACAACCACTGTGAAGGGTGGGACCATATGACAATAATAACTAGTATGTAAGTAGTGCTAGAAAATCTGCAAAGGGCTTTATGTATGTTCTCATCTAATCTTCACAGCGAAGACGGGGTTATTATTATCCCCATTGTACAGGTGAAGAAATTGGAACACAGAGTCACAGAGAGAGTTACTGTTGAAGATGGTTGGGGACATATTTCAGATATACCACAGAAGCCAACATGGGACTGCTGGTGCAACACAGATCAGGACGTTGAGCCCCCATGAACATCCCACATTCACCACAATTATGACAAAAGGAGAAAGCCTAGGAGTCCTAACTTTTAATTGTTTATTTTATTAATTTATTTTATTATTACAATTATATTTTATTAAATTATTTTTGTTAATAAAACATTTTAAGAATTTATTCTAGAAAATCATATGTTTTATATTATATATAAATAATAATTTAAATAAATTATTATTATTTCTTAAGGATACTACTACTAATTGCTCATTTCAGTCACCCGATCCCTCTGTCTGCATTCTCCCAAGCTCTCTCTCTCAAATATAGCCTGTTCTGCTCAGTCATACACCAGCACTATTTCCTTCCTCTCACTCTCCCAAATAAAGTTTCTAACTGAAGATGCTTGTGGAAGCAAATCAGCATCTAACTCCATTTAGTTTGGGAAATAGGGCAGCGTGATGGAAACCACATTGCCTGGCATTGTAGTCTTAGGACTTGGGTTCAGATCCAGAATCTGACATTTTCTACCTAGGACCTTGGACAAGTCACTAGCCCTCAGGTTCCTCTTTGGTAAAATGAGAGTTCAGGAGTGGCTGATCTTTAAATGCCTTCTAATTCCCAGTCTGTGATTCTATGAGCATGTTCTAGAGAGAAGATATTAATAAACAGCTAGATAATCCTAGTATTTGAAGTTAAACTTGACCTGAAATAAAGTTTGGCTTCTGCAAATAGAATGCAACAAATATCGACCTCAGTGTGGTCCTCTTAATTGTTTCCTACACGTGGATGCAGCCTTTTATATCTGTTGTATTCTGTAATGCTGTCTAGTTTCCAGCAAGTATTTGAGCTTTTTAATTTTTAATAATAATAATAATTAATAACTCACGTTATTAGATTCTGTCTGTCTCAGAGTTTTTCTCCCCCATAACCTTGTCCAAAAACAGAGCTGAAAGTCTTTGAATTGAAAGGCACACCCAGTGGGCACTCAGTAAAGGCTCCGACTATTTGGTTTTTGAAAATGCTCTGCAGGCTGTTGTAGCCTCTGGAATTCCAGCTCAGTTAATTAGGGGCCTGGGTTCCTTTGCCAGTCAGTCCTGGGGCTGCGGACCCACTGAGGGTCTCTTCTATTTCATTACCCATTTGTTCTGTCAGTTGACTCTCCATGGAATAACTGAAGCGAATGAAATTATTCTTCATCTGCCTGTCAAATCCATTGGGTGCTTCCAAGTGCTGTTGGTATGCCAGTCATGGCAGCAAGAATAATGTAGTGGCAAGTTTGTACACGCCAAGCAGGGAACCTGACATTACCGACGGGTCTTAGGTTGTCGAATGTTAGATCTAGAGCTAGAAGAGCCTCTTGTTTTACAGATAAGCAAACGGGAGTCTAGAGAATTCTCATGGACTAGCCCAAGTCAACGCTGTGTTCAGAGGCAGAGCCGAGATCTGAGGCTCAGTTTTCTAACCCCTAACTTCATTATCAGGACTAAAAAGGGCAGTCGAGGATCCTGAGTGCTTTTCTCTCTTAAATGTCCACATGTGCATTGATTTTCCATATGAAATGAATCTCCCCTGATTTTGGAGATGGGTCAGTTGAGTCCTAAAGCAGTTCATTGTTAGCTGAGGCCTCATAGATAAGAAAGTCACTCAGGGAAAACCCAGCAAGTTCAAGCAGACCAGTGGCTGTGATGGGGATGCATTTTGTCTTTTATTTTTGTAATTATTAAATCTCCAGAATGGTCTAAACTATGATTGTGTATATGCAATGAGATTGGGACGCTCTTGGTTGGGACTTATTTGTTTTTTTTTAATTTGGAAATTTTTATTTAATTAATTTAGAATATTTTTCCATGGTTACAAGATTCATGTTCTTTCCCTCCCTTCCTCCCCCCCTCCCATAGCTGATGCACAATTCCTCTGGGTTTTACATGCGTCGTTGATCAAGATCTATTTCTATATTATTTATATTTGCAATGGGGTGATCATTTAGAGTCTACATCCCTGATTTTATCCCTATCAACCCATGTGATCAAGCAGTCGTTTTTCTTCTATGTTTCTGCTCCCACAGTTCTTCCTCGGAATGTGGATAGTGTTCTTTCTCATAAGTCCCTCAGAATTGCCAGGACTCATTTGTTGGTGACTTTTTAAATTTGATTTTATTTTTTTAAACCAATTTTGTGTAATGACAAATTTCCATAGAAGTTTCCCAAAGTTATATGATCCAAATTGCCCCCCTCCCTCTATTCCTACTCCCTTCCAAAGCCCAACTTAGATTTTATTTTGATAACTTAAAAAAAAAAAACAACTATGTGTGACCTTGGGGAAGTCACTTAACCTCTGTCCATCTCAGTTTCCTCATTTGTACAATGGGGATAATAATAGCACCTACTGGGGCAGCTAGGTAGCTCAGTAGATAGAGAGTCTGGTCTAGAGACTGGATTCAAATCTGATCTCAGATACTTACTGGGCAAGTCACTCAACCTCTGTCTGTCTCAGTTTCCTGATCTATAAAATAGGGATAATAATAGCACCCACTGGGGATGGGAGGTAGCTCAGTGGATAGAGATCCAAATCTAGGTCCTGGGTTTAATTCTGGCCTCAAACACTTCCTGGGCAAGTCACTTAACTCTCCTCTTCTGCCTTGGGACCAAGGCTTAGTAAGACAGAAGGTAAGGGTTAAAAAATATAACCGGACCTACTTCCCGGGGTTGTTGTGAGGCTCAGATATTTGTAAAATGCTTAGCACAGTGCTTGGCACATAGTAGACTCTTTATAAATATTAGTTGTGATGATGGTGGTGATGATGATATCACGGTCATCTCCAGAAAACACACACACACTCACACACACACAC
This sequence comes from Monodelphis domestica, assembly GCF_027887165.1. Taxonomy (NCBI): domain Eukaryota; kingdom Metazoa; phylum Chordata; class Mammalia; order Didelphimorphia; family Didelphidae; genus Monodelphis; species Monodelphis domestica. Next base: position 308,114,217 of record NC_077231.1, read on the forward strand.
CTTTCTACCCAGCACCAGAGGGTTGTAAAGAAAACCCATTAGGCAAAACAAACCAACATAATGGTAGTGATTGACCATCTATGCAGCATTCCATGCCAGTAGTTTTCCCTCGCCACTTGCAAAGAGTCAAGCTTGGTCATTCCAGTTAGTCATGGGTCACCCATCTAGTATGTGTCAGAGACAAAGTCTGAATGCAGGGGGTCCCAGTTTCCAAGAGGATTGAGAGTAATTTCTATTGTGCTAAGATGCCTCCTGTAAAGCCAATGAAGGACCACAAGCCAGGCGTGGAAGATGTGCTGGGGCGGAAGGAAGGGGGAATCCAACACAGGCTTGGGCAGAGCATTATTAGAAATGGAAAGGTCCAGTCACCAGATCCCCAAGGGGAAGCTGTTGAGTGTTGTGTTTCGTTTAGAGAGATGCTTCCAAAGTGTCTGAATGATGGACTGATCTTTTCCGATGGAACTACTCCAATAATAGAGTGCTGAAGCCAATTTTAGTGCCGCTGTCTATTGTGGCTCCTGTGTCTTTAAAAAAGTCCTGTAAATACAACTCAGAGACTTTGCAGAATGAAAATTGAAGAAATAAAACAGAATTGAAGAGAAGGAGGAAAGCTCATGGTTTATTATGAAGGAAATCAATTCCTTCTTATGGCCATTAGGAAGACATAAAAACCAAGCCCGACATGATTTCATTTCCCTGATAGTGTCCTAACGTGCCTCTTGGACCATCATTTTCAGGAACAGTATTTATTAGGCACGTCTGCACTGAGGAGAGAAAAGATGGTGGCCAGGATCGCCCTCTTTCCGAGGTCCTTCAGGGTATTAGCAACTTCGACATTTAAATCTCCAAATGCTTTTCAGCCATTATCTCTTTGGATCCTCACAGGTACCCCTGGCGGGTACAGATGCTGAGGAATAATTATCTTCATTTTGCAGGTGAGGGAAATGAAGTATACAGAAGTTAAGTGAGTTGGTCAGATTCACATAAACAGAATCAGAGGGAGCCCATTTTACAGATGGAGAAATGGACTCAATCTGGACAATTGGAAAGTATCAGAAGATAGACTTAAACCCAGGTCCTACTAGAAGGTAGAATCTAGAAATGAGTCTAGAAAAGTAGTCCAGAGTCATTTGTGAAAAGTTTTAAATGCCCAGCGTTTTAACTTAGAGGCAATAGGGAGTCATTGGAGCTTCTTGAGCAGGGCAGTTATATGTTCAAACCTATGTTTTAGCAATATTATCTTGAGAGCTGTGTATAGTATATAGTATATATTCCAGTGTATAGAGCTGTGTATGTGTGATTGGAGAATGGAGATACTAGAAATAGGGAAATGAATAAGGAAGTTGTTGTGATAATACAAGCAAGGAATGCTGTAAACCTGAACTAGGTGAATGTGAATGTGGAGAAGATAAGATACAGATGTAAGACATTGGATGTGAGATGTAAGACACTGCAAAGACAGTAGTGGTCAGGCTTAGAGAACAGGAGAGGGAGATAAAGAAGAGATGAATACAGGATCATTCTTGTGAATCAAAGTGACCAGAAGGATGCTGGTGCCTTCACACAGGAACAGGGATGTTTGGAAGAAAGATGGGTTTGAGGCAAAGAGAAGGGGTTCCATTTGAACTAAGTTGAGGTCGAGATAATGGGAGACCTTGAAGATTTTTCATCAGGAGAGGGAGAAGTGAAAAGAATGTTTGAGCAATCTTAATCTGGTGAACAGTATGCAAGATGGACTGAAATCAGGGAAATGAACCGTAGCCCCCCTCCTTTCCTGTTGTTCTTTCTCTCTTTCCTCCTCTTCCCCTTCCTTGTCTTGCTTCCCCCCCATGAAGACTTCCACAGTGGCCAGGTAGGGGACTACATTCAGAAGGGATGTTATCATGGACTTCATTCCAGAATGTTTTTTCCCTTCACCTTGGGTCCTGTGGTTAAACATCGATCTATAACAGACAAGTTGGAAGATGGGATCTCCTGGGAATCTCAGCTCCTCTGTAAATGGGGATAATAATAGCACCCCTGTTCCAAGGTTATTGTGAGGATAAGTGAGATAGGATCTGCAAAATAATTTACAAACATTTAAGTGCTATTATTTTAATTATTAGCTTGTTGTTATTTGTCCTTTGTTTTTCCAAAATGACCAGTGACATCAAGGAGTGATGAATTGTATTTAGATGAGGTAGAGTTGCATAAAGTCATCAGCCTCATTCTTTCTTCCTGAGTCATTCAAGGCTAGTGGAAAGATACACATTAGTTGGACTAGTGTTGGGCTGGGATGCAGTGGATGACCTTGGTGTCTTCCAAGTCTGACCAAGCTCTAGGTGCTCCACAAGCACCTGCTTCAGACACCTTCATGGACATTGGAACAAATTGCTCTTATCCACCCCTTCCACTTGGGGAAGTCTTTGAACGCATTAACTCAGCAGTGGCTTTGAGGTCTGGTGATTACCCTCAAACTGAGTTATCCCAGTTGTCAAGACATTTCTACTGGGCTGTGGCTACTGCACATGCTACAGTTTCTTGGAGCAACCAGGGAGAGTTAGGAAAAAGGTGGGTGAGCAGCCCTGAAAACCCTCAATAAGCCCTCATCCCAGGATCCATAATAGGCAAGCAACCCCTATAATAGGGGCCATTATACAGTGCATCTAGGGGAGTATGAGGGCCATTGTACTACTGTTTCCCCGAAAATAAGACACTGTCTTATATTAATTTGATCCCCCCAAAACAGCGGGTGTCTTATAACACCCAGTGGCAGTGGTGACTTCTCACAGTAGAGGCCGTCACAGGCCAGATCACCGCTATCTGATGCCTATATACAGTTCTGGAGGCGGTGCTGGACCTGTGACACTGTATAGCGCTGTCTGGGATAGCGGAGGCTGCAGCACTGGCTGTGATGGGCCTTGCACAAGCCCATCACTGCCACCACTATACCGGGCAGCAGTATACACAGTGTGGAATCCCCTCCCCCAGATCCCGCTCACCATGCTGACATCTTCCATTGTGCAGTCACACAATCCTTTGAGTGGCGCCTTGTCCTTGTTCAGTTACTCTCAGAACAAGGAGACATGCAAAGGATGATGTCATCGGAAGTAGTGCTGTAATGAGTGACACCGCCATATACAGTGCTCCTCTCATTGACCACCAACGAAAGAGGTGCCCCTTCCAGAAGTGTGGTGGGGGCTGGATACATGGCCTCAAGGGGCTGCATGTGGCCTGCAGTCTGTAGTTTGGGGACCCCTGCGATAAACTATTAACTATTGCTCTGGAGAGGGAAACCCTGGGAGAAGACAAGTCACTCCAACATCTTTGCCAAGAAAACTCCAAGTGTGGTCACAAAGAGTCAGATACAACTGAAATGACTGAATAGCAAAAAACAAGAAATAATTTTCTTTCTTTCTTTCTTTCTTTCTTTCTTTCTTTCTTTCTTTCTTTCTTTCTTTCTTTCTTTCTTTCTTTCTTTCTTTCTTTCTTTCTTTCTTTCTTTCTTTCTTTCTTTCTTTCTTTCTTTCTTTCTTTCTTTCTTTCTTTCTTTCTTTCTTTCTTTCTTTCTTTCTTTCTTTCTTTCTTTCTTTCTTTCTTTCTTTCTTTCTTTCTTTCTTTCTTTCTTTCTTTCTTCCTTCTTGTTGTCTGAATGCACAAATATATGAGAGAGCCCACAGTGTGGACAATTCCCTGGGAAACGTGGATTCTGCCCAACTAACAAATGGTCTGAAGGCTGATGCCTGATGATTCCCAGTGCTGATCAAACTGAAAGAGCATTTCCATGATCAGTCATTACTGTCAGCAAACCAGCTGCAGATTCCACTCTGGACTTTGTGGCAGATGTTGACAGAGGCACAAATTTCATGGTGTGGCTGTTGCTTACTTCAATGTTCCAAAGAACTGAAATTTTGTGGGTGTGGGAGCCTCCTCTAGAGACTTGGATTGCAAAGCTTCCATAGCCCAGAGTTGGTCGTTAAGACTTGTTGTGGCCAAGATTTCATTCCCCTGTGGCTAAATTAGTGAGGACACTTTCTAAGTATAGCTAGATGGGACCTCAGATGATATGGCTTCCAGCCAATCATTGGAAGCCATTGTAGCTTGTGCCCTGCTATCGTAGCCTTTGAGACTCTAGAGTCACTTCCGTGCCACTGTGAGGTACCCGAGGAAGGCTTTAGTGGAAGATGGCTACCCTATTTCCCATACTTTTCCATCTCTAAAGGAGCTGAATCTTTGGCATTAGGTGACTCCCCCAAAGAGGAACTTCTGAGAGAAGAGATCAGCTGCAAACTCTCTCTTTATAGTAAATCAGTTGGGTCTCAATTAGTATGAATCCCAAATCCCTTGAAGTGGCTGCATTATTGAAATTCACACTGCATATATCCAGTGAGCTGGAACACGAATCGCATATGCCACCCGTGTGGAAGTGAAGATTAATAGGAGCGCCTCCATTATAAATACTAATAAACTTTTAAAGGCTACACTTCAATGAAAGAGCTGAATTTTACTCTATCCAAGGAATTGTTACCGCAGAGGTTATTGTAATTATACCCTTTAGCATACGCTGGTCTTGGGTCTTTATCATCCAAGCTAGTGCTGGCCATGTATAGAAATGTATTGGTGGAATGCTGAGATTAAGCCCAGAATCTAATTCAGCCAAAGACATACTAGTATAAGAATCCTTCTTCTGCCCACAAATGGTTATTCAGAGTTTCAGGAAGGAGAACTCACTACTTTCCAAGGCCAGTTCCAATTCCGGGCAGCTCTAATGGTTGGGATGTTTCCCTTTTTCTCAATTTTAAATCTATCTCCAACTGTTACCCATTGCTTTGTTTTTACTCTCACCAAGGATGGAATAAAATAAGCCTCACATTAAGAAGTAAGTGGTGATTCAGGAATAAGAACTGACCTCTGAGTAAGGAAGATCTAGGTTCAGTTCCTACCTCTGACATACTCTGGTTTTCCTAAGCACTGAGGATATCAAGGTAGATTTAAAGATGAGAGGTCCTGAGTTCAAATCTGGCCTCAGGCAAATCTAACTTTGTGACCTGAGCAAGTTACTTAACACCCCTTGCCTAGCCCTTCCATTCTTCTGCCTTGGAATCTATATAGAGTATTGATTCTAAGACAGAATGTAAAAATTAAAAAACAAAAAACAAAGAGAGATAAAAAATATTATCCTTGCCCTCAAGGATCTCACATTATAATAGGAAAGACAACATATAAGTCACTGAGTATGTGCAAAATACATCCAGAATAGGTGGAAAGTAAGCTGAAAGAGGAAGGCACGTCTAGACTGAGAGAACAGGAAAGGTTTCCTGAAGAAGCAGGGATTGAGCTGACCTTGAATGAAGTCAGAGATGCTAAGAAAGAGAGAATGGGGAAGAGGCTTTCAGGGATGGGGACAACCAGTGCAAAGGCATGAATTCCATCAACCCATCCTCACTTGGCATGGTGGTCACCCCATCGCCCTTCTGTAGACACACTCCAGTTTTGTCAGTGTCCTTCCTAGACATTGATACCCAGAACCAAATACAATAGACTCCATTTATTAAACTTCTTACCGATGTTTAAATCTTACAGATATCTTTGGACACAATGATAGGATTAAGCTGTGATTGCAAGAAGTTCTTGCAAAGTTTTTCTCTTATTCTGGGGGGGGTGGAAATTGCTAACAAGAAAAAATGACATAACCCTGAAAGTCAGCACAGTGATCATGCAGCAACTCCAACTTCCTCTCTGGTCACTGAATTCATTATCTAGTACTGTATTCACTAGAGAAACTAATATGAGAACAAATTAAAACCTAACTATTGCTTATTAAAAACCTATTAATTCATTAGATAACTCCAGTATCTGTCATCTTCATTTTCTCTTTGGGCTCTGGGGAGTAAAACAGCATGCCTTCCTGGGGGAAGGCAAATGGATCTGAACTCTCAGAAAGGGAGTCCTGGATCCTTCTCATATCCAGAGGAATACCATATGGCATGGCCCATTTTTGTAGTGACAGAGACCTGGGGCCATATTGGCATATTGGGGATTCTTAGGTATACTGTTCTAGAGGTGTCTCTTTCTCACCTTTAAACTAGATCAGGTGGCTGCTGAAATGTACAGACCCCAAAGACCCCTTAGCTCCTAAGCAGGACCAGGGAGCAGTGTTTTTTCTCTTCTCTGTATAAAGCTTCAGAGAAAATAATGATGTTTTTCTGTCTTTATATTCTAAGTGCTTAACAGTAGCTAGCAAATAATAAGTACTTACTAAAAGTTTGGTGATTAGTTAGATGAATAATGAAAATAAAAATAATAGCTTAATATTAGTATAGAACCACATTGGCAAACCTATGGCACGTGTGCCAAAGAGGGCTGCTCTGCTCCCCCTCTCCACTGCACTTGATGACATTTTTCACCTCACCCACCCCTCTGCCCAGCAGCCCAGTGGGAGTGCTTCCTCCCTCTCTTGTCTGGGGTAAGGCAGAGGGCTCACATGCGATGGGAGGGTAGAGTTTGGGCACTCAGTCTCTAAAAGTTTCACCATTACAGATATAGAGTGATTGGACAAAGAGTTGAACCAGTCATGTATAAAGGAGGGATCAAAGGATCATAGATTTAGAACTAAAAGGGACCTGAGGGATCACTGAGTCCAATACTTTCATTTCACAGATGAGGAAACTAAGGTTCAGAGTGATTAAGCAAGGTGGGCAGGTAGGTGGCTAGGGGTTGGGTTTGGAGGTAAGGCCATCCAAATTCAAATCCAGACTCACATATTTACTAACTGCATGACCCTGGACAAGTTGCTTAATTCTTGTCAGCCTCAGGTTTTCTATCTGTGAATGGAAGATAATAATAGCACCAACCTCATAGGGATATTGTGAGAATTAAATGACATAATCTTTATAAAGTACTTTTCAAATTTTAATAGCTAAATATGTACTAGATATTATTTTTGTTGTTGAGGGTTACACAAATAATATGTGGCAGATGAACATTTCATGCTATACTGGTACTCATGGAACATTAAAGAATTGAAATGAATACCTTTCTATGAAGGATTCATAGGAGGAATTGGGAAGGGAATAAACATCTAATAAATACCTTCTATATACCAAGTACTATGTTTTGACCTGTACAGGTATGATTTGTTGATTCTCACAACAATCTTGAAAGGCAGGTGCTATTATGTTCCCCATTTTACAGGTGAGGAAACTGAGGCAGACAGAGGTTAAATGACTTTCCCAGGGTCACACAACTAGTAAGTGTCTGAGTTTGGATTTTAACTCAGGTCTCCCTGAGTCCAGACCCTGTGCTCTATTCACTTAGCTGCAAAGAATTACAAAGGATAAGAAGGTGTGGATGGATTCATTTGAATTAATCACTAAGAATGGCTCAGGAGATGTTGGCTCCATTAAAGCTCTGAATTATATGTAATAGTAACTCATATCTATAGGGAGACCAGTGAGGTTGGTCACTAGAATGCTAAACAAAGCCCAATGGTTTTGTTGCAAATAAGTAGGGAAAGTCACTGGAGAAGAAATTACAAACCACTCCAATATCTGCCGAGAAATCCCCGAATGAGATCACAGAGAGTCAGACATGCCTGAAAAGCAACTGAAAAGCAATAATACAACTACAAAAGGGATAGTAAAGGAAAGAATTCTGAACAAAGGAACTAAGGTGGAGACCATTGGCTTTCTTCTTGCCACAGGTTCATTTGGAGGAGCTTTGTAAAGGGCTGAGAGAAACCTCATGCTCCCAGCTCCTTGGGGCAGAATAGAACAAGGAACATTGGGTAGACACATCTGAGAAGCAGCTTTGGACTCGAGGTAAGAAAAGAACTTAACAATGGGAGCCCTTTCCGAAGTGGAAGTGGACCCCCCTATCCCTGAAGCTTGTCATGCAAAGGATCTTGCTCATCATGAATTGTGTTGAATGTTCTCCAAAGTCCTGCTCTGCTCTGGAATTCTGTATGGCTCCCTTTTGCCTTTAGGATACAATACAAACTCTCTTCGGCATTGAAGTCCTTCACAATCTGGCTCCCACCTCTCTAGACAAATTGTGGATTGATGCCCTTCACATAGTAGAACCAAACTGGGCTATTTGTTCCTCTTGATGATGTTTCATTCTCTGCTTCTCAGCTCCTCCTCATGTCTCTTCCTCTCTTCCTTCTCTGGGAATTCTTATCTCTTCTCAAAGCCTATCTCAGCCACCCTGTCACCCTCTCCATGATGCTTTTTTGGATTCTTTCAAACGTTAGTGTTCTCCATTGTCTATTTCCCTGGCCAATTCTTAGTATTGACTTTTCTTTCTTCCCATTGTTTCCTCTCTGTAGAGTGTAAGCTCCCTGAGGACAGATTGTTTTATTTTTTTCTTTTCATTTTAAAATTTTTTTATCTTTCAATATTTTATTTTTTCCAACTACACATAAAAACAATTTTTTAACATTAGTTTTTTAATTATGAGTTCCAAATTCTCTCCTTTCTTCCTGTCCTCCCTGCCTGAGAGAATAAGGAATTTGAAATAGTTTATACATGTGATATCATGCAAAACTTTGCATGATATCACATGTATATCACAAAAATAATGCATATTTCTACATTGGTCATATTGTGGAAGAAGACATTAAAAATGAAGAAAATAAATAGAAAAATAGTAACATTTGATCTTCATTTGGAAATAGTTCTTTCTATTTTCATAATGAGTCCTTTGGGATTTTCTTGTATCATTGTATTACTGAGAATAACTAAGCCTTTTATTGTACAATATTGCTGTTACTATATACAATGTTCTCCTGGTTCTACTCATTTCACTCTGTATCTGTCACATAAGTCTTTCTGAAATCATTCTGCTTATCATTTGTTATAGCACAATAGTATCCCATTACAATGACAAAACACAACTTGTTCAGCCATTTTCCAGTTGATGGGCATCTTCTCAATTTCCAATTCTTTGTTATCACAAAAAGAGCTGCTATAAAGACTTGTGCACAAATACATCCTTTTCTTCCACCTCCACCCTCTAAAATCACCCTAGACAATATAAAATACTTAGGAATCTATCTGCCGAGACAAACACAGGAACTAGATCAACACAACTAGAAAACACTTTCCACACAACTAAAACTAGATCTGAGCAATTGGAAAAACATTAACTGCTCATGGGTGGGATGAGCTAACATAATAAAAATGACCATCCTACCCAAACTTATTTATTTATTTAGTGCCATACCCATTGAACTACCAAAAAACTTTTTTACTGAATTAGAAAAAAAACATAACCAAGTTCATTTGGAAGAATAAAAGATCAAGGATATCCAGGGAAATAATGAAAAAAAAATGAAAAGGAAGGTGGCCTTGCAGTCTCAGATCTCAAACTATATTACAAAGCAGCGGTCATCAAAATAATTTGGTACTGGCTAAGAGACAGAAAGGAGGATCAGTGGAATAGACTTGGGGTAAGTGAACAGCAAGACAGTCTATGACAAGCCCAAAGATCCCAACTTTAGGGATGAAAATCCACTATTTGATAAAATCTGCTGGGAAAATTGGAAGACAGTGTGGGAGAGATTAGGCTTGGATCAACACCTCACACCCTACACTAAGATAAACTCAGAATGGGTGAATGACTTGAACATAAAGAAGGAAACTATAAATTATGTGAATACAGAATAGTGTACCTGTCAGACCTTTGGGAAGGGAAAGATTTTAAAACCAAGCAAGATTTAGAAAGAGTCACCAAAAGTAAAATAAATAATTTGTATTACATCACATTAAAAAGGTTTTGTACAAGCAAAACCAATGTAACCAAAATTATAAGGGAATCAACAAATTTGGAAACAATCTTCATAACAAAAACCTCTGACAAAGGTCTAATTACTCAAATTTACAAAGAGCTAAACCAATTGTACAAAAAATCAAGCCATTGATAAATGGGCAAGGGACATGAATAGGCAATTTTCAGTCAAAGAAATCAAAACTATTAATAAGCACATGAAGAAGTGCTCTAAATCTCTTATAATCAGAGAAATGCAAATCACAACAACTCTGAGGTATCACCTCACACCTAGCAGATTGGCTAAGATGACAGCAGAGGAAAATAATGAATACTGGAGGGGGTGTGGCAAAGTCAGGACATTAATTCATTGCTGGTGGAGTTTTGAATTGATCCAACCATTCTGGAGGGCAATTTGGAACTATGCCCAAAGGGCACTAAAAGACTGTCTGCCCTTTGACACAGCCATAGTACTGCTGGGTTTGTACCCCAAAGAGATAATAAGGAAAAAGACTTGTACAAGAATATTCATAGCTGCGCTCTTTGTGGTGGCCAAAAATTGGAAAATGAAGGGATGCCCTTCAATTGGAGAATGACTGAACAAATTGTAGTAAATGTTGGTGATGGAATACTATTGTGCTAAAAGGAATAATAAAGTGGAGGAATTCCACGGAGACTGGAACAACCTCCAGGAAGTGATGCAGAACGAAAGGAGCAGAACCAGGAAAACATTGTACACAGAGACTGATACACTGTGGTACAATCGAACATAATGGACTTCTCCATTAGTGTCAATACAATGTCCCTGAACATTCTGCAAGGATCTATGAGAAAAAACACTATCCACAAGAAGAGGACAAATTGTGGGAGTAAAAACACTGAGGAAAAGCAACTGCTTGACTACAGGGGTTGAGGGGACATGATTGCAGAGAGACTCTAAATGAACACTCTAATGCAAATACCAACAACATGGAAATGGGTTCAAATCAAGGACACATGTGATACCCAGTGGAATCGTGCATCAGCTATGGGAGGGGTGGTGGGAGGGGGGGAGGAATAGAATATGATTTTTATAACCAAAGAATAATGTTTGAAATTGACCAAATAAAAATTAAAAAAAGAAATATTTCCTGAAAAATGCCCCCCCTCGCTTTCAGCTTTCCTTCTAATCTTGATTGCATTGATTTTATTTGTGCAAAACTTAATTTTTAAAATATAATTAAATCATATACATTTTATATCTTATGATGCTTTTTTCTCTTTTGGTCATAAATTCTTTCCTTCTTCATATAACTGACAGGTATTTGCTTATGGTATCTTCCTTTATGTCTATAGCATGTACCTATTTTGACCTTATCTTGGGATGTGGTGTGAGACTTTGATTTAAACCTAGTTTCTGCCATACTGCGTTCCAGTTTTACCAGCAGTTTAGGTCAAACAGTGAGTTTTTATCCCCAAAGCTTGGGTCTTTGGGTTTATCAAACACTAGATTGCGCTGGTTTTTAACTACTGTGTATTATGTACCTAATCTATTCCATTGATCCACTATTCTTATTTCTTAGCAGTACCAGACTGTCTTTATTGATGACCACTTTATAACACTGCTTGAGATCTGGTATGGTGAGGCCAGTTTTTTTTTTTTTTTAATGTTTGGTGGATAGACTGAAACACAGTCTCTTCATCTATGGATGAGGAAATGGAGATTATAAATAGCACAGGCTTGTTGCAGTATCAAATGTGATAACAAATATCAATCCCCTTTGAAAACCTTAACGTGGTATTAACAGTAGTAGTAATCATCATTGAACTTAATTGTTGAAGATGGGCATAAGCCAACTGGGGAAAAAATAACAATAATAAAGTACAAGAAACATTTCATGAATTCATTCACCAAATATCTATCGAGTGCCTATTTTTATATACGAAGACATATAATGACTCAGGTGCAAGGGTCCAAATAATAACCTGGCAATTTGGGATGGTACAGAGCATGTGATTGTTGATTCAGTTCTGGGCAGCACCTCAGTTATAGTCATCTACTCCAACCCTATCATTTTACAGATGAGGGAACTAGAGAAGTAAAGTCATTTCCCAAGATTCTATGGGTGATAAATGGCAGAATCTGGGTTCAAAATCATGTCTTCTGTCTTCAAAGCCAGATTTTTGGTCGGTTTGTACCGTAGCAGCCCATAACCAATAGAGGTATATCAGTTCAAACAATTCTCAGGGATGTTCCTGGGAGGAGCCTCATTAAGGTACAGCATTAGAGGAAGAAGCTGATTTCACATCCCCATTGACATGAGTTTTGAGCCTTTGTTTTGGCACTGATGTTGTCTCCCTTGTACTGGCTACTTATGATCTCATGGACCCCACCTTAAGGATGACTGATGGAAGGAAACTGCTATGTAGTATAAAACTCAGATGGCTTGTCTGTAAAATGAGAGGGTTAGACTAGATGACTTCTAGTCTGCCTGGATGACTTTAGTATGACCCTAAATTTGTCTCTTCTAACTCTAAATCTATGATCCCACAATCTGTGCAGCATTTACTTGACCATAAATCTCCCTCTACAATACATCTGCCACATGATCACTCGACCTTTGCTTGAAGACCTCTGATGAAGGGGAATTCTTTATTGGCCAAAGCAGCTCATTCTACTTTGGAATAGCTCTGATTGTTAGGATGATTCTCTTCTTATCCATTCATCAAGCAATCAAGGAGCATTTATTATCCCCCTACATGGTCCTAGGGGACTCAAAAGAAAAAGTGAAAATAATAATCGCCTGCCCTAGAGGTGCTTCCAGTCTATCCAGGGATAAGTAGGTGCCAATGGTTCCTCCTTCACTTTCAAAGATAGCAGTGACATCTTGGGGTGATGTCTTGACTTGTGCATGAATTGGATTGAAGGGAGGCAGAGATACACAAAGTCATCAGAGTCATCTGAGCCCACTGGCAAGATGAAAACCAGCATGACTAGTGATGGCCTGCATGCAGCGGAGGACCTGGGCATCCTCAATGTCTAACCAAGCTCTAAATGTTCCACAGCACCTTTTTCAGCCAGCTTCATGGCCATTAAAACAAACTGTTCTCATCTGCCTCTTCTACCTGGGAAAGTCTTCACATGCATGTTGGTTACCCTCTGCCCAAATGGTTTTACTGAGTGTGGCCTCTGTGCATGCTACAGTTCTTGGAGTCACAAGTGAGAGTTGGCTGACCAGTGGATATCAAAGGGGGATGAGATCCCTGAAGTCCTCACATGTGAGGGCATGTATAGGTGTGCATGGAGGATCTAAAGAAGGCAGGGTAATTGGGTGTGTGTATGTTTGGAAAAGAACCTCTCAGGTGTCTTGTCTTTTAGCTCTTATTCCCTGGACTCTGCCAACACTCCCAGTTCTGGGTCATCTTTGTTTGATTTCTCGGAGCCTTTGAAGGGTTGCTTTCTCTAAGAGCCATAATCTTTTGCCTACATGGTAGATCCTCCAACTAGGCTCAGCCCTTTCCCTTCCTAGGGGAGAAGAGAGCAGCCTGATTACCATGGAATTCTTACATTAGCACCATGTAATTGCTTATAATCTGCATTGAAGGAGATTTTTCAAATGCATCCCTTTAAGTGACACTTGAAACCCTCCATGAGTGTGCCAGAGGCTGCTGCAGCATCATTTATTCTAGCAGCAAAATCCCCATTTCTTGCTATCATTAGATCTTGCCCTGGTCACGGCAGGGCTGCCAGTTGCTGGGAGAAGCAGGCAGAATCTGCCTTCCATGCCCACTTATCCCAAAAATAATCAGAGAGATAAAAGCTTCCTTTATACCAGCCTGACATTCAGAGTACAACAGAAACACTGGCAAAATGCAAACAACAGTCCATTTCAATGGAAGTTACCAGCCCTGAATGCTGGGTTTCTGTTGAACACAGTTGCCAGAGCATAAAGCAGGATGATGGGGTCCTTGTCCAGGCTGAGGAAGTTACTTCTACCCACATTTATCCATGAGCTTTCAGCTGGTCCTTGGGGTGATGTGGCTCCTCTCCAGAAACAGAGCAGGGAGTCATGTGGCTCCCTAAAGTAAGAGTGGATAGTAATGGGAAAGAGAGAGCCTCACAGAATCCAAGATGGATGGAGATCGGCATGGCAACAGGCTCTAGGGGTTGGCATTGGAGGGGAAGAGTGCCTATTGGTGAGTCATAGAGCCTTAGCTGGAATATCCCTCTACTACTTACTGCCTGGATGACCTTGGGCAAGTCACTCAACCTCTAGGAACATTTCCTCCTCTGTAAAAGCAGGGGATCTGACTAGATGACCTCTTAAGGTGCCTAAAGCTTTGCTTTAGGTGCCTGTAAATTCCCCATCCTTGGGGTACTTTGCCCATTTATTTGTGGACATCTAATATCCAATTCAGCAAGCATTTTGAGCTCCTATTAAAGGGGATAAGTGATTCAGGGTAAATGTAACACTTTATAGCTCTCAGAGCACTATATAAATGCTCCCCATTATTGTCATTTTTCTTCTGATTATGATTATTATGCCAGGCACTATTCTAGGCTTTGAGATACAAAGCAAAACAACAAAAAAGAGAAAAACAAAAGAGTCTCTGTCCTCAAGTTGGCTTATGTTTTACTGGGAAAAAATAGCTGGAACACAGAAAAATGTAAAGTAATTTTGTGGGAGTGGGTGGGGAGGAGAACACCAACAAATAGGGGGATTAGGAATGACCTCACCCAGAAAATGGTACTTGAGATGTGCTTTGAGGGAAACTAGGAATTGTATGAAGCAGAAGTGAGAAGGGGAGGCACTCCAGGCACCATGGACAGCTGTACAGAGGCTGGAGATGGAATCTCCTACTCAAGGTAAACCATTCAAATGCTTTCTTTTTGACCTTGAGCAAAGGACAAGAAGTAGAGGCCCCAGAGGAAGAGAAGAGAAATGGGTTTGTTCAAGTAGGTGTCTTGGGGACATTCAGAAAAAGAGACTGGAGCCAGGTAGATTTTTCTTCTTGATTAGGTCAGTTTGTTCCCTAAGTGTCCTGGATCTCAACAAGGGTTACTGACTTCAGGTAGGAGGGTCAAGAAGATAAGCCTTAGCTACAAGAAACAGCCTCCTAAAAAGGAAGAGCCATAACTGGAGTTCACATCTCATTATACAGGCCTCTTCCCTATTCTCCTTTGCATATGAAAATGCTTATGTTTGTTAATAATTACTAAGCTCACAATAAAAATATTTAAAAATATTAAAATAATAAATAAATATTTATTTTTTTTTAAATAAAAAAATTATTAAAAAAATAAAAATATTTTTTAAAAAACAGGGATATAATTCAGTGACCACAAGGCCATTTTACTTTCCTTAGATATGGTCATGTCACTAGCTTCTTTTTTGTAAACCTTAAAATTTCTTAGACTTATGAATGTTGGAAATTTCCCCATTGGGAAATTTCATACTTGAAAAATTTCCTACTGATAGTAAGAACTCTATTGGAATGTGAAACTCCTTGGCATGGGAGGATCCTTCTCCTCCCTACTTAAGACTACTTTAGGACAGAAACCTTTTGCTAAACAATGGAAAGGGCTTTGACCTATGCTTAAGCATAGAACAGGAAGTTCTTTGAGTCATGATTGATTTTAGAATTGATACAATAGAGATACTTGGAATGACAGAACCAGGTCTTGGAAACTACAATCTCCACCCTACTCAGAGTAACAGGATTTAGGAAGGGCTGCAGCAAAGATCAAGATTTAATTATTTGAGAATATGACCTTCAACAGACATGTGCAAAGGAAACAGACCTCTGGGCAGTCCTGGGTTAAGCTAGAGCCACCATTGGCACAGGGGAGACATCGACAGTGATTGGTAGATGTGAGAACTGAGGGGAGGGGTCTTAGATGTTTTGCTTAAAGATAGCAGGGTCTGAGGACAGGGGGAGGAGGTTTTGCTCTGGGAGGTTTTGCTCTGGGAGGTTTTGCTCTGAGAGGTTTTGCTCTGAAGGAGTCTGAGAGGAGAGAAGTCCTGGAGGGAGATCTCCTGGAGAGATCTGAGAGGAGGGTTTGCTCTGAAGGAGGCTGGAGGTGGAGGCCCCTGAGACTGTTTCTCCATTTTGGTCACGTGAGTGATAGGGACTGATCTCTTTTCTTTGCCTCAGCTATCTAAAGGCTTGGGCCTTTGGCCCAGCCTAAGCAGAGGGGGTATTTAAGCCCTATTCCCTTCTCTCCCCTTTCTCTCTCTCTGTCTCTCTCTCTGTCTCTCTCTCTCTCTGTCTCTCTGTCTCTGTCTCTGTCTCTGTCTCTGTCTCTCTCTCTCTCTCTCTCTCTAATACCTTTCTTCCTCCTGTTTGTAATTAAAAACTCCATAAAAGGTTGACTGCTGACTTGGGTTTTCATTTAGGAATTACATAGCTGAATTCCTTGGCGACCTTAAATTAATATGTATCAGTCTTTTAAAGTGATTTCCATATCACATTTTACACCAGGTATGTGCAAGGGAGTGGGGAGAGATCAATTCCAATGAGCCTGGGGGTGAATGGGGAGAATGGGGCCAATGGACCCAGAAGAATTTTTGCCTAAGGAAAGCTCTGGTTTGAAGGCTGGTTAGCCATCTGGTCCTAAACTAAATTCAGACCCTAACCTGACTGGCTCAGGGTTCTTCATTCAGGATTCAGGACAATGTTCCCCAAACTCCCAGGCCTTGTTCATTACACAGTTGGTAGTCTTGCTTAGCATTTAACTCTTCTGGACTTTGTATTTAGGGTGGATGAGGGAAAGAAGAGGAGGAGAAAGAGAGAGGGGAAAGGGGGAAAGAGAGAGAATCAGAGAGACAGAGACAGAGACAGAAACAGACAGAGACAGAGTCAGAGAGGGAGAGGAGAAAGAAAGAGGAAGAGAGACAGAGATTAAGAGACAGGGTCAGAGAGAGAAGAGAGGAGAGAAAAAGAAGAAAGAAAGAAATCTTAATTGCATGTAATGCCCTCATCAAGTGACTCCAGGAAATGAGAATATTTTGCATACTAATGAAAAGCTCCCTCATGAAATTTCATGCTAATAAACACCTTTTTTTTTTAATTGGAATTTAAAGGCATTAAAGGAAAAAAATACACATGACCTTTAATAAAGCTATTCTGATAGTAGTTATCAGATGCCTTTAAAAAATGGATAAATATTATGGGCATGAGTGTCAGCATGCTGCAGCAAGTAGAACACTGTGTCTGGAGGTGCAGGACTGGTTCTGGACCTGGCTATGCCACTTTCTATCTGTGTGACCTTGCACAGATCATTTCTTTCTGAACATCATTTCCTCCATTTGTAAGATAAGGGGATGAGTGAAGTGTGGGGCTGAACTTGAATTCACAGTATCTTCTGACTCTCCCTCACTAGCTAGGTGACCTCAAGACAAGACACTTTCCTTATCTGGCCTCAGTTTCCTCATCTGTAAAATGAGGGTGGTTAGGCTAGATGCCCTCTACGCTCCCTCCCAGCTGGAGAGCTCTGATGTTCTTGCTTCCTGTCAGGGGTCATGTTCATCAGTTAGAGACAATCAGGTTTTCCTACTCTTTAAAGGGGCCTCAGTGGAATAGCTGCTTGGGATGGCATCTTTGGGATTACCATCAGTCTCCCTTATTGCCTCAGAAAGATAACAAGTCCAGCCCAATCTATGCAGTTAAATTACGAGATTTTCAGGAGATGTTATTAGAACGTGGAAGACCAAACACTGAAATCCTTAAAAAGAAATATTTGGGGGCACATGCGTAAATGAGTATGGCTGACAAGCAACTTTAGTAGAGTGGATAGAAAGGTTCAAATCTCACCTCTCCTAGGTCCTGCCTGGGCATACCTTCCTCTGGCTTCCCTGCTCAGTGTTCTCAGCAATGATCTGAGAAGGTGGAAGAGCATTTGGCTCTGCAATGGTAGGGGGGATTTCTTCCTGCAGGGAGGTCCTTATACAGTGAAATCATGGATCGACTCCCTATTTCTTAGACCTGGAAAGACCTGACTGATCCCACATGTCCTCATTGCTCTCCTCCTTTCAGGCCAGAGGGTCATGTGCCCCAAAGCAGAACGAGGTAGAAGGAGACATCTGTGGTCCTCAGCAGATCCACATGATGCTGTTTTCTCTGGCCAATGTTGTGAGTCTGTCCCACATGGCCCATATGCTCCTGAGGCTGGAGAGTCAAAGAATGTGTTGGGCTTCCATTCCAGCTCTGCTATTTAGTGCTCGCGAGACCTTAGGCAAGTTGCTGATTTGTTCTTGGACTCAATTTCCTCATCCGTTGGGTGCAGAGGCTGGCCAAGATGACTTCTAAGCTCCCTGCCTTCCCATGCTCCTTCAACCACGATAATCTGAGTATATTCAAAAGTTTGAAAAGCACTTTACAAACATTATCTCATTTGATCGGCACTGTGATTATTACTTCCAATTTTTCAAACTTGGAAAAGGACGCTCAAAATGTTAAGTCACTTGCTCTGATCAGGAATTTACTAAGTACTACATGCAGGATTTTTGGGGAGGGATATGCAGCTGCGTAGTACAGTGGATAGAGCACCAGACCTGGCATCAGGAAGACTGAGCTCAAATCTGGTCCTTGACCTGTGAGACCTTAGGAAAGTCACTCTACCCTTTTTGCCTCAGTTTCCCCAATCTGTAAAATGAGCTGGAGAAGGAAATGGTAACCTACTCCTAATATCTTTGCCAAGAAAATCTCAAATGAGGTCATGAAGAGTCAGACATGACTGAGCAACCAATGCAGGATATGAATCTAAATCTCTCCTGATTCCAAGTCCATTAAGCCATACTGCCTCCGATGTATGACAGCTAGGTGTGGTGGTGCACAGTGTTACATTTAGAAGTGGGAAGACCTGAGTTTAAGTCCTGCCTGAGATACTAACTGAGTGAACCTGAGTAAATCTTAGCCTTTCTCAGTCTCAGTTTTCCTATCAGAAAAATGGGAATAAAAATAGCATTTTCTTCACCAAGTTGTGAAAATCAAATTATGTAATGTGCTTTGAAAACTTTCAAGTGCTATGTAAATATTGTCACAATTTATGTAGTATAACACATTGAATAACTTAATAATATTCATCATTATAGAATGAATTTATAATATTAGTTGTTATAGTTACATATACATAAAACTACATCCTTTTAAAAGTCACTCATATTTAGTCTTGGTGTTAATCTTTTGGGGAACCCGAGAATGCTGAAAAAGTCAGAAACGTGGAGAACAAAGATGTATCCTTATTCTTTAGGAAAAGTCATGTCATGTGGCAAAGTGTTTAGTCATTTGTATTTAATGGATTAGAAGCCGAGAACCTGGGTTCAAATGCTAACTTGTTTGTACAATTTGGGCAAATCCCTGGCTCCCACCCTTTTTATTTGTAAGATGAATGCTTTGGACTCTGTAGCCTCTAAGCTTGCCTTCAGCTCTAGATCTCAGATCTTGGAGCTCTTGGGGGCCTGTCCTGCCCTTCTGACTTAACCACAGGTAGAGCAGCCTGGTGGACAGAAGTAGTTGACCTCAGGCTCCTGTGTTTTGCTTTTCTTTAGCACCAAATTCCTGACAAAAAAGTTTATCATTTGATAAATCACTTGGGTTCTCTTTGCTCCATTTTCCACAGAGCTAGAGGGAATGGATTAATACCATTTGGGGAGATAGATGGATATCACATCTACACATCTGGATCAAACAGCTGGTAGGATTCCACCTTCCAGTGACAAAGGACAATGTGGGCATTGTGACCCTTCTTGAACCAAGTCCAGGAAGGCAAACTCCAGGAGAGAAGAGACTCTGTAGAGTGCTTCCCCTGTAATTAGCCTCACTCTCCTAGAGGAGATGGCCAAGGAAAACGGCACGCCATATTTCAGTTCAAAGGAACTAGAAGACTTCCCTTGAGCGACTTTACTGGGTCCCTTGGGAAAAGAAGTCATGGGATTAAGGATGTACAATTGGAATCTCCACAAATATTTCTTGAACTCATAGAATTGGGCTGTAAGTCAGTTACCAAAACTTCCCACAAACTCAAATCCACTAAATAGCCCTCATCATTCAGTGTATTTCACTGGAAGATATATGTCAATGCAAGATAATTTGAAGAGGGAAGGAACAAATAAATAAATGGCAATGATGCACATTAATCACAGCTACCCCACCCACGTGTTTTATCTGTTCATCAACTGATCATTCACCAAGTCTTTATTAAGAACCTACTGTAAACAAGACACTGAAAAGGCACTGATAGGTGCCTTTTCTGGAGACCAAACAGTCCCAGCCCTTGAAAATAGCACACAAAAAGTATGCATACAAGTAAATACCAACTATAGACAAAGCAAATGATAATAATAAACTGCATTTAAAGTTTAAGGCTTGCGAAGTGCTTTTTAAATGTTATTTCATTTGATTCTATTATTGTCTTCATTTTACAAATGAGGAAACTGAGGCAAATAGAGGTTAAGTGACTTGCTCAGGGTCTTATGCAACTAGTCAGTTTCTGAGGCTAGACTTAAACTCAGATCTTCCTGACTCTGGGTTTAGTGCTTTGATGGGTGTGCCAAATACAGGGTGGGGGACTGTGTTGCAGTAAAAAGAGCACAGATTCTGGCTTCTGGGTTCACTTGCTAGCTTTGTGACTGTAGACAAGTCATCTGACCACTCAATGCCTCAGTTTCTTCATCAGTAAAATGATGAGGTTAATCTAGCTAACCTCCAAGGTTCCTTCTAGCTTTGATTCTATGATCCTATCAGCTTCTCTAGGGTTCAGTTTTCTCATCTCTTACAGTGAAGACTATGCCTCATTTTTAGTTTTCTCATCTGTAGATGTGGGGGATGGACAAGGTGGTCTCTGAAATACCTTCTGGATCTAGGCTTATGATCCCATTTTGGGTGGGCGGTGGGGAGTGTAACATGCATTAACAACTGGGCATTTAGAAAAAGCCACCCATTGGGGCAATGCTTGAAATGAGCCTGGCAGGGGAGCTTGGGATCTAAGGAGGAAGAGGGAAGGATGGAGTCTGTAGAGGCTTCTTCATTTTGTAGATGAAGAAACAGTTCAGGAAGTGGAAAATAACTTCAAGGGTTTAAATTCAATTCTGTAAACATTCATGAAGCACTCACTTCCGGAGATGACCTCTATTAGGGGCTCATTTGGGGAAGATAAAATTGGAAACCCTTTTTGTCTTGAGGGAATTTATATTCTACTTGTTCTAGATTAAGCACCTAGGCAGCAAATAAACAAGAGTCAGGATTTGAATCCAGGGTCACTGCTTCCAAACCCCAGACTCTTTCTACCATCACACCTGGCAATCAGATATTATCCATCTTTCCAGACTTATAGGAAGGGGATGATTCTGAAGTGGGGCTTTCCTGTCCCTTTTCATAGTGGTAACTATTTCCCCCCTCTCTGACATCTACAATATCAGGCACATTAAAAGACCCACTAAAATGTTTACCGAGCAAGTAAATCTCTATAGCCTGTGACATTTCTCTTTTCAATGTGCCTCAGACAAGTGTTTTCCAGCTGTGCCTGGGCCCCATCGCTGATGAGCAGCAACACTTACTTAAAAGGGGTTATCATGGGAAGCCTGACATCTCCACAAAGCTGTAGACACTTGCTGGAGAGACATGCTGATTCCTTGGGCTCGCCAATTTTTCTGGTCTTCATCCAGGTCCACATTTGGCTTTGCTTTGGCATCGGCCATAGTCAAGACTAGGAATTCATAAGCCGAAGACCCTGCAATTGGATTTGCTCATTTGAGATGATGTGAACCTCCCTTTTCTTGTCTCCTCTTAATGGAGACACACAAGGAAATTTCCAGAACATATTTTTTATAGATTGGGATTGCCTTCCTTGTTGGGGATAATCAGAGGCTAGTTGGATTATAGCAGTGGAATAGTAGTAGAATGAGTGTGCCTAGGCAATCAACGCCCATGATGAGTCATCACTGATATTTCTCTCTCTCTCTCTCTCTCTCT
Source organism: Monodelphis domestica (assembly GCF_027887165.1). Classification (NCBI taxonomy): domain Eukaryota; kingdom Metazoa; phylum Chordata; class Mammalia; order Didelphimorphia; family Didelphidae; genus Monodelphis; species Monodelphis domestica. The sequence goes on from NC_077231.1 coordinate 308,135,913, forward strand.
CTCTCTCTCTCTCACACACACACACACACACACACACACACACACAATTCTATTTTTTCCTTTATATTTTCTTTTTTTAGTCCAAACTTAACAAACATCAAATAAGCATTTCCATCCAATGACGTAGTATTTTGCAAACCATGAATTCCAATATAAATGCTGACTATGATGATTATTATATAGTCGAACCAAAAAAAGCAGATTGTACATGGAACTGGGAATTTTTACTATTTTTGTTCAGCCTGCTTTCCTTTTGCATTTCTTTTGCCTGGGTTTTGTATTATTTATTTGTGTAGTGGTCCAGTTCCTTCAGGACAAGAGACTGGACTGTCCAGTTAAACTATAGGCAGATCTAGGGGAGTGTAAACAAGGCTTTGTCCCAAGGCAACAGCGATGGGTGGAGAGTGTGCTGCTGGAGGGCCAGATGGTCCCCTCCCCTGCCACTCCCTACTCCCCCAAGAGTTTGTTGTTTTATTTTTTTGCCCTGGGTGGAAAAAATGCAGTTGCTGTCCAAGTCAACAAATTTCACAGATGAAGAAACTAATCTACTGAGCTGGAGTCACCCAATAGCAGCAACATTGGGATCCAAACCCCTGGTCAGCTGGCTCTCAGCTAGGGCTCTTTCTCCTTGGATGGGTTGAGTGGTGTGGAAGGAAAGGAAATATTCTCAACATCTACTTTATGATGAAAATGGAAGTCTTGCCATCTGATGTTCAAAGAAAAGCAGACGAGGACATGGCGACTGAAGGATTGCCTTAGAATGGTTTTCTTTTCCCTTTCAAACAGCATGAATGTCTTTAGTTCCTCCATCATAGCTATTTCTAGGTATCTCTCCCACCCCAGAAGGAAGAAAAGCAACCCAACCAAGTCAACAGCCACAATGAGCAGGGCTGCCATTCTGCCCGGTGGTTCTCTTTTCACATGTCTGGCTTAGACTCCCAGCTAGGACATGGGCTATTCCTGCCTCTCTGTATTCCCATCAGAGCAGACTTGGGATCATGTAGGGGGAATTACCAGCATTTGCTGGATGAATTGCTGAAATGAAGAATCAGATAGAGAGTTCTTCTTCCCTAGAAGACAGAAGAGAGGGGACTTTCAAAGCAGATTTTTAATGTGGACTTTTATTAGGAGCTTGGATGGACTAGAAGGGGGAAATGGCATCTTTTCCCTAGTGAACAACCCCCAGCTTCAAAGAAATGTTTTAAAATAAAATTTGATTTTCTATGACTTCTGTGTCCCAAAGTGTTCCTCTTCCACATTCAGCTGGGGAGCTTTCCCTTATAACAAAGACAAAAAGAGGCCAAACTATGTGCTTCCACTGCTGCTGCCTCTCCTGGATCTTAGAGAGGCTGCTGGGGGTCATGGAAAGGGTTCCAGAGATTTGAGCTTTTTATTGTTGAGTTGATAAGTTGTGTCTGACTCTTGGTGACCCCATGGGCCATAGTTCTCCATGGGATAGTGGAGTGGTTTGCCCTTTTCTTCTCCAGAGGATCCAATGGATCCTTTTGAGAACCTTCCAAGAGCCTGGGTTCAAGTAGTGTCTCTGAAACTTACTGGCCATGCAACAAGGGCTGTTGATTAGTCTAGAAAATAATAGCTGGCATTTAATGATAAAGTCGTTTATGTCAATTATCTTGTCAGAGCCTCCACAATCTGGTGAGATAGCTGTCCAAATAATCCCCATTTTACAGAGGAACAAACTGAGAGATTTATAGCTGAAGAGGTTGGTCCGAGGTCACAGAGTTAGTTCAGAGTCCCAGTGAGGATTTCAGTTGAAGTCTTAGAGATCTGAAGTCCAGCGTTCTAGCCACAGAGGAAAGTTGTCTTGTTGTCCTGACCTCTTGGACCTCAGCATTCCCAGTCTGTAAAGTCTAAGTTTTGGTCTAGATGATATCTAAGAATCTGTCCAGTCCTTACCTCTGATCCATCAAATCCATAAAGAATTTCAGATTTAGACCCGAAAGGGGCCGAAGGTGCAAGGTAGTCCAACTCCATCATTTTATGGATGAGGAAACTGAGGCACAGGGAGAGGAAACGACTTTTCCAAGGTTACACAGCTGGTGATATCCAAATCAGACTGGGTGATGCCAGAGGCGGAGAGGTGGGGGTGGGGGGCTCTTTCCACTCGAGTGCTCCCCATGCCAGACGCTCTATTAACTGCTGGAGCTATAGGGAGGTAAGCTCCCGGGGTACCCCGAGTGCTTGTTCCAGTTTTGTCTTTCAGTCGTCAGCACCCAACACAGTGCTAGGCATACACAAGGCGCCTAATAGGTGTTTATTGATTGATCTCCCACTATCCAATATTGTTATTACTTTTTTCAATATTATTATTACAATGGAAAATCCCATTTCTTTTTTAATGGGCTCATCCGGACCAAAATGTCAATGGGTTCATTGAATAAACAGCTATTAAGCACCTACTATGTGGGCAGCCGCCGTGTTGGGCGGAGGTTCCACAGGCAAAAACAAAACAGGTTTTGCTCCCGCAGGGGAAGTGGGGGAGGGGAGGGAGAAAAGAGCGTTCCTTATTCGTGACTAATTCAGTGCCAAACAGACTCACCGCACGGGGGCTGGGGGGTGTCTAGGGGTCAGCGGGGCCCCGCGGACCGGTCCCGCAGGTGGAGGAGGGACCCGGGGGCCAGTGGCGCGGGGGAAGCAGCCAGGGGAGGGGAGGGGAGGAATTCGGCCGCCTGTCGCCGGGATCACGTGAGAGTCAGGGGACCTTGGACAGGCTCGGCGGAGCCGGCTCGCCTCCCTCTTCCTGCTCCTCCTCGTGATTGGGTGGCGCGCGCTAAAGGAGGCGGCTTCGTCCCCGCCGTCCCAGAGCAGCGGAGCTCCGGCCCGGCCAGCCCGCAGAAGCCTCCGAGGGTCTCCTGGAGCAGGTTGGGAGGGAGGGATCGGCTGCACCGCCCGGAGCGCCGTCCGGCCGCCTCTCGTGCCTATTGGCTGAGCCGAGGTGTGAGCGTCGGGTCCGGTGAGTGCCGCTACACTCGCAGCCCAGGCTGGGGGCTGCTGTCCCCTCTGGGCTCCGGGGTGCCGGGGGATCGGAGTGCGGGGACGAGGGCCCTAGCGCTGGGCCTGCAGAGCTGGAGGGAGGGCCGCGGGCTCGCCACTAGGAGGAACTGCCGAAACAGCGGCTCCCACCGGGACATTGTGAGTGGGTCATGGAGAGGCTGGTGTGCCTGGCATCTCCCGGAGGAGAGTGGCTCGGGGCAGACAGGGTTCAAGTCTAGCCTAGGGCAGGTCACTTAATGGCTCCGTGCCTCAGTTTACTTACCTGTAAAATGGGAAGGAGGAGCGCTGAGGTTCCATTTTAGCTTTAAATCTGGGACTCCTTTCCCTGAGGAAACCGGCTTTGAAGAGTGGAAAGAACTTGGGTCTTGGAGTCGTAGGACCCAGGTTCAGATCCAACTCTGCCCCTTCCCGTGTGACTCCGTCTTTAGGCCTCAGTTTCCCCAGGAGGGAGTTGGGGCTGGCGATCTCTGAATATGTCTGGTGGCTCTAAATCTTTGGTTCTGAGTCCCATCCAGTCAAAGTCTCCCCAAATTCTCCAGGTCAGATTTTCCTCCATTTGCTGGCTAGGCTGAGTGCTCTGAATGAATGATAACCGGGAAAGGGCTTCCCAGGAGACGTGTGGGGTGCTTGGGGAGGGCATAGGGGCCAGACTTCCTCAGGACTCAGTACTGAGCAGGGGAGATGGATCAATCAGATTTCAGCTGTGGATAGGGGAAAGGACCTGCCCCAATTGTTCTGTGCCTCAGTTTCCTTAGATGTAAAGCGAGGTAAAAAGAGGGGCTCCATGACTCCAAGAGTCTTTTCCAACCCTTACTCTAGGCTCAGATGACTGTGGCCACTTAAAGTTTACTTGGGGAGCATCGTTCTAAAGTTAGGCGAGACCAGTGCCGGCTCTATCACTCCGTCCACTCCACAGACGTGTCTATGTGTGGGCCAAGCAACAGTAGTGGGAGGTAGGCAGTCCTAGCAAGCCACGGCTCAGAGACATCTGGGCCACTTTAGGGCTACCATCAGCATCAGGTGCTAACAGGAATTCAGGGGATCTCAGAGCTAGGGACGAGGGGACCTCAAAAACCATCTAGCCCAATTCTGCTATTTTACTGATGAAGAAATTGAGTCTGGAGCCCCCCACTTGGAAGCAGTAGAGGCGGGATTTGAACGTAGGTCCCCTGAGCCAGCATCAGTGAGTGCTCTTGCCACCCCTTACTACTGGGTCTACCAGAGGGCCTGTGAATTAGGGGGCATTCATGCCACTCATGCCTCAGGCTTTTCAAAAGCAGACTTCTGCCTTCTACAGGGTAGAAGTAGCCCTTTGGCAGGAGTTTCACCTCATCCATCTTTTACTCCATGGAAGTGAAGAGGAAGGGAGTAATCTGGCGCCCGGTTATTGATAAGCCATCTAATGCCTGGGGCTTGGGCAGAGATTGTCTGAGAAGCCTCTGGAAGCTTGGGGACTGCCAGCTTGGAATGAGACAACCCGATGGCCACTAGGATCTTGGGCTATGGTAAGAGAGACATAACTCGAGGAAATAAAGTTGTGATCATCTCCTATAGCTCTGTGCTCTACCCTGGGCAGACCACATCTGATCCATGGAGGAAATAAGCCCTGGGGTGCCACCTCCCTGCCTACAAAGACTGGACCTGGAGTCAGGAAGACCCGAGTTCAAATCTCATCTCAGACTCTTATTAGCCATGTATGACTTGAACAAATTGCTTAACCTCTGCCTACCTCATTTTCCTCATCTGTAAAATGGGCATAATAATAACACCTACTTCCCAAAGTTGTGGTGAAGATCAAGTGAAATAACTGTAAAGCACTTTATAAATCTTTTAAGGATTTTATAAATGTTATCTATTATTATAATTATATTATTTCTACCACTAATAGGCAGTGAGTAGATCCCTAAGCCTAGAGTCAGGAAGACTTGAGTTCAAATCCTGGTCCAGACACTAGTTTTTACAGTTCCCTCAACTGTAAAATAGGGATAATAATTGTACCTGCCTCCCAGAGTGGTTGTGAGGACCAAATGAGATAATATTTATAAAATGCTGAGCACAAAGCTAGGCACTATAAATGCTGGCCTTTATTAAGTCAACCTCTCAGTCCTTGTTTCCTCATCTATGAAATGAGAGGGTTAGATCTGATGATCTCCAGGGCCCTTTCCAGCTATAATTTTATGATGCAAAGTCTCTCTAGGACTGTCTTGTGTGTGCAAGAGGGATCAGAGGTTTTTAGCTTTTGGGGGTCCCAAAGGGCAGAACTAGAGACAGGCAGAGAGAGCAGTTTGTATGTAAGGGGAGGCTTCCTGATGGGTAGAATTACCCAGAAGTGAGGGGGCAGACCGAGGTCCTTTCCATCTCCCTTACTCTGGACATCTGTCTATCGCCTGCAGTGGGTTAGGTACCAGGACAATATGACGGGCAGGCTAGGAGTGGCCAGTGCCCAGCGCTCCCTTGGTGGTCCCCAGTGCCCTCACTAGCAGCTTTGGAGGAAAGGACACATCGATAGCCAAAGCAGGACCCTAGAAGGCATGTGGGATTTCAGGGGAAGAGAAGAGCCTCTAGAGGGGGAAGAGAATTGCTTAGCTGCGCCCCCACCCCTCCAGAAGCAAAAAGTCAGCCACTGGGAAGTAGGAGAGCTGGACAGGGATGCCAGAAGGGCCTTTACTTCAAGGGAGTCACGCTCCTCTGGTCATATCCAAATGCCCAATACATGAAGACAGTTTAGGTGCTTCTCTTTTCCCTCTCTGCCCTCAAGTTGGCTTAGTGCCTGAAGATTGTCAGGAAACTGAGTTTTCATTAGACAATTAGGGAAATGAGTGCTTAGGCTCTATTTTATAAAAATATTTAAATTGTAATAAATTCATATATAATTAATATAATCATTAAATAAACTAAATAAAAATTAAGTAAAAATAAAATCTAAAAGTTAATAAATAAATAAAATCAATATAAATTAAAATTTAATAAATTAAAATAAATATGAATACATAAAAATAAAATAAAAAATTTAAATTGATAATAAATATATTTAAATTTAAATAATTTTTAATTTAAGAAATTGAATGAAGAGATATAGATATGCATATATTTCTATAAATATAAACTACCATTTTGAATAAGGAGATATATTTACATAAATATAAACCACCAACTTTTCAGAGGATATACTTATAATTGTCGTGTAAATATAGAGATATACACCCATACATGCATGAGTATGTCTGTGCAAATCTAGTTTCTGTAGCTCCATTTCCTGAGCTTACAAATGACCTCAGTTAAGAAATAGTAGCTGCAGCCTGAGAAAGGGGAAGGAGATGTCAGGAATTGGGGATAAAGAGAGAATTTGAAACTTGAAATTTTTTTAAAATGTTAAAAATTGTTTTTATATGCAAGTGGGGAAAGAAATAAAATATTATTCAAACAAACAAACAAATGAGGAAGGAGATGCAAAGCTTCTAAAACCCAGACTCAAGCCATTAGTTCTGGAGTCTGGTAGGGCAGGAACGAATCTTCAGCCATAGCCAAGTCCCTTCATTTTCTTTGAGCCTCAGTTTCCTCATGTATAAAATGGAGGTCAAGGGGGCTGTAGAAGAGCTTCAAGCAAATTCCAAGCTCTGAGGCTCCAGGATTGTACTTAACGGTGCTCAGAAGTACATGGGGAGATTTGAATCCAGGTTCTGCCCGTGTGCCTAGCCCTTAGGATGCTCCAGAGCATTTATTAAGCCATAGATAGGTGACATTTTCATTGTGGAGGGCACAAGGCAAGTCCCCAAGCATTTCTGCCATAGTTCCCATGTCATTATTGTTATCATTATCATTAGCAGCAGCAGCGTAATTACAATGATTAAGCGGAGGATCCTGCTTTCGAAGCCAAGTCTTCTGCTCCTCCCAGGCTTGGCTTCCTGTGTGCCTCAATGGGGTCCCCAGCATGGCCTTGTAGAACCCTCCAATCAGATCTTTGACTTTCTCCAGTTTGTAGACCTCCAATTTATCCTACCTGTATCTTGTTGGACAGAGCTGTTAGCGTGTCGTGGCCTCTTCTGGACTCCTTGAAGGCAGGGGCGGGCTTTGGCTTTTCTCTGCTCTCCAGCTCTTAGCACATAGTAGGCTCTGAATAAATGTCTGGCCTGATGCACAAGGGAAGGGTTTATAGTGGCCCCAGACCTGGAGGCTTTGGACCGCACTTGCCTGGGCTTGCTGTCGTTTCCCTGACTCCTTCCTTATTTTCAGGGTGCCAGCAGACGGGTCTTGCTGTGGTTGGTGTATCTGCCTGTCCCAGACCGTCTTTCAATTTGCCGCTGTGGGCTAGAAAACCACATAATGGAGCTTGTCAGAATTGTGTCTAAGGCAGGAATACATAATAGGTGGCTGATTAAAAAAAAAATCAACAAAGCATTACTAATGGGCAGAAGTTGCCCTTCCTAGGGAGAAACACAGGGTATTCATAGAATCTGAGGTCTAGACGTAGAAGGGGCCTCAGAGATTTTCTACTCCAACTCCCTCCTTTTACAGATGTGGAAACTGAGGGCTGGAGAAATTAATGACATGTCTAAGGTCACACACAGCTTCGAAGAGGTAAAGCTAGAAAGGACTTTAGAGGCCATCTAGTTCGATGTCCCTTTTTTATTTAATTTATTTATTTTTACAGATGAGGAAACTGAGGCTTTTCCCACATAGTAAGTGGCATATCTGGGATTCAAATTCAGGGCCTTTGACTCTGTGGCTGGTGCACTTTCCAGCTGGCCTCTCAAGTAGGGATGTGTTGAAAGAAAACATGTTGGGAAACAATTCTACATCTCATTATCAGTAGTTTTGAGTTGACATCAAAGGACTTTGGAAGCCACAGCAAAGGTCTGAGAATGGAAACCCTTCCTGATGAGACTTCCTTGTGGAGACTGTTGTAGTAACCACTCGGGGGACACTGAGCTTTGAGGGATGGTTTTTGACTGAGATTTGGGGAGCCAAGAGCTTCCTGGGAGTGGGAAGAGACACAAGGAGATCTCCAATCCTTAAACAGACAGGGCTAAAAGGATGGACTTTGCTATTCTTCTGCTGATCCCTGACAGGTGCCTCAGAGACCAGGAGGTCATTTGGAGTGTCTCTCTCTGCCTCTCTCTCTCTTCTCCCCACACCGACGTCTCTCTCCCCCTCTGCCTCTCTCTGTGTCTTTTCTGTGTGTCTGATTTCTGGCTTTGCCGGAAAATGAGCCCTCTTTGCCAAATACAGTGTAATAGGAACCCATCTTAAAGTGTCTGCCCCACACAAAAGCCGGCTCAGGTTTCCCACAGGGTTCTAGAATTGCTGACCTGCACAGCTTGTTCCCTGCACCCAGAACCAGGCAGACCTTCATAGGGACAGTCCATTAGCTGAGCAGTCCAAGTGACTTGGCTGCTGTTGAAAGTTCAATGGGTCATCTCTCTTCCCTTGTTGGTCAGCCTGAGTGTCCTTGAGAATCTCTGACTCTTAGAGCTGGAGGAGACCTCATCTGAAGACTGAGGAAATGAGGGCCCTGGAGGGAGCCACCATGGATAGCTAATGGTAGGGCTGGGATTCTCTGTCCTGCTTCTGAACTCCAAAGACTAAAATCTCCCAATGGAAACAGAAAATCCAGAGCCGCCATCTTCCCCTGCAGTTTCTTGTTTGTTTGATTTCATTGGATTTTTTTTTAAGTATTGCTCTATTTTGTTTTTATATCACTATCATTTTCTGTCTCCCTCCCCTTCTCTTACATCATGAGACCCTTCCTGGTAACAAAGGAAGACACTTACACCAGATTCAGGCTTTCTCTCTGACAGAGTATACCATATTCCACAGCTGTTGTCCACCACTTCTTTATTGTGCAGATATTCTCTTTTTAAAAGCCCTTACCTTCAAGGTGACTCGGTGGTTTGAGAGTTGAGTCTAGAGACAAGAGGTCCTGGGTTCAAATATGACCTCAGATACTTCCTAGCTGTGTGACCCTGGGCAAGTCCCTTCACCCCCATTGCCAGCCCTTACTACTCTTCTGCCTTGGAGTGAATATCCAGTGTTGATTTTAAGATGAAAGGTTAGTATTTAAAAAAAAGAAGCCCTTATCTTTTGTCTTAGAGTGGATATTATAGGTATCCATCCTAAGGTAGAGGAGTGGTAAGGGCTGGGCAATTGTGATTAAGTGACTTCCCAACTACAGACCTGGAGCTGTATTCATTGTGATACCTAACCACCCCTGAGCCTAGTCTTGAAGGAAGCTGCTGATTCTCTTAGGCAGAGTTGAGGAGGGAGGGCATTCCAGACATGGGGGATAGCCAGGACAATGATAGAGAGAAAGTAGACATAAAAAAAAGACAAATGAGAATATGGAGTTTGAGGACTAGCAAGGAAATCAGGATAGGTTGATCAAAGCAGAAATATAGCAATAAAAAATCATATTGGTGGGAGAAAATGAATGGAGAAGAAGGGTGTCCCAGCACCTTGGAGGATGTGAGTAGAATCTAAATGATATGGTAAATAATTCATGAAAGGATCATCAGCAAATAAATTAAACTTCACTAAAAATAGGTAACTCACTGAAGGACAAAAATGGAATTAAGAAGACCAGGTGAGAAAGAGCCAGTGGTCCTAGTAGCAACATGCTGAATACTCAGTGATGATGTTTCATTACCATGGAAGCATGATCCTGAGATGTGGGAAATTCTCTCCACTCCCACACTCATTGCCACTTAGAATCAGTAGGCAGTGTGTCTAGTCTTAATGTCAGGATTAAACCCCACCCCCCCAATTTGGGGGGAATTGCGGAAAATGTTTTTTTTTAATTTTATAATATTTTATTTGATCATTTCCAAGTATTATTCACTAAAGACAAAGATTATTTTCTTTTCCTCCTCCCCCCCCCCCCGTAGCCGACACGTGATTCCACTGGGTATCACATGTGTTCTTGATTTGAACCCATTGCTATGTTGTTAATATTTGCATTAGGGTTTCCTTTAGAGTCTCTCCTCTGTCATGTCCCCTCAACCGCTGTGGTCAGGCAGTTGCTTTTCCTCCATATTTCTACTCCCACGGTTTATCCTCTGCTTATGAAGAGTGTTTTTTCTACTGGATCCCTGCAGATTGTTCAGGGACATTACACCGCCACTAATGGAGAAGTCTATTACGTTCGATTATACCACAGTGTATTAGTCTCTGTGTACAATGTTCTCCTGGTTCTGCTCCTCTCGCTCTGCATCACTTCCCGGAGGTCGTTCCAGTCTCCATGGAATTCCTCCACTTTATTATTCCTTTTAGCACAATAGTATTCCATCACCAACATATACCACAATTTGCTCAGCCATTCCCCAATTGATGGGCATCCCCTCGTTTTCCAGTTTTGGGCCACCACAAAGAGCGCAGCTATGAATATTTTTGTACAAGTCTTTGTGTCCATTATCTCTTTGGGGTACAGACCCAGCAGTGCTATGGCTGGATCAAAGGGTAGATATTCTTTTGTCGCCCTTTGGGCATAGTTCCAAATTGCCCTCCAGAATGGTTGGATCAGTTCACAACTCCACCAGCAATGAATTAATGTCCCCACTTTGCCACATCCCCTCCAGCATTTATTACTTTCCTTTGCTGTTATGTTGGCCAATCTGCTAGGTGTGAGGTGATACCTCAGAGTTGTTTTAATTTGCATCTCTCTGATTATAAGAGATTTAGAACACTTCTTCATGTGCTTATTAATAGTTTTGATTTCTTTATCTGAAAACTGCCTATCCATGTCCCTTGCCCATTTATCAATTGGAGAATGGCTTGATTTTTTGTACAATTGATTTAGCTCTTTATAAATTTGAGTAATTAAACCTTTGTCAGAGGTTTCTATGAAGATTTTTTCCCAATTTGTTGTTTCCCTTCTGATTTTAGTTACATTGGTTTTGTTTGTACAAAAGCTTTTTAATTTGATGTGGTCAAAATTATTTATTTTACATTTTGTGATTCTTTCTATGTCTTGCTTGGTTTTAAAATCTTTCCCCTCCCAAAGGTCTGACATGTATACTATTCTGTGTTTACCCAATTTACTTACGGTTTCCTTCTTTATGTTTAAGTCATTCACCCATTTTGAATTTATCTTGGTGTAGGGTGTGAGGTGTTGATCCAAATCTAATCTCTCCCACACTGTCTTCCAGTTTTCCCAGCAGTTTTTATCGAATAGTGGATTTTTGTCCCCAAAGCTGGGATCTTTGGGTTTATCGTATACTGTCTTGCTGAGGTCGCTTTCCCCCAGTCTATTCCACTGATCTTCCTTTCTGTCTCTTAGCCAGTACCAAATTGTTTTGATGACTGCTGCTTTGTAATATAGTTTAAGGTCAGGGACTGCAAGGCCCCAATCATATGTGTTTTTTTTTTTCATTATTTCCCTGGATATCCTTGATCTTTTGTTATTCCAAATGAACTTTGTTATGTTTTTTTCTAAATCAGTAAGAAATTTTTAGGGAGTTCAATGGGTATGGCACTAAATAGATAAATAAGTTTGGGTAGGATGGTCATTTTTATTATATTGGCTCGTCCTATCCATGAGCAATTAATGTTTTTTCAATTGCTCAAGTCTAGTTTTAGTGGTGTGGCGAGTGTTTTGTAATTGTGTTCATATAGTTCCTGTGTTTGTCTTGGGAGGTAGATTCCTAGGTATTTTATTTTGTCTAAGGTGATTTTGAATGGGATTTCTCTTTCTGGTTCTTGCTGCTGAGCTGTGTTGGAGATATATAAAAAAAGCTGATGACTTATGTGAGTTTATTTTGTATCCTGCAACTTTGTTAAAGTTGTTGATTATTTCAATTAGCTTTTTGGTTGAATCTCTAGGATTCTTTAAGTAGACCATCATGTCATCTGTAAAGAGTGATAACTTGGTCTCCTCCTTGCCTATTTTGATGCCTTCAATTTCTTTTTCTTCTCTAATTGCTACTGCTAGTGTTTCTAGTACAATGTCAAATAGTAGAGGTGATAATGGGCATCCTTGTTTCACTCCTGATCTTATTGGGAATGCATCTAGTTTATCCCCATTGCAGATGATATTAGCTGATGGTTTTAGATATATACTGTTTATTATTTTTAGGAACGACCCTTCTATTCCTATGCTTTCTAGTGTTTTTAATAGGAATGGGTGTTGTATTTTATCAAAGGCTTTTTCTGTATCTATTGAGATAATCATGTGGTTCTTGTTGGTTTGCTTGTTGATGTGGTCAATTATGTGGATGGTTTTCCTAATATTGAACCAGCCCTGCATCCCTGGTATAAATCCTACTTGATCATGGTGGATGACCCTTCTGATCACTTGCTGGAGTCTTCTTGCTAGTATCCTATTTAAGATTTTTGCATCTATATTCATTAGGGAGATTGGTCTATAGTTTTCTTTCTCTGTTTTTGACTTGCCTGGTTTTGGAATCAGTACCATGTTTGTGTCATAAAAGGAGTTTGGTAGAACTCCCTCTTTGCTTATTATGTCAAATAGTTTTTTTAGTATTGGGATTAACTGTTCTCTGAATGTTTGATAGAATTCACTGGTGAATCCATCAGGCCCTGGGGATTTTTTCTTAGGAAGTTCTTTGATGGCTTCTTGGATTTCATTTTCTGATATGGGATTATTTAAGAATTCTATTTCTTCTTCTGTTAGTCTAGGCAGTTTGTATTTTTGTATATATTCATCCATATCACCTAAATTGGTGTATTTATTGCCATATAATTGGGCAAAGTAATTTTTAATGATTGCCTTAATTTTCTCTTCATCGGAGGTGCTGTCCCCCTTTTCATCTTTGATGCTGTTAATTTGCTTTTCTTCCTTCCTTTTTAAAATTAGATTGACCAGTACTTTGTCTATTTTGTTTGTTTTTTCAAAGTACCAGCTTCTTGTCTTATTTATTAAATCAATAGTTCTATCACTTTTGATTTTATTAATTTCTCCCTTAATTTTTAGGATTTCTAGTTTGGTTTTCTGCTGGGGGTTTTTAATTTGATCGTTTTTTGAGTTTTTTAATTTGCATTTCCAATTGATTGATCTCTGCTCCCCCTAGTTTGTTGATATATGCACTCAGGGATATGAATTTACCTCTGATTACTGCTTTGGCTGCATCCCAAAAGGTTTGAAAGGATGTCTCGCCATTGTCATTTTCCTCGAAGAAATTGTTAATTGTTTCTATGATTTTTTCTCCAACTAAACGATTTTGGAGTATCATATTGTTTAATTTCCAATTAGTTTTTGATTTAGTTTTCCATGTACCATTCCTGAACATTATTTTTATTGCCTTGTGATCTGAAAAGACTGCATTTATTATTTCTGCTTTTCTGCATTTGTGTGCCATATTTCTGTGACCTAATGTATGGTCAATCTTTGTGAATGTGCCATGTGGTGCTGAGAAGAAGGTGTATTCCTTTTTATCCCTATTTATTTTTCTCCATATGTTTATTAATTCTAATTTTTCTAAGATTTCATTCACTTCTTTTACCTCTTTCTTATTTATTTTTTGATTTGATTTATCTAAATTTGATAATGGTTGGTTTAAGTCTCCCACTAATATGGTTTTTCTGTCTATTTCTTCCTTCAATTCTCCTAGTTTCTCCATTAGAAATTTGGGTGCTATATTATTTAGTGCATACATGTTGATTAGTGATATTTCCTCATTTTCTAAAGTCTCTTTTAACAAAATATAATTACCTTCCCTATCCCTTTTGATCAGGTCTATTTTTGCTTTGGCTTTATCAGATATCATGATTACCACTCCTGCCTTCTTTCTGTCAGTTGAGGCCCAGAAGGTCTTACTCCATCCTTTAATTCTAACCTTGTGGGTATCAACCCACCTCATGTGTGTTTCTTGAAGACAACATATGGTAGGGTTTTGGATTCTAATCCATTCTGCTATTCATCTACGTTTTATGGGTGAGTTCATCCCATTCACGTTCAAAGTTATGACTGTCATTTGTGGATTCCCTGGCATTATGATATCCTTCCCTAATTCTAACCTTTTCTTCTTCAGCTCTACCTTTTAGTCCAGTGATTTACTTTGAATCAGTCCCCCTTGTCCCCTCCCTTGATATGTTTCCTTTTTTAGTCCCTCCCTTTTTGTTCCCTCCCCCTCCCCCCTTCACTTTCCCTCCCCTTTTGTTTTCCCTCCTCCCTCTCCCCCTTGGTTTTCCCTTCTCCCTACCCTTGTTGGGTAAGATAGAATTCAAGATCCCAATGGATCTGGGTGTTTTTCCCTCTCAGAGTTGATTTCCTTGAGATTAAGGTTTAAGTAAAAATTCTCTTCCTCTCCTTCTTATAGGAGTTTCCTTCCCTTCCCCTTCCCATGTGAATCTTTGTGTGAGAAAGATTATTCTATTCGTCTTTCTTTTCCCCCTATTTACACATTACATTTTCCCCACATGTCAGTATACATAGATTGATACAAATATAGTCCTTATAGAAGAGAGTTTGAGTAAAAGAAGAAGATAACATTTTCTCCTTTTCCCTTTCCTTCATATTTACCTTTTCAGGTATTCCATGCTCTTTGCTTTTCAGTGTCGAACTTTCCAAAGAGCTCTGGTCTTTTCTTTGCAAAAACTTGGAAATCTTCTATTTTGTTGAATGCCCATACTTTCCCTTGGAAGTATATAGTCAGTTTTGCTGGATAGCTGATTCTTGGTTGAAGACCCAGCTCTCTTGCCTTTCTGAAGATCATGTTCCATGCCTTACGATCATTCAGAGTAGAAATTGCAAGGTCTTGTGTGACCCTGATTGGCATTCCTTTATATCTAAATTGTCTTTTTCTGGCTTCTTGTAGGATTTTTTCTTTTGTTTGAGAGCTTTGGAATTTGGCAATTACATTCCTGGGAGTTATCTTTTGGGGGTTTAGTGTAGAGGGTGTTCTGTGAGCTCTGTCAGTGGCTGTATTGCCCCCTTGTTCTAGAATCTCTGGGCAATTTTCTTTGATTATCTTGTAGTACGATGTCGAGTTTGCTGTTTATTTCTGGCTTTTCTGGAAGTCCAATTATTCTTAAATTATCTCTTCTCCCTCTATTTTCCAAATCTGTCACCTTGTCAGTGTGATATTTTATGTTCTCTTCTAATTTCTTGGTGTTTTGGCTTTGCTTTATTAGTTCTTGCTTTAAAGCCTGGTTTTCCTTTTCAATTTGGTCAAACTGGTTTTGTAGATATGTGAATTTCTTTTGCATTATTTCCCATTTTTCCTCCCAGAAGGCTTCCATCTTTTTGATCATTTCTGATTCATATTCTTCATGGGTTTGTGGAGAGTTTCCATTTCCTTTGGAAGGTTTTGGAGCATTTGCTTGTGTTTCCTCTTCTATCTCCTCTGTATTTTGTATTTTTGCTCCATAAAATGTGTCCAAAGTCTTCCCCTTCTTCTTGTTTATTTTTGGAATTTTGGTTTTTTTGTGCTTCTGTGGAGTTTGCCATCTCTATCTGAGTGGGGAGGATTAGCTTTTCTTATCTCTGTCTGGTGTTCAGAGGTTTTAGCCCTAGGCAGATTGTCCCTTCTATGTCTTGGCCCTTGTTTCTGTGCCTCAGCCAGCACTCTGAGGGGGGAGGGGCCTCGGCTTCCTGGAGCTCTGAGGGCTGTTGATAGGATTAACCTCAGACTGAGTATGCCCTCAGGCAAGGACCTTCAGTGAGACTCAGATGGAAGGATCTGGTCAGGGGGCTACAGGCTCCTCCTGTCTCTCTCTGTTTCCCTGCTGTCTGGGTGCCCCCTCGACTGGGTCAGGTTGTTTTCAGGATTTGGCCTTCAGCTCCAAGGCCCTTTTGCCAGCCCTGAGGGTTACTGTTGTTTCAGATGACCCTCCACTCTGAGGGGGGAGGTTCCATGGCTTCCTGGAGCTCTGAGGGCTGGTGATAGGATTAACCTAAGACTGAGTATGCCCTCAGGCAGAGACCTTCAGTGAGACCCAGATGGAAGGTTCTGGTCAGGGAGCTACAGGCTCCCCCCACCCGCACCCCCCCCCCCCGCCTCCCTGCTGTCTGGGTGCCCCCTCGACTGGCTCAGGTCGTTTTCAGGGGTCGGCCCTCAGAACAGCCAGCTCCTGAGGCCCCCCTGCCTGCCCTGAGGTTCCTGCTGCTGCCTCGGACTCAGCACTCTGGGTTGGGGGGGATGGGTCCTGGGACCTTCCCTTTGCCTTCCCCTTAGATCCGAGTGATCTCGGGCTCTGACTCTTGGGGGGCCGTACTTTTTGATCCAGGTCCAGGAGGAGTGTTTCTGGGGTCTGTTTTGAATTTCGATGCCCTAGGAGCATTCCGTTTGAGATAGGTAAGGAAGGTTTTCTCGATCTCCGAATTTTAGCTTTCTCTAAGCTGCCATCTTGACCGGAAGTTGTGGAGAATGTTTTAAAAAACACTCTTGAGAGAAACTTAGAGGGGGTGGAATGAAGGTATCTGGGGAAAAAATAGGAAAAACAGAAGGCAACCTGGCATAGAGGATAGAATTCTAGAGCTGGATTTAGGAAGATCTGGGTTCAAATCTCATCTTATTTACTAATCATGTGACATCTGGACCTTGGCTTCCTTCTCTAAAATGGGTTGGTCCTTGCCAGCTCTAAATCCCAGATTCTATAGAAGGAGAATTTGGAGGAATAAGCTCATTATGGGCTGCAAATACCTTGAGAACCTAAGAGTACTCTATTTTTTTTATCATAGCAACTGCCCAAAGAGATTTTTTAAATGTCTTTATACACAGCAAGAGGGAGGAGAGATTTCTTGATGAAGAAAATGAAGTGTAAAAGGCTGTCATGGAATCTTCCAGAAGGTAGAGTAGATAGATGCTCTCTCAGAAGGCAGAGTAGATAGATGCTTTCAGAAGGCAGAGTAGATAGATGCTCTTTCAGAAGGTAGAGTAGAGAGATGCTCTTTCAGAAGGCAGAGTAGATAGATGCTCTTTCAGAAGGCAGAGTAGATAGATGCTCTCTCAGAAGGCAGAGTAGATAGATGCTCTTTCAGAAGGCAGAGTAGATAGATGCTCTTTCAGAAGGTAGAGTAGAGAGATGCTCTTTCAGAAGGCAAAGTTTTCAGAAGGCAGAGTAGATAGATGCTCTTTCAGAAGGCAGAGTTTTCAGAAGGCAGAGTAGATAGATGCTCTTTCAGAAGGCAGATAGATGCTTTCAGAAGGCAGAGTAGATAGATGCTCTTTCAGAAGGTAGAGTAGAGAGATGCTCTTTCAGAAGGCAGAGGAGATAGATGCTTTCAGAAGGCAGATAGATGCTCTTTCAGAAGGCAGAGTAGAGAGATGCTCTTTCAGAAGGTAGAGTAGATAGATGCTCTTTCAGAAGGCAGAGTAGATAGATGCTCTTTCAGAAGGCAGAGTAGATAGATGCTCTTTCAGAAGGCAGAGTAGATAGATGCTTTTTCAGAAGGCAGAGTTTTCAGAAGGCAGAGTAGATAGATGCTCTTTCAGAAGGCAGAGTAGATAGATGCTCTTTCAGAAGGCAGAGTAGATAGATGCTTTTTCAGAAGGCAGAGTTTTCAGAAGGCAGAGTAGATAGATGCTCTTTCAGAAGGTAGAGTAGAGAGATGCTCTTTCAGAAGGCAGAGTAGATAGATGTTCTTTCAGAAGGTAGAGTAGATAGATGCTCTTTCAGAAGGCAGAGTAGATAGATGCTCTTTCAGAAGGCAGAGTAGATAGATGCTCTTTCAGAAGGCAGAGTAGATAGATGCTTTTTCAGAAGGCAGAGTTTTCAGAAGGCAGAGTAGATAGATGCTCTTTCAGAAGGTAGAGTAGAGAGATGCTCTTTCAGAAGGCAGAGTAGATAGATGTTCTTTCAGAAGGCAGAGTAGATAGATGCTCTCTCAGAAGGCAGAGTAGATAGATGCTCTTTCAGAAGGCAGAGTAGATAGATGCTCTCTCAGAAGGCAGATGCTTTCAGAAGGCAGAGTAGAGAGATGCTCTTTCAGAAGGTAGAGTAGATAGATGCTTTCAGAAGGTAGAGTAGATAGATGCTCTTTAAGAAGGCAGAGTAGATAGATGGTCCCGGTCTAGAATGGTATGGACGTTGTCCAGCCAACAGGATTATAACCCTCAAGATCCTTCTTCTCCCAATGATGCCCTGATTTTTGCAGAAGGAATGCTAGAAACACAGACTAGATTCCTGGTAGCCATCTAGTACAGTCCTCTCTGAATAGGGCTGTCCTTTTACATCTTCCCTCCAGCCTAGGCTTGGAGACCTTCCTAAGCTGAGGTTCCCTCAAGGTCTCCATAGGCAGCCCCTTCCATTTTAGAATGGATTTGCTCCTTAGGAAATTCTTCCTAGCAGCCAGCCTCCATCTGCCCCTCTGCAGGCGCCTGTACCTACCCTTTGGAGCCTGTAGAAAACAACCAAAGGAAGCTGGGCCACAGGAGGAGTTGGACCAGGAGGACCAGGTGGATGAGATCCTGCAGGACCAGAACATCTGGTTTTCCGAGTCTTCTCATTGATTCCACCCTCTTGCCTTTTCAATGAGTCAATTAATTCCTTCATTCAGCAAGCATTTATTGGGCCTTTGCTGATGGTCAGGTCCTGTGCTTAGAGCTGGAGGATATACAAGGATTAACTGGAGCCTGAAGGGCTATTCCCCCAGCCCAGTCCAGATACCCCTTTGCCTTTGGCACTGCTTGGCTCCCTTGGGCAGCTGCCTGGGGCCATGTGCCTGCCTCTGGGAGAGGCCCCGCAGGTGCTTGTGAATGCTGCTGAATGGAATTTGGCCTCATTCACTGCTCTTTCCTTGGGCTGGGTGGGGAGAGGACATTTGGAATGTGAGAGACTCCTGGATTCTTGGTCTGGATCTTATCAGGAATGAATCCCACAGGGCTTGGGGCTAGCCCAGACTCCTGCTGCTCAGTACTGTGGGCCAGGGAGGG
This sequence comes from Monodelphis domestica, assembly GCF_027887165.1. Taxonomy (NCBI): domain Eukaryota; kingdom Metazoa; phylum Chordata; class Mammalia; order Didelphimorphia; family Didelphidae; genus Monodelphis; species Monodelphis domestica. Next base: position 308,154,755 of record NC_077231.1, read on the forward strand.
GGAGATGGGGGCAGTCAGAGGACTTTGAACTATTCCTCCAGGAAGAGCCTAGACTTAAGAGCTGGAAGAGAGCCCCTCATCCAGCTCTCTCATTTTATAGATCAAGAAGAAAGGTCCAGAGAGCTAAATGGACATAGAGGATTATGGAGTAAGAGCCTGGGGGGACATTGGAGGTCATCCAGTACAACCCTCTCCTTTCATGAGGTCTGAGGGGATGAAATGGATTGCCCAAGGTCACATGGGTGGATTTTAAGCATCAGAGGCAGGATATGAATTCAGATCCTCTAACTCTACTAGCTGTGCTCTTCCCATTTCTAGATGTGGATAGACTTCCTGGAGCCCTGAAGGAAGACTTGAGTTTAAATCCATTCTCAAACATTTACAATTTCTGTGGCACTGCCCCTATCTGCCTCAGTTTCCTCACATGTAAAATATGCATAACAATACTAACTAGTTCCCAGGGTCATTTTGAGAATCAAATGAGATAATAATTGCACCATGCCTGGCACGCAGTTAGCACTTAATACATTTTGTTCCCTTTCCTTCTTCTATCTCTGTTATCTATTACTAAGTCATTCAATTGGCAGACAGTTTTGGAGTTCTTACTATGTGTCTGGCACTGGAGTGAGAACTGGGAAAGGTACAAAGATTCAGAAGTTCAGTCCCTGCTTGAGTTTTGAAACCTGCCTCAGATACTTACTGTCTAACTCTATACAAGTCACTTAAGCTTGATTTACCTCAATTTGCTCATCTGTAAAATGGGCATAATCGCGGCACCTCTCTTCTCAGGGTTGTTGTGAGGATCAAATGAGATAAGATTTGTAAAGCACCTTGCCTACCTTGATGCTAGTATTATTTATTTTTAAAATTAAATTTACATTTTTCTCAGTCAGTAAAAATCCACCTTTTCTCCCTCTTACCTTCTACCCCTTATTGAGAAAGAAAGAGAAACAACAGCCCTGTTACAGACAAGCAAAACAAATTCCCTCAGTAGTTTGCACATATATACATACATGCATATTACACATATACAATATATTAAATAAAAGACATATCTTTCTATATCTGTCTGTTCATCTATCTGCCTATCTTTCTACCCCCCCCCTTTTGTTTTTACATCACTTTCATTTCTCCAGAGAGCCAGTTGCCTCCTTTGGATGGTATTATGAAATAAATCTCCCTCCTCTTCCCTTTTAACTTTAGTATTGCTCCTTCCTTCAGATACCTTGAGATTGAATCCTTCAATGACTTCATAGCTGTCATTTCCAGCAATAGACTCCTCTGTGTATATTTGGTCTTGTCCAACCTCATTTTCTGTCTTTGCTGTCTGAAAGTGGACATTCCTATAGACAAACCTACCTCTGTGATGTTAATAATAATTTAAAAATATTTTTCCTTTTTTTTAATTAAAATTTTCCCAATTACATGCAAAAACAGTTCCCAACATTTCCAAAGAATATTGAGTTGAATTCTATCCTTTCTATCCCCTGACCCCCACCACTGTTTTGATGGTAAGCAATCTCATATAGATTTTATGTATGCAATCATATAAAATATTTTCCCATATTACTCCTTTTGTGGGAAGAAACTGAAATAGAAAAAAATTAAGAAAGTGAAAAAAATTTGCTTTGGTCTGGTTTCAGACTCAGTCCTTTTTCTCTGGAAGTAGATGGTATTTTTTTATGAATCCTTTGGGATAGTTTTGGATCAATATATTGCTAGGAATAGCTATTATTCACAACTATTCATTGTAAAGTATTTCTGTTACTGTACAATTTTTTTTCCTGGTTCTGTTTATTTCACTCTGCTTCAGTTCATGTAAGTTTCCAGGTTTTTCTGAGCTCCTCCTGGTTGTCATTTCTTACAGCGTGTTAGCATTCCTATATAATCATATGCTATACGCTACTCAGCCATTCCCAATCGTTAGGCATCTCCCTACTTTCCAAATCTTTGCCTGCCTAAAAAGAGCTGATTTAAATATTTTTACACATATAGGTCCCCCCCCCCTTTTTTTTCTGGTTGGGATACTAACCTAGTAATGGTGTTGCTGGGTCAAAAAAGTATATTCTGATTTATTGCCCTTTGGGCATAGGTCCAAATGGCTCTCCTGAATGACTAAATCAGTTCACAACTTCTTCAGTAGAGCATTCATGTCCCAGCTTTTCCATATCCTCTCTAAAAGTTTTCTCATTTTCCTGTTCTGTCATAATAGCCAACCTCTAATAGGTGTGAGGTGGTATCTCAGAGCTGTTCTAATTTGCATTTCTTGAAATAAGAGTGATTTAGAGTATTTTTGCATAATTATAGAAAGCTTTAATTACTTTGTCTGAGAACTGCCTATTCATATCCTTTGGCTATTAATCATTTGGGAATGGTTTGTATTCTTATATATTTAGTTCATTTCTCTTTGTATTTGAGAAATGAAGTCTTAATGATGAAAAAAATTGTATCATTATGATTACTGTGTATTACTCTCCATTCTATTTACCTATTTACCACCTCTCCAATTTGCCCTCTTTTTTATCTTCTCTAATCCCCTTCCCCCCCTATTTTCTTGTAGGGCAAGACAACTTTCTATACCCATAATTGTGTATGTTTTTCCCTCGTTGAGCCAATTCTGATGAGAGTAAGCTTCACATGGCTCCCCTTCCCACCTCTCTCATCTTTCCTTTCATTGTGAATGCTTTTTCATACCTCTTTTAATACAGTAGTTTACCCCATTCCATTTTCCCTTCCCCCTCCTCCCAATGCATTCCTTTTCCTCATGCCTTGATTTAACTTTGTTTTTTATATCATCTCATCCTTTTCAGCTCACACCTTTGCTTTCTGTTTATGTATACTCCTTCTAATTGCTCTAATAATAACAAAGCTCTTTGACATTACAAGAATCTTTTCATTTAGGGAAGTACACAGTTTAAACTTACTAAATGCCTTTTGATTTTTCTTTACTATTTACCTTTACTCTTGAGTCTTATTTTTGAGGGTCAGATTTTCCATTAAGCTTTGGTCTTTTTATCAGGAATGTTTGAAAGTCTTCTATTTCATTGAATACCCATTTTTCCCTCTGAAGGATTATACTCAGTTTTACTGGGTAAATAATTCTTGGTTAAAGTCCTAGCTCTTTTGCCTTCTAGAGTATCATATTCTAGGCCCTTTGATCCTTTAATGTAGATGCCGCTAAGTTTTGTGTTATTCTGACTGCAGCTCCATGATGTTTGAATTGTTTCTTTTTAGCTGCTTGCAATATTTTCTCCTTGACTCATGAGTGGGGATTTGGCTATTATTTTTCTGGGAGTTAATCTTTTTTGGTTTTCTTTTAGAAGGTGATCATGGATTCTTTCAATTTCTATTTTGTCCTCTGGTTCTAGAATATCAGAGCAGTTTTCCTTGATGCTTTCTTGAAAGATGATGTTTAAGTTCTCTTTGTTCTTATCATAGCTTTAAGGCAGTCCAATAATTCTTAAATTATCTTTCCTGGAATTATTTTTTCATCAGTCTTTTCACATTTTTAACCCTTACAGTATGATGTAAGGAGAGGTGGGTTTAATACCCTGTGGACCTGTGCCCTGGTCTCGGAGTAAGCATTCTTTTACCCCTTGGAACTGTGACCATGTCCCCTGCTCCAGTGAGGCTGCAAATGCTGGTATATGCTGGTGCTCCTCCTCACCCTACAACTGTGCCTCAGGACTGTGACCTTATTCTGAGTATGGGAAATGAGACAAGAGTTTTGTGTCCAGAAACAGCAAAGGGAATCTGTAATCTCTTTCCGAGTAGTTGTCTGACCCCACTTACTCTCTGTGGCTGAGAGTTCCAGAAGTCTTGGCTGTTGCTTCAGCTGTGCTGAAAGCCTATTCACCCTGGTGTACTAGATGTGTTATAAATTGTTTTGGGATTATTTCACTTTTTTTTGTGGGTTATGCTGCTCCAGAATTCATTTTGAGATATTATATCATTGTTTATTGGAAGGTAATTTTGATAGAAATTGTATGGGTCCCCTGTACTTTCTCTGCCTTCTTGGATATGCCCCTGATGTTAATAATAATAATTAACATTGATATAGCATTTAATTTATGCTAAACACTTTGCAGTTACTTTCTCATTTGAGATTATTAGGTTCCAAATGCTTTGGATCCACTGTCCTTAATGGTGTAAAGTATATGTTAAAAAAGTCTTTGCAGATCTTTTCAATTTTTTTTGTCTATTGCTGTCTTTACTCCTTGGGATGACTTTGCTTAGTTGGATCTCTTGCCAAGCTTTCTTTTAAATTGATTTTATCTCCCGCTGCTTCTCTGTTGTTTTTTTTTTGAGGTAATATTATTTATAATGTTCCAGACTTCTCCAAAAGATTTAATCAACAAGTTCCTCTTTGAAACTTGGGACCAGAACTTTCAAACAGCATGAAACATTGTTGTTCTTGGTTACCATGTGTCTTTGCTTGACTGTATCTTAATTTATAATTAATTATTAAATGAATTAAAAGGGCATGTCTGAGAAAGAAGTGTTGTCTCACACCAAAATCCTCACCAAAGAGCAGCTTCCTCTCCCCAGATCTCTTTAACCTACTTGTAATGTCGCTTTTCTGAATCCCTCTGATTTGGCAGTCTCCGACCTTAGTCTGGTCCAGAAGCTGGTCTTCAGGATGCCACAAGTCACATGGGACAAGAGGCAAGCAAGGCTTTTGGCATCTTCCCAGAGTGTGCATGCATTCTGTTATATAGCTAGGTCTCAGGCCTTGTCAATCAAAAGGCAGGTTGAATTGCAACCTCAGCGAATGGGCTGTTTTCCATATAAAACTTTACCTTTTAAAATCCAAGGTTGATCTTAGGGTATCAAGAAAGAAAAAGGTTTTAGGCTAATGTTAAATCCTCATAGGCAGTTGTTCAGCTCTTTGGGGTTCCTTGTTATAGTGGTCAATTTATGCAAACTAGCCTATTATTATTATTGTTGTTTTTGTTGTCAACCTCCTTTCTTCCATCCATCCCCCCCCTTTTTTTTTTAACCCTTATCTTCTGTCTTAGAATCAATACCAAGTATTGGTTCTAAGGCAGAAGATCAGTAAGGGCTAAGCAATTGGGGTTAAATGACTTGCCTAGGGTCATATAGCTAAACTGTGTCTAAGGCCAGATTTGAACCCAGGACCTCTCTACTCCAGATCTGGCACTCTATCCTCTGAGCCACTCAGCTGCCTCTCATCTATATCCTCTTGATTGGCATGGTTTGTTTTGATTAGGTTGGAGCTATTTTAGTTGCATGCCATCTTAATTTTGTATTAATTTTATACTTTAACAAGGTGGTTGTCTGACTGCTCATAGATAATTAATTAAGGAATGATTTTAAGTGCTTTAAGATTTGCAAAATACATTACAAAGACCTCACTTCAATCTCAAAACAACCCTGGGAGGCAGGTACTATTATTATGCCCATTTTGCAGATGAGGAAAATGAGGTAGAGGTAAAGTAACTTGCTCAGGGTGCCACAGTTAGTGAGTATCTACAGCTAGATTTGAACTCAGGTCATTGTGGCGCTCCCTAGGACCATAACACATGATTTCCTAACTGGTTAAATATACTCAGTTTCATTTAGGGTGATGATGTTCCTTGCTGTTTGCCAAGTCCAGTGACTTCTGAAGTTTCTCCTGAAGACAAATTCATGTGAAATTACTTTGTAGTTTATAAATCTTGGTTTTTCTCTCATTCTTTCCTCTTGATCCATATTTTCCCCATCTATTTGCTTCTGTCTTTGCTTGTCCCCCATCACTGAAGATACCAGGTATCAAAATATATATTGATTGAATTAGGAGGATTTTATTGGGTTCCTCGGAGAGTGTCTCTGCTTTTCCATCTTCTCCATCTTTACCATGTTGAGATTTTTGCAAATACTATAAACACTGCAGTAGGAGATAACTACATGGTCTATGATATGATGTTCCTTGTTGCCTTTAGATACTTGATAAACCCAATCTTCAGGAGGCAATGAAATGAATGCCAGATTTGAATCCACTGGTCCTGGGTTCCAATCTCAGCTCTGCAACTTACTACCTATGTGACTTTGGACAAGTCACTTGATTTCTATGCTTCAGTTTCCTCATCTGTAAAATGAGGTTCGATTCAATGATCTGTGTGTTTCCTTCTAGCTTGATATGTCAGACTCAAATGTCCAAAACAGATCTCTCTCTTTCTCACTAAACCTTCCTCCTCCTCCCCCCTTTCCTGTTAATATAGAGAGCAACACCATACTTCTATTCTGACTCAGACTTACAAACTAGGAGCCATCTCTACTCTCCCTCTCACTCCCTATATCCAATATGGTGCCAGGGCCTATTGATTTCACCTTTGTACCATCTCTTGAATAAGCCTCCTAATGTCCTCTGACACTGACACTGCCCTGGTGCAGACCCTCATCACCTTGTGCCTGGACTATTGCAATAGCAGCGGAGGGTCTGCCTGCCTCTAGTCTCTCTCCCTTCCATTCTCTCCTCCATTCAGCCATTAAAGTCATTTTTCTAAAGTTGCAGGTCTCATCATATCACCCCCAACCCCCTACTTAATACGCTCCAGTGGCTCCCTATTGTCTTCAGGAGCAAATACAAAATGCTTTGTTTGGTGTCCAAAGTCCTTCATATCTCCTCCCCCCATGCCCCTTCCAAAGCACACTTTTCCAGGCTTCCTACGCCTTACTCTCTGCCATGTATTCTTTGATCCAGTGACCAGCTGTTCCAGGAACAAGACACTCCATCCCTGGGCTCTTGGAGCTCTCTCTGGCGGTCCCCCATGCCTAGAACCTTTCCCTTCTCCACCCAATGAAAATCTCACCTTCTGTAGCAACGGAGTTGAAGTCAAATAGGAGCGGGTCCTAGTAGGTGGCGCAGAGCCTTAGGTTTCATACCTCTGCTCTACACTAAGCCTTTCTCCACCACAGTAATGCTAGTGCCTTCCCCATCTTCATGACTACCTATTAATCTTGTCTAGAGCTTGTGTGGACAGATTTGCGTGCTTGTTGTTTCTTCCTTCACCTTGGAAGGTCCTTGAGGGCAGGGAATGCCTTGCCTATTAGTATCCCCACTACTTAGCCCAGTGTCTGGCACATAGTAGGTGTTTAATCAGTATTTCCCAACTGACTGGCTGACGTCTGTGACCCTCTGGGTTGCTTTATTGCCTCTCCAAGGATCTGTTCTTTGATTTAACTATCACTTCTGCCTTTTAGTTACATTTACAGTTAAAACGTCAGGCTAGATACGATTCCTTTTCTCTAGCAGTATACCCATTCCTTGGTCGTGGGGCAAAATCTCACATTCAGTGTCAACTGCTAAGGTTTATTTGATAAAAGAAGTACATGATTCCTAGCATTCTCTGCCCCATTTTCTACTCTTCTGATACTATCTCTGCCATTTTGCTTTTTTCTTTATTTTGTGGGTTGCCCGGGCCATAGAATTTATCACTCAGTGGTCCCTCTACTGGGGATGAACTTCTTTGTACTTAGCTAGGTCGGCCCTCCCAAAACAGACGGCCTCATCTTTGCTAGGAACATAGTCAGTGCCTTCCCAATATAGTAGAACGTGCCAGAGCTTGTGGTCAAGAGCCATAGCCTTCTAGAATTCAGGTCACATCAGGCATGGGAGGAAGGCTTGGCTTCAAAATAACATGGGTCCTTTAAGGGCTGCAAGGAGAACTTGGCTGCTTTAATTAACTGACCAAGGAAGCTTTTCCTTTCATGGTGGCCTCATCAAATATTAGTTGTAGAGCTTAAATTGGAATGACTCCTGCTTCTCTTTATTCAAATCCCACCAATGAAACCAAGGCCATTTTGGCTCACTTTTTCCTTCCTCCCTTTGAGTTTGCCTCTGATTATAGGGAAAGGGCTATAACTTCCCTAGCTATTTAAATATTAATGGCCTCCATTAAAAAGGCCTTGAGGTTTGTCGAGTGAAGATTGAAAAATATGGGTCTTGATGGGTTTCTGTTTTTTCCCCTCAGGAAAAACCACTTACCGAAACAGTTCCTTCCATTTCTTACACAACAGACATTTTTCTTTTAAAACTGTTTGCCTGGAGGATGATTGTCTTCTTTCGCTCTTCCACTCAAACATTTGGCCAACAAGTTCCATATCATTTAAAAATATTTTTTTAGAAAAAATCGTTCTTTTCCCGAGCCATAGCGACTTGCTGGCCCCAAGCTTCTTGAGTCTGGTTTGATTTTCCAGCATCATTTCTCTCCCTGCTCCCCCTCCCCTTATAGACACTGACAGTGAAAAACATTTCTTAACCACTCACTATATTCAGTTGGGCTTGTTTATATTAAATACAGGAAATTCTATTATGCTAACCATAAGAGAAATGCTTGTGGCAATCAACTCTTCCATCACATTACTGTGATGAACTTTTCTCTTAACAGGGAAATGGAGCTGAAAGACATTTTCACTTTGCCAGTGTTGTGGTGTGAGAAGTGTGTGGGGTCCATTGAGTTTTACACATTTTTGCATTTCCAAATCACTTAACATTTAAAGGACTGCATGGTGGAAAGGGGCCTTGGCATTAGCATAATTGCATATTACTTTTTCTGCTCAGCATCTTTGGTCTGTGGTCTTCCAAGCTTCACGGACATGGGAGTTGGAAGGGAGCTCAGAGGTTACTGAGCCCAACCCCTACATTTCAGAGAGGAGTATCCTGAGGGCCAGGGAGTGTGAGCCCTCCCCAGGGCCACACACTGAGTGACTGAAAGAGCTCCAGGTTTGCAGATGGTCAGGCTTCTGCTTCTTCCTTTGGTTCATGAAAGTGGTTTGCTTTTAAGACTCACATGTCTGGATGAATGATTTTTCCAGTTCAGTCCAGCATACAATTATCAAATAGAGATAGCTATGTGGTTTTGTGGATGAGATGCTAGAGTTGGAATTGAGACTACTTGGATTCTTTTTTTTTTTAAAGCCTTATCGTCTATCTCAGAATCAATACTAAGGATCAGTTCCAAGGCATAAGAGCTAGGCAATTGGGGTTAAGTGACTTGCCCAGGGTCATATAGCTAGGAAGTACCTGAGGTCAGATTTGACCTCAGGACCTCCCATCTCCAGGTCCGGCTCTCCATCTACCTAACTGCCCCAGTACTTGGGTTCTAATCCCACCTTAGACATGATCTCTTGGTCTGATCCTGGGCAAATTAATTCCTTTCTTCTATTTGCTCATCTGTAAAATGAAGGTCAGACTAAGGGGCCCCTAAGGTTCCTTCTTGTTCTAACTTTATGCTCCTTTGTCTGGCTGTAATTGAGGACTGGGAACCGAAAGATCAAACTTGCAACTGTATTTGCCTTTGAGCAACTATTGGGGGGATACAAAAGATGAACAGGTAAGAATACATGTGACTATTTGAGGAGTAAGGAGAGTAAACATACAACTGTGGAGAAAGGAATAGATGAAGAAAATAAGACAATCAACTCTAGGGAGCTGACATTCGAACAGAGGAGACAAGACGTTAAAGAGATTTTAGCTTCCAAGTCAAATGGAAAGCCTTGAGGTTTAATATATATAAATGAATTATATATTATCATGTATTATATATGTTTATATATAATTACATAAATAAATATAATAAAAATATAATAATAAACTAAGAGATATATACATATTTTTTTATATGTGTGTATATATATATATGGGAAGATTTATCTCTAGGGCCTAGCACATTGTCTGTGATAGAGTTCTTCCTGCCCCCATTCTGTGAAGGTAACAATGACCACATCACCACGGTTTGGATATTCCTGACTAAACGCTCTATTGAGACCAGCTGAATGAGAGATTTTGTCTCTGTTCCTTAAAAAATCTCAAACCTGCCTGGTACAGGAAAGTATAGAAACAGTGATTCTAAACCTGGGCTCCATTTTTCCCTTGTGTTTTTTTTTCTTTTTCTTCTTCTTCTTTTTTTTTTTAAACCCTTACCTTCCATCTTGGAGTCAATACTGTATGTTGGCTCCAAGGCAGAAGAGTGGTAAGGGCTAGGCAATGGGTGTCAAGTGACTTGCCCAGGGTCACACAGCTGGGAAGTATCTGGGGTCAGATTTGAACCTAGGACCTCCCATCTCTAGGCCTGGCTCTCAATCCACTGAGCCACCCAGCTGCCCCCTTCCCTAGTGTTTTGATAACTGCATTTCAATAGAATTGGCTTCCTTTATATTCCTATGCAGTTTTCTTTATGCATTTAAAAGTATTCTGAGAAATGTCCCATAGTTTAGCCAGCCTGCCAAAGGGGATCATAACCCAGAAAAAGTTGAGCCTGATTTTTAGAAATGTCAGGGTACGGGGAAGCTTTTCAAGCTGCTGAAATGGGTGGTAGGAACAGAAGAAAAGACCAGTGTGGGTTCAGAGAAGAAATCCCTAAAGAAACATGGCCTTCTGGTCTTTGTACTCTTAATCCCTCTGTTTTGAGTTGCTCAGTGCTAGAGGTGCTACTTTTCTATCTTTTGAGATGTTGTAGGAATACTGGAGTACTAGGACATTGGGAGAATGAAAGCTCTTAAGGCAGAGAAGTTTTCATTTTTGCCTTTGCATCCCCAGCACCAATATGGCAGTTGGTATGCTCGATAAATGCTTATTGATTAGCGTTTTGGAAAGCCCAGTGAGTCTAGAGTCCAAGGACGTGGATAAGAATTCTGGCCTGCCACCTATATGGTAGCACGGTAGCACACACTCATTGTTCAGTCCTTTTTTCAGTTATATCTCACTCTTCCTGAGCTCATTCAAGGTTTTCTTGGCAAAGATGATGGAGCAATTTGCCATTTCTTTCTCTAGTTCATTTCACAGATGAGGAAGTGAGGCCAACAGGGTTAAGTGGTTTGTCCAGGGTTGCATAGTTAATAAGTGTCTGAGGCTGCATTTGAACTCAGGTTTTCTTGACTCCAGGCCCAGTGCTCTATCCACTTTGACCCTTAGCTGCTCTCCTAAAAATTAGAGCTATCTAGAAGTGAAATGGGCTGCAAATGACGGTAGATGATTCCTTGATGACAGCTACCGAGGAGGGAATTCTTGGTCAGGCATAGTTTAGACTAAAGAGATGACTGATGAGGTTCCTTCCAACTCTGAAATTTTATGATTTCATAATGCTGTGTCTGTTTCATCTTTTTAACTTTAAGCTTCAGTGGGGTAGGGACTCATGGCCTATTTTCCCGAGTATATAGTATGAGAAACATTTGGAAATAAATCGAGGTACTGGGTCCAAATCTACCTTTGCCAGCTACAATTTTTATAAACTTGGGCCAGTCATATAGTGTCTCTGGGTGTCAGGTTCCTCAGGTCTTAAATGAAGGGCTTATAAATGGATGACATCACAGGCCCCTTTCTAGTTGGAAGACTATGGTCCAATGGGGGAATGGGGTGGTCTTAGAACTGAAGTCAGAAGAGCTGGCTTTGAAACCTGGCCTTGAAGCTTATCTGTGAGTTTATAGTCATAGCCTATTGGAGCATCAGTTTCCTCATCAATAAAATGGACATATTAATATTGTGTTGTCTGCTGCAAGGGGTTCAGATCATGGCAGTGAGGTGTGTGTGTGTGTGTATGTGTGTATGTGCATGTGTGCGTGAGAGAGAGAGAGAGAGAGAGAGAGAGAGAGAGAGAGAGAGAGAGAGAGAGAGAGAGAGAGAGATTGGATGTGTTGTTAGTGAATATGGTTAAGAGCATGCCTCATGGACAGTGAGAACACTGGATGATTCCTTCTGTTTTTTTCTTTCTAGAGGAGTTATTGGCAAGATGTGGAAAGCAACCATCTTTTTGGTCCTGCTGACCCTGGACTCCAGTGAAGGCATTTTCCGTTCCTTGTATAAAGGTTATTCTGTTTCTACCCCAAGCCATGGTGACTCAGGACAGCCTCTCTTTCTCACACCTTACATCAAAAGTGGAAAAATTCAGGAAGGTAAGCTCGGCCCCTTCCCTTTCTATTTCCCTTGAAGTAGACAACAGATGGGTACATCTGGCTTGGGTGGTTTTTTAACTGGCATGTTGTGTGTGTGGAAGAACAAATGTCCTTTTCCACTCATTCATTTTTCCTTTAGATATGAATACTTATTAAGTCACTTACTGCCAGGCATAGGATAGGGACCTAGTGATGCAGACACAAAAAGGAAGCAGTTCAGCATGTACACGGAAAAAGTAAATTCAAAATCAATTCTAAGTAATACAAAGAAATTGGGTTGTTGGGTGGTACACTGGATAGAGCCCTAGACGGAGTCAGTAAGACCTGAGTTGAAATCCTACTTGAGGTATATAATCTATATCTGCTTCTATTCCCTATCTGTGAAGTGTGAATTATAATTGCACTTCTTTCCCAGAGTCATGAGGATCACACATCCGTAAAACTCATTGTAAGCCTTAAAGCTCTGTATAAGTGAAAGTTATTTTTACTATTGTGATTTCTGAGTGAAAATCTGAATGGAATGTATCCCCAGCAGCTGAATCTTAGATTCTCTCTACTTGGAAACTTTGAAGTCCATCTTCATCCCTCCATTTCCTTCCTGTGTAATCTTGGGCAAATTGATGTATCTCTCTGGGCCTCAGATTCTTCATCTTTTGATCTTACGATCTCCAATGAACCTAGGAGTCATCCTGGTTTCTTTACTCTCTCACTTACTAAATCCAATATGGTGCCAAGGTCTGTTAGTCTCACCTCTGCAGCATCTCTCACTAGTTTCACTTTGGTAGCATCTCTGGTCAGTTTCACTTGTGCAGCATCTCTGGTCAATTCATCTCCTCAGCATCTTTCATCACTTGCACTTCTGTAGCATCTCTGCAGCATCTCGTGTGACTTGCACTTCTTCAGTATCTCTCATCAATCTCACCTCTGTAGCTTCTCCCCAATCTCTCCATTCTTTCCTGTGACACTATCCTCACTATGACGGCCCTACCCTTATCATCTCATGGCTGAACTTCTGCTATAGCCTGCTGGGGGTCTGCTTGCCTCCAGTATCTCAGCTCCAGTCTATCTGCCATTTAGTCACCAAAGTGATTTTCCAACTACGTAGCACCCTTCACTCCAGTGGCTCCTTACTGTCTCCAGGATCAAATGCAAAATGCTCCATTTGACATTCAAGGCCTTCCATCACCTGGCCCCCTCCTGCCTTTCTAGTCATCCTCCACCTTATTCTCCCGCACATACTATTAGATTTAGAGACACCAGACTCCTGGTTTTTCCATGAACAAGATACTCCATCTCCTAGTTCTGGGCATTCTCTCTGGCTGTCCCCCATGCCTGGAACACTCTCCCTCTCCTGCTCCAACTACTGACTTCTCTGGCTTCCGTTAAGTCACAACTAAAGCCCTGCCTTCTACAGGCAGCCTTCCTCAACCTTTCTTAATTCCAGCACCTTCCCTCTGTTAATTATTTCTAATCTATTCTGTATATAGCTTATTTGTATATTGTTTGTTTCTTATCTGCCCCATTAGACTGTAAGCGAACTATGTTATTATCGTTCAGTCATTTCAGTAATGACTCTGTTTTTTTTTTTTTTGGCAAGAATACCAGAGTGATTTGCCATTTCCTTCTCCAGCTCATTCTACAGATGAGGAAATTGAGGCACACAGGGCAAATGACTTGCTGAGGATCACACAGCTAGTAAGCATTGGAGGTTGGATTTGAATTCAGGTATTACTGACTCTCTAACCACTATGCAACCTGACTGCCCCTCCTTGAAGGCAGGGACTATCTTTTGCCTTTTTTTTATATCCCTACGGCTTAGCAGAGTGACTGGCACACAGCAAGTGCTTAGTAAATGTTTATCATCTGGGGGCAGTGGATAGGGAGCCAGGCCCAGAAATGGGAGGTCCTGGCTTTAAATCTGGCCTCAGACACTTCTTAACTGTGTGACCCTGGGCAAGTCATTTAACCTCTCTTGCTTAGTCCTTACCACTCTTCCAACTTAGAACTGTGAAGATGAGATTGACTCTCCCTTTGCCTACTTCTAATATTAATCTTACAAGACTGAAGACCACCCCTTGGAGAGGAAGTTCATCATCTTTTATAGTTCTTTTTTATGTCATTTCCTGTTCCTTCCTCTACTGTATGGGGACCAATTACAGTCTTTAAATTTGCTTAGAGCTGCCCAAAGGGCAGTCAGTCACTTTTGGAGGTGTATCTCACTTTAGTAAGTGGTTTATGAACCTCCCTTATTTATTGTTAAGTAGGGGTGTCTTCCCTTTTGGTTGATTAAATTTAAAAGTAGGCAAAGGGAGAGTCAATCTTTAGCGATGTAAGTTGGTTATGTGTACTGATTCAATGGGGAAACTGGGAATGTTAATCTGGGAGATTTCTACATGCTTGTTTTCCATTGGAATCACAGGGGGGATTGTGTAATTAAAATTTTATGCACCAGGACTCCATTTCCCAGAATCCCACTTTCATCCTCACAGTACATCTTTACATTTTGGAGGTAAAGTTTCTGTAATACCATCTCTCTCTTATCCCACTAAAGCATTCGGGAAAACTTCTCTTTACTCAGGCTTTTACTTTTGCCTTTTTATGTTCTCTACTTCAAGTGATTATTAATAAACCGTATAAAATATAATACTTGTAGTCATTGGATATTACTTTAAATCTTACATTTCGTACACAGTATTAATTCTAAGATGGAAAGTAAGGATTTATTGACTAACAGAAAACTCAAGATAGAAGAAGGCACTTCTAAGGTCATCTCATGTCTTTCTGAATTGCTTAATGTCTGGGTCACTCATTCATAGCTCAGTGGATTTTCTCTGTAACATCAGCAGACACCAAGATGCACTTTTTATGGTCATAAAATGTTTTCTTCTAACTGGGCATTTTAGGGAACAGATTCATTTAACGTCTGAAAGGACATTTAGATGCTCTCTGCCATTCTATAACAATGCTCACTTTTCAGTTTGACTGCTTGTGCAACTAATAGAATATGACCAAAATATGTATGCGTCAGCACATCATCCCATCATTAAAGTTTTTACAGAAATATATTTTAAATGAACAACAATAACAAAAAATACTCGGCCTAACTTTGTTGTCTTCTCCATGTGTGAGTGTGGATGTCTTTCCAGCTTCTCCCCAAGGTTCCTCATTTTGTCTTCTGCAGCTCAGCACAAGGAGTCTAATTCTCCTTGCCTTTGAACATCCTTCAAACACTCAGGATCAGAGAATTAAGAATCATCAGGGACCTCAGAGGTACCTAAGTTGGATGTCAAACTTGAATGGATCTGGTGGAACCAAGATTAGAATTCTCAACCTCCAACTTCAAATTCAGCACTTTTTGTCCCAGCTTAGCCTTCTTCAGGCTTGACATGCCAGGACCTTGAACATATTCTTATTTGGGTCCTTGTTGCTCTCCTAGGTATTCTCTAACACTAATATTCTTTCTGGGATGTGGTGCCCAGAACAGAGCTAATATTCCAGATTGTAAGGTGTGTGTGAGTCACTAGTTAGTGCTTGCCAAGCCTGGTATCTTTCTCTCCCTCTCTCCATCTTCCTTCCTTCTTTCCTTCCTTCCTTCCTTCCTTCCTTCCTTCCTTCCTTCCTTCCTTCCTTCCTTCCTTCCTTCCTTCCTTCCTTCCTTCCTTCCTTCCTTCCTTCCTTCCTTCCTTCCTTCCTTCCTTCCTTCCTTCCTTCCTTCCTTCCTTCCTTTCTTCCTTCCTTCCTTCCTTCCTCTCTCCAATTGGGGTTAAATGACTTTCCCAGCATCACACAGCTAGGAAGTATCTGAGACCAGATTTAAAATTGGAACCCCCAGTTTCTAGGCCTGGTTCTGTATCCACTGAGCCATCTAGGTGTGCCTAAGCCTGTTTAAATTTATTTCTTAGAGAACATCTTCATGGTATATGTATATCAGATCTTTGCCTCATCTATCATCTTTGGCCTTTCTTGTTCCTTACCACTGACCTCTTAACCTGTATCCATATCCATTCTAAAATAGAATGCTCACTCCCATATCCAGTACTCTTTATATAATCTAACTAGGGCAAAAGATAGTGGAATTATCATTGCCCTCCTACTAGACCTTATGTATATATATATTGGGGGCAGTTAGATGGAATAGTGGATGGAGTGCTAAGCCTGAAGTGAGGAATACCCATGTTCAAATCCTGCTTCAGACCCTGGACCATTCCCTGTACCCCTGTTTGCCTCAGTTTCTTAACCTGTAAAATGGGGGGTTATAACAATTTATCAGGATCAAATGAGATAATAAAGGAATATAAATAAAGTGCTTTGTAAATCTTAAATGATACATAAATATTAGTTATTATTGTTATTAGCAATAATAATACAATCTTTGTTTTTTTTTTTGTGTGTGTGTTTTTTTTTGCGAGCTACCATAGATTATTCCTAACTCACTGACTTTTCCAAAGTTTCCACGATTCCCTTGTGAGGTGACCCAGTGGCATCCCTGGCCTACAGATGCTGCCTTAGGGAGTAGGAGTTAGGAACAAGGTCAGATTATGAGATCCAGATAAAGAATGCAAAGTGGCATCTGACATTACAGCATCTTTGTGACTGCACTGTGTGGAGGTGTGAGAGCCTCTTGGGGCATGACCCTCATTGGCATTACCATTGGGAACACCTCAAAGAGAGCAACTCTTGTCTCCTGGCAGGGTGCTGATAGCACCTCCCACATTCCTTTCCCCATGGAATCTTTTCACACCTGTCCATTGACTCTCACAGGTCCAAAATGTCCAAATAATTCATTCTTTGAGTATTCCTCCAGGCTTTACATAAATAAATGCACCAGACTCGTGAGGTTAATTCATGGAATATCTGGGAATGACTTACTAGAGTTCTCAACTCCTCTTTCTCTATTTACTGAACAGCAGAGCCCCTGGACTCCTCTCTACACCAGAATGGCCAAGTGTTCCAAATTCCTTTCCCTCTCACTTTGTACTGATTTAGGATTTTTGGGACTCTAATACAATATTTTTATATTCATTCTATAAAGATTTATTAAGTACTTACTATGAGTCAGTCACTTTGCTAAGTGCTAGGGATGCAAAAAGAGTAAAAGATAGTCCCTGCCCTCAAGGAGCTTACAGTCTGAATATGAAATCTAAGTCCCTCAATGTACTTTTTATTTAACCTTCCACCTTAGAATCAATACTTTTTATTGGTTCCAAAGCAGAAGAGTGTGTATGGGATAGCCAGTGAGGGTTAAGTGACTTGTCCAGGTTGCAGTCTAAATCCAGATTTGAACCCAGGACCTCCCGTTTCCAGGTCTAGCTTTCTATTCATTGAGCCACCTAGCTGTCCTCTCAACACAGCTTTGTGATTTGGCTGTTATCAGATACTGACCTAGCAGGCTGTAGTCTCTCCATTCCATTATGTTACTTTAATCTTCACTCAAATACCTCTGTGACATTTATAAATTTTCATATGCAAGTTTCAGACGCACACCCTGCCTGTCTCCTTTTTTTACTTAATCTGATCCTTTTGAATAAGATAAGTTTAAGAAGTCTTTAAGAAGGCCCTGTGCCTTCCTTACTCATGGGTGCCAGCTTTAGTTCTGTTCTGGACAGGTGGGTATGCTAGATAAGTCATTTCACTAATAGATGATAGGTTTAGAGCATAAATTCTGAGCACGCAGCCTTGGTGGTGATATAAGACATGCACGTGAAGGAATTAGGAAATGAGAACAATCATAATAATATTAATATTATTATAAAAATATAATAAAATTTTAAATTATGTATATCAGCCAATAAGTTCAAAGGAGCTCAGAGAAGAGGGAGAGTAGCCTGGGCTAAGTAGTAGGGAAAGACTTCTCTCCTCTTGGCAGAGAGGCGGGGGATTACAGGGCAGAATATGGTATGTTTAAGACCTAGTTACAATGTGTGTGTGGCTACACATACATACATAGATACATACATATATATTTGGCTTAACTGCTTTTCTTTGTTACAAAGGAGAGTTACATTCACTTGGCACGGGAATGGAGTTGTCCATTTTTTCATGGGCTGATAAAACAAAAAGTAGACTAGATCTCTTTTTCTGCACGGAGGGAAATAGGCTCTGAGCTTTGGTAAGATTGAAAGAAGCTCAGAAAAGAAGGAGGTCATTCTGAGCACAAGGAATAGTGTAAACAGAGGTACAGATTCAAGGAAGGCAGAGTCTGTGCCCTTAAGTGAAAATGTGGGAGATCATTGGAAGTGATGCCCTGGAATTCTGCACTACTCATTGCCTCAGCATTCAGCCAGCTTCGCTTACAACATCTCAGGAATGAACAGGAGCACAAGAGAGGTCTCTGGAGCATCTAAGTTTTCTCTTCAGTCCTTCCAGCTCTCAGTTTGATGGGTGCCTCCTCAACTGATATTTAGACTCTGAAACCCAAGGCAGGATCACTGGTAAATCATGCCACGAGGTCACATTCTGCCAACAGAATTTGCAGTTCCTCTTCTCAAATCTGGCACATCTGGGTATGGAAATGAAATCTTGACAACATAATTAAGGATAATTTTATTCAATGGCAACCTGGAAAGTTGAGAAGGATCTGGACAGATGGTCAGCGCCTAACTCCAAATCCCTTTTGTTTATCGAGTGTGTCAGATCTCCAGTCCCACTGAGTCTTAGAGCGGTAGAGAGAGAGCTTCAGTGATTGACAGGCTTTCCCAGGAAGACAACTTTTCCCTCCTCCACCCTCCCATCATCAGCCATTCCTCCTTTTCTCTGTTTAGTGGCCTTAGTTTTTCTGTATTTATAAGTGTGTTCTAGCTTTAGTGTGCTTATCCTCAGAAGCAAAATAAACAGACACGGCCAATTTTCATGTATTAGCTGGCATTGTGACATTTTGACAAACTTTACAAAATGGAGTTTACAGTCCATTCCATTTTCCTCTTCTGTATTATGGTTTTTGGTATTTTGTTGTTGTGCGGTCATTTTTTAGTCATATCTGACTCTTTGTGACCCCATTAGGGTTTTTTTTTGGCAAAAACACTGGAGCAGTCTGCCATTTCCTCCTCTGCCTCATTTTATAGACTAGGAAACTGAGGCAAACAGGGTGAAGTGACTTGCCCAGGATCACATAGCTAGTAAGTGTCCAAGACTAGATTTATACTCAGGTCTTCTTGACTCTAGGCCTGGCACTGCACCACCTAATGGCTCTTTTGGTTTATTGCTTACTGCTATTGCCAAAGGTATTTGTGTCTCTGTGAAGGGCACAGCCAGTTAATAGATCTGAGCCCCTGCTCCCACCCCTTTGGTTATACTATAATCTTTTGGCAAATAATTAATGGTGGAGCCATTGGTTGGAGCAGTCAACAAACTAGGGGGAGGTGATGGTGGTATAAGGCAGCTCTACTTTCCATATCCATGGATGAATCATGATTTTATATATAAATAAATAAATAATAAATATAATAAACTGGGTCAATTGGGTATTTGACACATTCCAGTAGTAGAATCTGTGAGGCTGAGCTTCTGATTTGTAGAATATCAAAGATGTAGAACTGGGAAGGAGCTTAGAGGTCATCAAGTCAACCCCCGTGGTTGTCATATCAGGAAATTTCTGGAAGGAACCTTATTGGCAATAACTAGGGTAGAGTGACTGGAGCTTTGAACCAAGGGACTGATATCTACAGGCCCATTTCCTTTGTTCTATGCTAGTTTTCCAGACTAACATTGGCATGCCTTGTAGTCATAGAATTGGGAAGGACCTCCCAGGCCAACAAATCCACCAGATTCATTTTACAGGTTCTATTGCGGGACTTTCATAAAGCCTCAGAGCCAGCGAGCATTCACGAAGCCCCATGCTATGTAGCATTGCCCAATAGGGTTCTCCCTTTCTGCTAGTGAGTGCCCATCTTCCCTCCTCTTCCCCCTCCTACAGCTTCTTCCCATTTCCAGCTCAAGTGAGAAGATTGAGAACAAGGGGGCAGCTGCTTTTGTTTTAGCCGTTGGGTCTACATTCCTGGGAAGGGGATGAGGTACCCTTGCCTACTTTTCCAGCAAAAATGCATCTGACTGAGATAGTCTTCTTTAAATATCCTAACCTCAAATGAATTTGTCCTAGTACTAGAATTCCCAATTACAGTTCTACCTCAAATAGCAGCTAGTCTACCCCCTCATATTTTTTTGTAAGATGTATTTATTTTTAAAAGCATTTATCATTTTTCCCTCCCACTACCTTCTTTCCTCTTCTACTGAACTTTTTTTCTTCTTGAGAAAAAAAAAAACCTTCATAACAAATATGCACAGTCTAGCAAAATAAATTCCTACACTGGCCACATCCGCAAGTGTAAACCATCCCCTTTCTGGCAGGAAGTAGTTAATAGGTTTTTATTTTCTGTCTTCTAGACAGAATTGGATTATTGCATCAATCAGAGTTCTACAGTTATTCAGGGTTCTTTTTCTCTTTCTTTTTCTTCCAGACAAAGGTTTCAAGTTTATCTTAGGCAGTGAAAGAAAACAGAAATGAAGTAAATTGTAAAGAATACTTTGTTATAGTTGGTTTAGTAATTTTATTTTTTTAAAAATATTCTAAATGTTTACAAATCCAAACATAGAAGCATTTCCATATGTAAAGAAAAAGAAGATATTACACAATGAAAGAACAAGTTTCCTGTGTGTTTAACTTACTTTTCTTTGTATCTACATAGTAGATGCCATCCACAAGGGTCCCGATCCCTCACCACCTTCTTTGTATCACATAGAATAGGCCAACATGTTCATATAAATTGTCGTTCGTGTTTTAGTTTTCTGTTCACTTTCTGGAGGTAACATTCTCATTGTATTCTTCTAATATTAATTCTGTGACTGTGTATAATGTCTTCCTGGTTCCATTCATTTCACTGTTCATTATCTTGTATAGTTCTTTCTAGATCAGGGCCATTTTTCTTTAAAATGTTGTCATTGTACAAATTCTTCTCTAAATTCTGCTCGCTTCAGTCTGTATCAATTATACAGGTCTTCCCAGTTTCCTCTGAAACTGTCCTTTTCATCATTTCTATGGCATTCCATTCTGTTACTTCAATTAATAGGTGGGCACTCCCTTAGTTTTCCGTTTAGGGTTACTACAAAAGAGGGTGATACATCAATGTTTTTAATTTTTAATTAAAATTTTTTTTCAAAACCCTTACCTTCCGTCTTTGAGTCAATACTGTGTATTGGCTCCAAGGCAGAAGAGGGGTAAGGGCTAGGCAATGGGGGTCAAGTGACTTGCCCAGGGTCACACAGCTGGGAAGTGTCTGGGGTCAGATTTGAACCTAGGACCTCCCATCTCTAGGCCTGGCTCTCCATCCACTGAGCCACCCAGCTGCCCCCAATATCAATTTTAAACACATCAAAACATTGTTTATTAAGCATCAACTATGTGCTAGACACTGTGTCCTTATTTTCCATGTGAGAAAATGACTGCCCTGAGAAATTAAGTGATTTTCCTTCCAGGTCACATAGGTTATATGTGGCAGAACCAAGATTTAAGTTCAGATTCTCTGATTCTCCATCTGCTTCTCTTTCTCTCCTGGCATCTCTTGTTTGTTCTTCTGCTACTCTATTGGAGGAGGAATTTCACCTATCAAGCATGATGGAGTACTCTAATGAGGACCAAATATTGAAGTAACTATTTTTAAACATCTGAAAAACAGACCTCTTAAGATGTCAATAAGGACACCCGGTTGCTTTCCTAGAAATATACCTTGTGAATTTGTTAACATGGCAGAGTAGACAAAGGAATGGGCTTAGATCACTAACCTCTAAGGAGATCAAGCTTTCTCAGTTATAAAATAAGCCAAATCATATTTGCATTGCTATTTTCCTGATTCTGCCTATTTTGTTGGTTTTTTTTAAAGCGTATTTTCCCCGCAGGGTTGTTGAGAGGGAAGTATTTGTAGGACACCTTAAAGCATCATACAAAAATGATCTTAGGGGAAGGAGATGGTGGTATAGTCTCAGAAGGGATTGGGTGATTGAGTAGAACACCCCTCATTTTACAGATCAGGAAACTGTTGGAAGGGGTAACACAGCTAGAATTTGGTTGTCATTTTTGCCTTTGATTCTTTCATTCAACAAATCTGTCTTCAGCACCTGTTTTGAACCTGGCTCTCTATAAAGGGCTGTTGGTATACAAAGAGTAATAAGGCATGGCCCTACCTCCCTGTCCCCTTCTCTCCCTCTGGGAAGCTTTTAATTGCCTAAGCAAGATAAGACCCTTGCATAGAGGGCACATAGACAGGATAGGAAGTGACTAGTGCCATGAGAATTACGTGGCAAGCTGTGGGAATCCAAAGGACAGGAAACAGGAATCCCAAGTTCGATTTCCTAGAAAGGACAAACTACCTGGACAACAGACTTGAAATTGAACCTGACTCAATTGGCCTTGACTTTGTTTGGAAAAGCTACTTGGAATCTGAAGACCTGACTTTGAAATCACTGGCATGATTCTCATTGCCTGCTTCAGGAGCTACTAAAACCTTGAAGTTTTCTTTTTCTTTTTTCTGTTGTTTTTTACATTTTCTTCTTCTCCACCCAACCTCCTCAAAAAAATAAAAAAAGATTCTGAGGACAATGACAGAGGGCCAGGACCTTACAAGAATATTCATAGCAGCCCCCCCCCTTTTTTTTAACCTTTACCTCTCAATTTACAAACAATGCTATGTATTGGTTCAAATGCAGGAGAGGGAAAGGGCTGGGCAACAGAGTTAAGTGTCTGAGGTCAAATTTGAACCCAGGACCTCCTATTTCCAGGCCTGGCTTCCATTGAGTCATCTAAATTTTAACTGACAAGTTTGTCATTTCCCAATATATTCTTCTCTTCTCTTTCTAGAAGGTTAGGCCTTATAATGAAGAAAAAGATAAAATATTTCAGCAAACCTAACCAATATATTGGAAAAGTCTGACTTTGTATGCAGTATTCTGTAACTGTAATTCCCCAGTTTTTCAAAGAATCGAGGTGAAAGGAGGAGGCTTAAGTGCCTTTTCTTATTTCTTTGGCCCAAGTTGGCTTGCCATACTTGGATAGCCATCAGTTTTGAGGATTCTAGTGTAGCCATTTCTTCCACTGATGCAGCAGTGGTCACTGGGCTTATTGCTTTCCTGGTTCTGCTTCCCTCTGTTCAGATCAGTTCCCAGCCTTCTGATTTATTGTTTTTGTTATTTCTTATGGTGCCAGGATGTTCCGAATAGGTATGGACCACACTGGCTTAGCCAGTCCCCAACTGACAGGCATCCACTTTGTTTCTAGTCTTCTGTTCCTACAAAAAGTGCTTGTGGCAGCTCTTTTTATTGAGGTACAAATAGGGACAGAGAGGGAGCCTGTCACTTCACTGGCTGACCAATTGTCACTGTAACAGCCACTGGATAATTTGGACAGCGTTTGAAGGCTTGCAAAGCACTTTATATATGTTAACTCGGTTTGGTCCTCACAGCAACTGTGTGGGGTGGGTGCGTGCCATCATTGGGAAATGAGCCGAAGCACAGAGGAGTTAAGTGACTTGCCTGTTAATTGGCACTCAGCTAGTATGGGTCTGAGGCCAGAGTTGGGTTCCTGACTTCCTGATCCAAGCCCTATTTTTTGTTGTTGATCAGTTATTTTGGTTGTGTCCAACTCTTCATGACCCCATTTGGGATTTTCTTGGCGTAGATACTGGAATGGTTGGCCATTTCCTTTGCCAGTTCATTTGACAGAAGAAGAAACCAAGACCAACAAGTTAAATGACTTGTCATATAGCTAGTGAGAGTCTGAGGTCAGATTTGAACTCAGACCTTCCTGTCCTGTTCAATCCACTGTGTCACTTACCTGCCCAACTATGCCACTCATTTGCCTATAAACTCTAGCTGTCATATAAATCTTAATGTTTACAAATAAGACTCAGAATGATGGTCATTGCCTTGCTAATTATTATTTAAATCTAGATTTCTCATTCCATGTTTCCTTTTTCCATGTTTCTCTACTATCCAGCCAGGAGACCCTGAACTAGTTACTTCATTTATGTGAGCCTCAGTTTCCCCTTCTGGAAATAAGGATAATAATACCTCCAGAGACTACCTCAATAGGGTTGTTGTGTGGCTCAAATGAGGCAGTGACTGTAAAATGCTTTGCATACTTTAGTGTTCTGTAAATGCTGATGATTATTGTTGTCTCTCCCTCTTCCATAACCTTCTCCCAACCTTTCCTTCCCTTTGTTCTTTAGTTTTTCTTCTCCCTCCTCCTCCTTTCCTCTCAGACTAAATATGTGTTTGGGACAAGTTAAAAAAGGAAATAATGTGAACGTGTGTGTGTGTGTGTGTGTGTGTGTAAGATCTGCTCAGCCCTGAAAGATGTCCTCTCTGGAGAAAAGGGTCAGTCAGGGTCAGTGAAAGCAGCAGTGAGAAATAATAGCCCTCCGGAAAGCTCACAAGCAGCGAGAACGTCTGCAAGATGATAACCGGCTTGTTGCAAGACCCAGATTATTGCAGAGACTCCAGGTCTCCCCTGATAATAAAAAGAGGGAGTATGTCTATATTTTCTTGATATTAAAAAACTGTACAAGTTGACCCCCTGGCCTTCTCCCTCCCAGGGTTGGGCAGTGGGGCGTGAGGGACAGGGATTCCTCTGTCCACAGTACCCAGGATTATGTGGAACTAGGGACACTTGGCCGGGAAGGATGTTCAGATCGCTGCCTGTCTGCTGGTACCTTAAGTCAGGAATTGGGCCCCAGCATGCTTCCAGCTCTCTGGGCAAACCTTCCTGCCTTCGGAGGGCTGAGGAAGAGCTCTTGGCATTTATCACCTTATTTGGCTTTGCCTGCAGCCTTGGGAGGTGGGTCCTAGACGTGGTATTATTTGCATTTTACCCAGAGGAGACTGAGAGGGGATGGGGATTTGGGGGCGCCAGTGTCAGAAGCAAGATTCACACCCAGGGCTGTCTTGCCTAGGCCTTGCTAGCTGACAGAAATCTTTTCCATTTCCTATTTCCTGTCCATTGCTTACTGGCCAAGACCATACCCTCATGCTGACCTCTGATGGTCTGTCTTTTCCATCCCACCCATCCCAATGGCCAAGTCCCTGAGTGCATCAGATTATCTAATTAAACTGTTCATACCGAGGTCGTAGGGAGGCTCGCTTCCTTCAGGGGCATTGGCATCTCTGAAGAATAGAAGTTAAATTGCCCCAAGAGGCCAGGAGAGGCCAGGCAGGCTGCCCCATATTGCCAGGGAGGGATGAGCCCTGAGAACTAGGGCAAAGGCTGTCCTCCAGAGCCTTCAGCACCTTCATTGTGACCCCTCGAGCTGGGGTGAATTTCTGGGAGGGCAAGAGTCACCGAGATAGGCGGCCCAGCTATCCTGGGAGGGGATGCCCATGTGGATAAGTGGACACTCCGTCAGGGTGATGGACAGCTGAGTGTTGAAATATGGAGAGGGCTGGAATGATGAAGACTTGAGTTCATTGTCGACTCTGATGTTTACTAGCTGTATGATCTCCGGCCAATCATTCAGCCTCAGTTTCTTCACCCGTCAAGTGGGGGTGATAATAATAGCACCTGCTTTACAAGGCTGGTATGAGGATCAGATGAGATAACATGCAAACATTAAGGTGTTACATATAATTACTAGCTATTATTATTGTTGTAATTGTTATTCTTATTGAATTATTATTGTTGTTGTTAGGGTGGGGATCTTCCCTGTCACCTTACATTTAGTCTCTCTGCCAAGCAGGGAATTCTCACCCTCAGCCTCTAAGCCAGTCTCCCATCTTAAGCCTTCTTCCCTAGAATTGGGGTTCAAGGGATGAAACATGAATGGAGCAGTGAAGGGTTCTGAGTTCTTGTCTCAGCTCCGCCCTTCACTAATTGTGTGACCTTGGGCAAATAAAATAACTTCCCTGGGCCTCGGGCCACTCATTTGTAAAAGGAGGAGATTGGACCAGAAGGTCTCTCAGGTCCCACCAAACTGTAAAGTGACATTCCTAAGAATCGGGAGTCTTGGCTAGAGAAAGGAGGATCATGACATGGCCGATAAAGGGATCCTTTTAGTGCCATACATTTCCCAAGCTCATAGAGTTAGAGCTGAAAGGGACCTCTGAGGTCTCAATGGCCATCCCCTTCCTTTTACAGAGAAGGAACCTGAGGCTCAGGGAGGTTTGATGATCAATCAAAGGGCACAGAACAAGTGAGCTCTTGAGAATTCCATGTCAGTTCTGTCTGTGGGACCACACTTGTCCCTGCATTTCTATTCGTGTCCTTTCTACTCACTCCATATACTTGGATTTAGGGTTAATGGAAGGGAAAAACATCTTCTCTACTTTGACAACGTTCCAGAAGTAGGCTGGGTTGCTTCGGTTTCCCCTCCCTTTGGCAGTTCTTTGGCAGAGCTTGGATGGCTGACTGTGAGTCTGCCATGTTGTTGAGGAGATCCATTTTCAGATGGCCACTGGGGTCCCTGGTGAGTCTGCCATGTTGTTGAGGAGATCCATTTTCAGATGGCCCCTGGGGTCCCTGGTGAGTCTGCCATGTTGTTGAGGAGATCCATTTTCAGATGGCCCCTGGGGTCCCTGGTGAGTCTGCCATGTTGTTGAGGAGATCCATTTTCAGATGGCCCCTGGGGTCCCTGGTGAGTCTGCCATGTTGTTGAGGAGATCCATTTTCAGATGGCCCCTGGGGTCCCTGGTGAGTCTGCCATGTTGTTGAGGAGATCCATTTTCAGATGGCCCCTGGGGTCCCTGGTGAGTCTGCCATGTTGTTGAGGAGATCCATTTTCAGATGGCCCCTGGGGTCCCTGGTGAGTCTGCCATGTTGTTGAGGAGATCCATTTTCAGATGGCCCCTGGGGTCCCTGGTGAGTCTGCCATGTTGTTGAGGAGATCCATTTTCAGATGGCCACTGGGGTCCCTGATGAGTCTGCCATGTTGTTGAGGAGATCCATTTTCAGATGGCCCCTGGGGTCCCTGGTGAGTCTGCCATGTTGTTGAGGAGATCCATTTTCAGATGGCCCCTGGGGTCCCTGGTGAGTCTGCCATGTTGTTGAGGAGATCCATTTTCAGATGGCCACTGGGGTCCCTGGTGAGTCTGCCATGTTGTTGAGGAGATCCATTTTCAGATGGCCCCTGGGGTCCTTGGTGAGTCTGCCATGTTGTTGAGGAGATCCATTTTCAGATGGCCACTGGGGTCCCTGGCACACCTGGAATTTGGTGGCTGTGATTCTGGTCCAGCGGAGGTCACAGTCCCTAAGAGAGCTTGGTGCCAACCGTGTTCCTCTCCTAATGTGGGGTTCTCATTTTCTTTCAAGGCAAGCAGTTGAGTTTGGTCAGCCCATTCTCAGGAATCAACGTGAAGAGTTACTCTGGCTACCTCACTGTGAATGAAACTTATAACAGCAACCTATTCTTCTGGTTCTTTCCTGCTCAGGTAAGTAGAGGACCACGCTAGGGTACTATGGTGGCTGAATGAGAATTGGATTTAGGAACTAGATTCAGACTCTGGCTCTGCCACTTAGGAGCGGTGAAATCCTGGGGAAATCCTATTATTTATCCAGGCCTCAGTTTCCCCATTTATGGAACAAAGTTAACCTCAACGAGTTCTCAGTTCTTTTCCAGACTTAAGGCTATATGTAATCTTTTCTTTAACTTTTAAAAATTTTTATTTATTTAATTTAGAATATTTTTCCATGGTCACGTGATTCATGTTCGTTCCCTCCCCTCCTCCCTACCCCCTCCTGTAGTTAAGCCTATATGGGTTCAGGGTTGCTCTATAATCCTACCAGGTAGTGTAGTGGATAAAGTGTAGGATCCAGTCAGAAAAACCTGAGTTCAAATTCTCCCTCAGTCATTTACTAGCTGTGTGGCCCTGAACAAATAACAAAAACAAGAACAAATAACCTCTCAGCCTTAGTTTCTTTGTCTGTAACATGGAGATAATAGTAAATTGTTCCTAACTCCCAGGTGTGTTGTGAGCATTAATGTAAATAACAATTGGAAAGTGTCAGTACAGTGCCTGGAACAAAGCAAACGCTATATAAATATTAGCTATAAAGTGCTCTTTTGTTGTGTTGTTTATTTGTTTTTCAGTTGTTTCTCACTCTTTGTAACCCCATTTGGACTTTTCTTGACAAAGATACTGGATTGGTTAGCCATTTCCTTCTCCAGCTCACTTACAGATGAGGAAACTGAGGCCAACTGGGTTAAGTGACTTGCCCAGGGCCACTTAGCTAGTAAGTGTCTGAGGCCAGACTTGAACTTGGAAAATGAGTCTCCTGACTCTAGAGCTAGCACTAGCCACTGTGCCCCTCTAGCTTCCTCAGAGAATGAGAAAGGTCATTAAACCTTCAAGTGCTGGAGAAATTCTCCTTGGTCTATTTAACTGTTATGTGTCTACAATGGCACGTAGTACGGACTCAAGAGAGGTAGCTGGTTGCTCAGTGGATAGAGAGGTGGTCCTGAAGTCAAGAAGACCTGAGTTCAAATAGGACCTGAGACACTAGCTGTGTGAGCCCGGGCAGGCCCCTGAACCTCAGTTTACCTTCATCTGCCAGAGAAGGAAATGGCAAAGTGCTCCAGGATCTTTGCCAAGAAGAACCCCTGGATTGTGGGTGTGCTGTGGGCCGCGGCGTCCTGAAGGCTTGCCTGTCACTTAAGTGACTGAACAACAGGCATTCCCTGAAATCTGCACTGAAAACACATTTCTGAAGACGTCCAAGCACAGGGATGGACAGAACTTGCTTCTTTTCCTGTGGAGACTGTTCACAGGCTTGAGGTGACCTGAGCGGAGGGGCAGAAGCCAGCAGAGGGTGACTCGAGACAGTCCGCTGGGCTCTCGTCCCCGCCCGTGGGCACAAGGAGTCAGCCAGCCAGGGACCCTCGATCTCAGGAGCAGACATCGGCATGTTTCCCCCAGGAGATTTTTAGCACCAAGAGACAATCAGAAAGAATAAGGCAAGCAAAAGGGAGCGATGTTCTCCCGAACAAAGAATCTTAAGGTAAAACAGAGTATGCCGTTCCCCTGGAAACGCCCCTGTAAAAATGAAATGATAATCTCTAAGAATAAAAATGTTATAGTTTAGGAGGTTTATTCAATGATCATTAGAAATCCAGGAATAAAGAGGATACAGAGTAAAGACCACGTGCCCATGGCTGGTTAGCCATTTGAAATGCCTGCCTTTAGCTTACCACCATACTTGCGGCATCATCCAAAGAAAGAGCACGTGGGAGGAGTTACTGCCAGTTAAGTACCAATCACGTGACCCTGCCACCCTGGGGACATAGGAGAGCTTATAGGGAATTCTGGGAAATACTCAGGACTTCTGGGGAATGAAGTCAAAGGTTCAAAATCTCCATTTGTGCACCCCAACCAAACAAATAGTTCTTTGCTTCTTATAAAGAGGGGCAGCCAGCAGGATGCGCAACGCACGTTTTGAAGTTTCATGGATCTCACCGCCATTTCCAGATCTATCTGTCCCCCATCACCACCGCGGCTCCTGACCACCTCCGGGCTCCTATCACCATCATCCGGCCTTCCCTTAAGCCAAAGCCAGCAGCCTAGAAGCCGGGTGGCCCTTTGTTTGGGAGCCAGAGGCCTCTGCTCGCCCCCACCTGCCTTGGGAAGGTGCTTTCATCCGTCTCCGTCTCAAGTTCCTTCTCTGTAAAATGAACTCGATGGCCCTCCAAGACCCCTCCGGCTTTGACATCAATGATCCTCTGATGGCGTCTGGCTGGTGGCTTCTGCACCCCAGAGAAAGCAGGAAGGCGTGTCCCCAACCCAGCATGGCAATGCCGCTCCAGGAAGCCCCCGCCTGGAAAGGGCAGAGCTCCATTTCGAAGAGTCTGGTGAATGAGGGCCGGAATTGGCGGAGGCTGCTAGGAGGGAGCCACTCTACTTGGCTGTAGTCAGGAAGATGTGAATTCGGGATGGGGCGGTGGGCAAGGCCGTAGCTGACAGCCCGCCTTCCCAAGGTTGGGGCGAAACGCAGAGAAGGTAGAAAAGGAACGGAGGGTCTGGAGCGTGGCAGGCACTTGATGATGTCTGATGGATTCCTCCATGCACTCTGCAAACCCCAGCATGCCAGTAGACGTCCCACTCACCGCTTTGCTTGGCTCCCTTGGTGGGGACGGGGGCTGAACAGTTTCAGTGCGGCCCCCTCTACTGGTAGCCCAGCAAACTGCCCAAGGCCAAGCCCTAAGCAACAGCTTCGCTCAGTGACCCCCAGCCTGGCTCCCCCAGGGCCAAGAGGGAGGGCTCCGGGCTCTGCTGCCGAAAGAGCGTCTCCCTCCGACCCCGGAGCCCAGTTCTGAAAGGAGAGGAGACCCCTCGAGGCAGACAAAGCCCAGAGGGAAGGACGGGATGCCGCTGGATGGCGGTCCTGGGAGACGTTCCTGGAGAGCTCTTACAGGAGGCTGCCCAGGAGGCCAGGACCGCGGGCTCCTCACAGTAAAGAGAACAGACTTAAGGGCAGCCCTCTCGAGGTCAGCTTGGTGAAGCAGTACATCAGAGCGCTACTTAATAGCCATGTGACCCTGGATGAGTCTCTTGACCCTGACTGCCTCAGTTTCTTCATCTGTAAAATGAGCCGGAGAAGGAAATGTCAGACTACTCCAGTATCTTCGTCAAGAAAGTCCCACATGGGGTCATGAAGCGTTGGACAATGAGTGACAAGTGACAGGACAACAGAGACCTCCAGGGCACAGAGTGGTTGTGGACTTATAATCCAGGCAGGGAAAAACATGGAGTCTTGGACTGGGTGAAAGTGTAGTTGGGTCATTCTGGAGGCGGGTGTGTAGCGGAAGTCATTGTCGGTAGCAGACAGGGGGGTCCCAAGATCTGGTTTCACATCGTGACCCTGGGCAAATGCGATGTCTCTGAGCCTCAGTCTCCCCATTGCGATCCCTGTAGATCTACCGATAGTATCGATGGTAGAGTTCAGAGGCTGGACGCCAAGAGCGTTAAGGCAGCGTCAGGCTCACTTGTTACCGTGCGGCGACAGTGGGTTGGGTCTTGGAAGCACGGTCAGCCCTGGAAGGCACCGTGAAACAGTCGATGAGAAGCTTCAGCGGGGTGGCTCAGTGGAGGGAGAGCCAGGCCTAGAGACGGGAGGTCCTGGGTTCAAATGTGGCCTCAGACACTTCCCAGCTGCCTTTGCTACTCTTCTGCCAATTCTCGTGGAACCAATATTTAGTACTGATTCTGAGGCCGAAGGCGAGGGTTAATGGGGGGAGAAAGAGGAGGAAAGCGCATAGAATTGTTCTAAGAGAATTTTCCAAAGAAGACTGAGTGGGAGCACAGAAGGCATGGATGGATGGAGAGCATTCAGTCGGACGTTCTGGGGGCAGAATAAGGAAAGCCACCCAGCCGCTGCTCGCCAGGATCTCATAGTCCTTTTTTAACCCTCACCTTCCGTCTTGGAACCCATACTGCATATCGGCTCCAAGGCAGAAGAATGGTCAGGGCTAGGCCATGGGGTCAAGGGACTGGCCCAGGGTCACCCAGCTGGGGAGTGGCTGAGGCCAGATTTGAACCCGGGGCCTCCTGTCTCCAGGCCTGGCTCTCCCTCCCCTGAGCCACCCAGCTGCCCCCTGGCCCTCATATTCTAATAGGGAGACCATGCACAGAGGGGAGCGGTGGCCGGGGATGAGCGGCACTGATGCCTGGTCTGGACCGTCTCTTTATGGAGTAACTAGAACGCTCCTCTGCTCTCTGCTGCTCTGCCTGAGACGCCCAGAGGGCCGGTGCGCAGCCTGCGCTTTGGAGGGAAACTAGGCGAGCGGGTCTGGCAGAGTGCGGCCGGCGGGGAGCCCTGTAAGAAGACCCTGAAGACCCCCAGCGCTGATCTGGAGAGGCGGAGCCTGGCTCAGACCCTCCTGGGGGTGTCGGGATGCCGGAGGCGCCGCTGCGCCAGGCGGCCACCAGAGGTCAGCAGAAGAACGGAGACGCTGGCCCATCCCGGCTGGGCAGCATCGGCTCAGCCCCGCCTCAGCCCTGTTGGCCTTCCCTGGGCTTGCCGGAATCCGCTCTCTGCCGGGATGTCTCACACTCCAGTTTCTCTTCTCCAGCCTGGTCATTTCTACCCCCGCTAGAAGGTCTCTAAGACGCAGCTGGAGGGGTTCGGGTCTGGCCCCAGATCCTTCCCAGCTGGGTGACCCTGGGCGAGTCACTTCCACCCTCCTCTGCCTTGCAGTCCTGCGCAGTATTCATAGTCACAGATGGAGAAGTGGAAGAGACCTGGGGCTCATCCCATTCAAGCTCCTCCCAACTCCCACTTTTTAGATGGGGAGACTGAGGCTGGGGTGAGTTCAAGGATTTGCTCAAGAGCCAGAATTCAAGGCCAGGGCCAGAGCCTGGATCATTTTCAGTTCTGCCGGAGGCTTCACAGCCCATTTGGGGATTCTTGGTAAAGCAAATGGAATTTTTTGCTATATCTTTCTCCAGCTCATTTGACAGACGAGGAAACGGAGGCAAACAGGATCAAGTGACTCTTCTAGGGTCATACGGCTAGTGAGTATCTGAGGCTGTATTTGAACTCAGGTCTTCCTGACTGGGCTCAGTGCTCAATCCACCGAGCTCTCCGTTATGCCACAGGTTCAATCTTTTTTTTTTTAATTTAGATCTTAGATTTAAAGCTCGAAGGGACTTTGAGAGGTTATCTCGGTCAGTCTTCATTTTACAGACCGAGAAGCTGAGGCTCCCAGAATCAGAGGTTCATGTTGGAAAGGACCTTTAAGAGGTCTTCTTGTTCCACTGCTCTTTTTACAGCTGAGTAGATGACAGCCCAGAGAATTTAAGATGATTTGCTCAAGGACATCTGTGTAAGCAACAGGTGGAGGATTTGAATCCAGCACTGACTCCAAGTTCTGCTTTCTTTCTCCATTATTGTGCTGATGAACATGCTTTATTCCTTCCTTCCAGCTTCACAGTTAGCAATTTCCCAAAGACCTTCCTTTCTGTCTTAGTCACAACTCTTAAGACAGGAGGTAAAGTGACTTGTCCAGAGTCATACAGCTACGAAGAATAATAGTCATTCGATAAATATCTTTCAGGTGGTTTCCCTAATTTTACAATCCCTTTAGTAATTGAGTTGGGGCAATGCGGTACCATGGGAGAGGTCTGTTTTGGAGTTGGAGGATATGGGTTCAAATCCTGAGTCCCTCATTTATTGAGCCTCAGTTCCCTTGTCTGAGATTGCCCGTTTGGGGGCCTCTCTGAGTCCTTTCCGACTTCTGATTTGGGATTTTCATCACCATTTGAGTTTGCCGTCTTTATGCAGTCGCCTTGTTTGAAAAGCGGCTTTAACTTTGACTCTTCCCTCTTTTCAAAAGAAAAGAAAAAGGCAAGCCGGGAAAAGGCCCCGATTGGAATGTGGGAAATGCGCTGCCCCAAGAAGGAGTGTGTGCTTGCTTCTGGGGACCCTGTAAACAGGCCATCAGAAGGAGGCAGCCACAGGCCGAGAGCTCTCCAGGCTCCTCTCACGATGCCAATAACTCTCGCCTTATTTGAACAGAGCATGTAAAAATGTGTTTGTCCCCGTCACTCTCTGCCTCTCCTTCTGCTAAGGGGCTCTTGGGGCAGCCTTGTGCCTAGAGGCTCCCGGGCTGATGAGGGCCCCCCGCCTCACCTTCCTGCAAAGCCCTGCCTTCCAGGATGCGCGTCAGCGGGCTGGAGGCCACAGGCCAAGCCCTTCCTATTTAAACATCTCAAGAATGCGGCTCCCCTCTTTAGAAGTTACACAATAAAGATGTGGGGCCCCTCGGCGGAGTTCTCTGGCTTTGTAGTGTGCCCTCTGGGGTCAGGCAGCCCGCTGAAAGGTGGCCAGGCTCCATGTGCCAGCTCGTGAGATGGAACAGCCAAGAGGAGAGGGTCCGCCGGCTGGGGAATGGAGACGAGGCGCAGGGCTAATCAAGGCAGCCTGACCTCCTGGGTGGATCATTGGGTTTGGAGCTGGGAGAGCCGGGCTCAAAGGTGTCCTCAGCTAGTGTTAGCTGTGTGACCCTGGACAAGTCATCACTGTTTGGATTTGGAGCTGGGAGAGCCGGGCTCAAATGTACCCTCACCTAGTGTTAGCTGTGTGATCCTGGACAAGTCATCGCTTTAGAGCTGGAAGAGATTTTAGGGGCTATTGAGTCCAGATTCCTCATTTTACAGAGGGGGAAACTGAGGACCAGGGAGGTGGAATGGTTTCATCATAGAATCTTTTGATCGAGGGCAGGAAGGGACCTTCTGGTCTCATTTTATAAAGAAGAAACTGAGGCTCAGGGAAGACCAGGGACTCGCCCGAGGTTACACTGGTATTACATGGCAAAGGGGAAATTTGAACCCCGGTAGTAAGGGTGAGCTCATCAGCTGGCTTTGGGTGTCTGTCAGAGTTCTGCTCAGCTGACTCTCAAGCCTCCTCAGCCACACTAATTAGTTGCCATCAAGCTCGGTTACACTCCTTGGGCTTCGGAGAACTCTTCTCGTAGCTTATTAAAGAGAAGGGCATCTCCTTGTGGAATACCAGGTAGCAGCCCCTCCCCGCCCCCTCCGATTGAGGATGGGCCTCGCTGGCTTCTCTGGATGGAGGCCATTTAGCCACGTGGCAATCCCAGACTTCCTTCTACCTGATCCTGAGTCAGCTTTCAGTTTTCCAGGAGAACCACTATCGGGCGACTCGGCTTCTGTGTTCCCACTCCCGGCTCCTGAGGAGCTATTAGAGAAGCAGATTACCCACAATCCCAGGGACAACCACTTCCGGCTCCTGAGGCGCTATTAGAGAAGCAGATTACCCACAATCCCAGGGACAACCACTTCCGGCTCCTGAGGCGCTATTAGAGAAGCAGATTACCCACAATCCCAGGGACAACCACTTCCGGCTCCTGAGGAGCTATTAGAGAAGCAGATTACCCACAATCCCAGGGACAACCACTTCCGGCTCCTGAGGAGCTATTAGAGAAGCAGATTACCCACAATCCCAGGGACAACCACTTCCGGCTCCTGAGGAGCTATTAGAGAAGCAGATTACCCACAATCCCAGGGACAACTCCCCCCCAAAGTTTCAAAGACCCGGTTTGGGGGGCTGGTTAAGGGGTTTCATGGCCTCTCACTTATAGTGGTCCGTTCGGCTTGGCTGGGAGATGCGATTAGACCCTTGCGGGCCCTTCCAGCTCTTGAGCCTCCTGCCAGGCTGGTGCATGCGATCATCTCTCTGTGCTCTCTTCGATGTTTCAGGAAAACCCCAGCGATGCCCCGGTCGTGCTCTGGCTCCAAGGGGGCCCGGGCGGATCCTCCATGTTCGGCCTCTTTGTGGAGCACGGGCCTTACGTTGTCAACAAGAACCTCACCGGTGAGCCTTGGTCCTAGCTGTTCCTTTTTCCTTGTTCCTAGCTTGTTCCTGCTGTCTTCTGTGTGTCCTGGGAGGCCTAGTGGGACAAAGCCTAGAAAGGGCTCAGCCTTCCACGGACTTGCTCAGGGTGGGAAGTCTCCCTCTGTGCCTCTTAAGCTTTGCTTTTGGTCTGCATCCAGACAAAGTCCAAGAGGGCACTGATGGAGGAAGGGGGAAACTGTCAGTCTGGCCACGGAAAATAAGAATCTGCCCCACAAGTTCAAATCTGGCCTTGAGCAGATCACTGGGTCTGCCACAGTTTTCTCAGTTGTCAAAGGAAGTGGGCACCCACTCTCTGTCTTTTGTTTTTATTTGAACCCTTATCTTCCATCTTAGAATGGATACTAAATACTGGTCTCAAAGCAAAGGAGAGGTCAAGACCAGGCCATGGGGATTAAGTGACTTGCCCAGGGTCTCACAGATAGGAAGTGTCTGAGGCCAGATTTGAACCCAGGACCTCCCATGTCCAGGCCCGGCTCTCTCTCCATGGAGCCACCTAGTTGCCCCCACTCCAGTGTCTTTGCTAAGAAAATCCCAAACGGTGTCATGAAGAGTCAAAGATGACTGAAATGACTAAACCGCAGCAGGAGCACCTTGTGCAAAGGATGCAGGGCCGCTAGTGAGTCTGTCTTTCTGGTGTTGTCAGCGCAGCCCCCTTTCGGCTTGGCGTGTCTGCTTACTGATGTGACAGCGGGAGCCCGCGCTTCTCTTTCTTACAGTGCGAGCGCGAGACTTTCCTTGGACTGCGAAGTTCTCCATGCTGTACATCGACAACCCGGTGAGTAGTCGGCCTGTGCACACCCGACTCAGCTCCTTCGGCTTGTTCCTTCCTCGCACCTTTTTGTTTGTGCTTTTCTTCGGCAATCCTGGGCCCCGAGCCCCCCAGTCCGGGAGGTTCTCCTACAGGCTGCTCCCCTTCCTGTGTTCTTGGGTGTCTGCCCACAGAGCACTCCCTGTACGGAGCGGGCTGTCGTTGATGCAGACCAGGACCTCCTTGGCAGCTTTCTTAGATCTGGGCCACTTCGAGGACTTCCCCAGGGCCATGCAGCTCCACTGTCAGAGGCAGAATGGGAACCCTTGTTTCCTAGGCTGTGTCGCTTCCAGGAAGGCTCCTTTCTGCTAGTCCTCTTTATCCATTAAAGAAGGCTCAGCAAGCGCCTACTGTGTGCCAAGACCCTGTGACCAGCCCTGGGCCCCCAAAGGCAACGTGAAGCCATCTCAAGGCGCTTTCAGACCTCAAAAGGGGTGAAGCACTAGAAACAAAGACTTGTGAGCCAAGGGACCACGAAGAGCGCCCCACTAGTGTGGTGGTTGGGAGCACAAAGTTGGGGTCTGAGCCCAGGCCTGCCACAGGAGGGCCGCTGGGGCCCAGGACGAGGCAGTTCGTCTTCTGAAGCTTCAGGCACGGCTTCATCAAATGAAGTCCTGCTAAGAGATGGTGTGGCCTCGTGGTTAGCGAAGGGCCATGGCGTCCCCCTTGGTGCCCCTTGGTGCCCCTGGGCAGCTCCCCAGGGCTGCCGTGTCTTGGGAGGGGATCATTGATCTGTTGGGGATTCCTCCCATCTCAGAAAGCTTTTCTCTGCCCGCTCTGGGCTGGCTCTTCCTCGCCTCGAGGCGCTGCTTGCTCACCCTCCGCGCCTGCTTGTTTTCCCTTCAGACGGGCACCGGCTTCAGCTTCACGGAGGATGCCCGGGGATTTGCAGCCAGCGAAGACGACGTGGCAAGAGACCTTTACAGGTGAGGCAGCCTCCCCTCGGCGCCCCCTCGAGACCTTTTCACTGGGTTGGAGGAGGGATCTGGGGGCAGAGCTGGCACGAGAAGACAAGACACACGGCGGCCTTGTTGCTTCCGTGCGGTGGCCGGGACGCTGCTCTCGAGTCAGAGAGCCAAAGGCACGAGTGAATCCCCCTCTGCCTGCGCAAGAGCACCCATTAGCGGTCTGTGGGAAGGGAGGGCGAATGCGCTCAGCGTAACCTCGAGACATGGAGAATAGGACGCTGATGTTCGCTCCATACAACTGGGATAAGCATTTATGAAGCACCTACTATGTGCCAGGCACTCTGCTGGGCGAAACAGCCCCTGCCCTCAAGGGCTTCCATTCTACCAGGGGGACAGCAGGGAGAGCTGTCCAGAGAAAATCAAATGCAAGCTATAGTGATATAGACACGTGTGTACATACATGCATGTGTATGTATGTGAAAAGATACACATATGTGTGCACAGACACATACATATAGAAATTAAAATATATGTAATCTCTGGCCACATACCCATTTACATATCTATAACTCATATAAACACATTTCGTTCTAGATGGGTGTATACACATAATTTCTAAGAGGAAGACAGAGGTCTCATGAAGGCAGTTTAACAACAGATCAATTATTCAAGGAACATATAGTAAGCACTTACTGTGTGCCAGACATTGTGCTAAGCATTTAGGCTACAAAGTCTAGTGGCAACAGCCTTTGCCCTCAAGGGGCTTCCCTCTAAAAGGGCAGATGACAAGCACATATGC
The DNA here is from genome assembly GCF_027887165.1 of Monodelphis domestica. Lineage (NCBI taxonomy): Eukaryota > Metazoa > Chordata > Mammalia > Didelphimorphia > Didelphidae > Monodelphis > Monodelphis domestica. The sequence continues at coordinate 308,192,503 of NC_077231.1, forward strand.
ACGTAGGCAACATGTTCAAGGGGGGCCCAAAGAAGCCGCAGATGGATTGGGGTGGAGATGGGGGCAATGGAGGGGGGATCCCCTTCTGCCAAAGTGAAACTTGAGTCTGGAAGGAGGCCAAAGCATTTCAAGGGGGTCAGGGCTTCCCCAGGGCCCACTGCAAGGGCAGGAAAAGGGGATTAAGACCCAGAGGGATGGGACTGTGACATATGGAGGAGGGAGCGGGAGAGGTCGCCAGGGAATTGAACTTCAACCCAGGCAGCCTCCTAGGTTGTCACACCTTTTACGGTAGCCATGATGATTTCCCCAAATTGAAGACTCCTGAAGCCTGTGCTGTTAGCAGCATCCGGAGATATTCTCGAGAGAGAAGACAGAGAGGAAGGCCGATCTCCATCTGAAAGGATACTGACACAAAGAATTCAAAAAGTCTGTCCACAGTTCCCTCTTTCCCTATATTTTTCTTTTCATCATATTACAATTTGTTCTGGCAAAAAAAAAAAAGATCTTATGATTGATGAACACTCTGGGTGATGGAGTAATAAGAGGAAATGAAATCTTAAACCCTAGCTTGGAGCCTGTGAGAACGTCTTCTAGGAAACCATAGGGAGCACACACGGCAAAATGTGTTAAAATGTGATCCCTTTCAAGGCTTTCAGCCAGATGCTCAGGAGGAAGCCAGAGGGATGGAGACAGGGCTCGCCCGCCCAGGAGCCCAGAGGTATCATCGTGGTTCAGCCACTGGCTGTGCTCCTTACCTCCCTCTGTGACTGTGACCAAGGTCCTTCCCCTCTTGGGCCTCAGTTGTCTCCTCCATAAAGCGAGGGGCTTGGATGACCCCTTAAAATGACTCCATGATTCACAGCATCCACTGGCCTTCAGCTTTGTGTTCATCCCCAACGTTTGCCCCTGAACTGCTACATTCTAGGCTTTCCCCCTCTCGCTTTCTTTCTTATATATAAGAGTGAAAAAAAGGTTAGTTATGTAAAAAGGTTGGACTGGATTATATTTAAATAGGGTTGCCAAGAATTTAATTTATTCCAAAGAGATTTATTTACAATTTATTTACAAAATGTAGAAAGAGTGAAATAAGAAAATCAGAGAAAGGATGGGGTAAGATATCTAGCCTAAGCACTAAGTAATTTACTCTGACCCCTGGATCAACCCTGGCAGGAAGAGTTAGTTTCAGTCGGCCTTGGCAAATGTGAGGACCTGGAGAAAACTCTCAAGAGGTAGGTCTCTCCTGAGGCTAGTTTCTTCAGAAAATATCCAGGAAAGGAGTCAGCCTTTTCACTCACCATGTGTCAGTCCAAAAGGAAGAAATTTAAGAATAGCCTCACCAGGAACAGAGTCTCAGATCCAGTCAGCAGATTCTTCTCCAGTCTCAACTCCAAGAATGAAGAACTATCTCTCACAGGAAGTTCAACTCCAAGTAGAACTGCAGGCAGGAAGTTGTCACTCCCTTTTAAAGACACTTTCTTTTGTGTCACTTCCTGTACCTTCCCCTAATTTTACATCTACCAACCACAGTTGAAGCTTTGCTTTAGGACTGCCCAGGGACAGTCAGTTTAATTATGATTGGTCACCCACTATTGCACACATGGGTCACAGACCTCCCCCACTCAAGCGTGAATGGGGTGTTTACATCTTTGGTGATTAAATCTAAAAATGGGCAAATCTCCCCACTCAAGTTTTAAGTAGGGTATTTACACTTTGGGTGATTAAATCTAAAAATGGCCAGGGGAGTTAATTTCATTTTCACAATCATGGGAAAGTTAATTAATCTCATTTTCTTAATCAGAGGAGAGTTCAATTTAATCTTCCCACATAGACCATCACCTTCAGAAGTGACTTTCATCCTTAGCTGGTCATCAGATGACTTCCAGCCCAGAACTTCAGATTTCGGGTTGTCACCTCTATCTTCCCAATAGGACATCAACTCCTTGAGAGTAGAATTATTTTCTCTTCGTCTTCATGCCCTTGAGGGTCCCATGTTTAACGTTCATTAATTAGAAGCAAAGAATTATTCTGTAGGAAAAGTGAGTTGAGAAAAATGGTGTCTCTAAGAATTCTGGCTGTGAAGCCCATTACAGAAGTTATGTCTTTTTTTATTGAAAAATTTTATTTAATTAATTAGTTTAGAATATTTTTCCATGGTTACATGATTCATGTTCTTTCCCTCCCCCATAGCCGACGTGCAACTCCACTGGATTTTACATGTGTCATTGATCAAGACCTATTTCCATATTATTAAAATCTGCACTAGGGTGATTGTTTAGAGTCTACGTCCCCAGTCATGTCCTCATCGAACCATGGGATCAACAGAAGTTATCTCTTCCACCAATCCTGTGAGATAACCTTCCTGGGTTTCGTAAAGATTAAAATTTAGGGGAGACTGAGGCATCTGAAATTAGTTTCTCTCTACAAGGAGTATTATATTTTTAGAGGTTTATTAAGGATTAAGGATTAAAGAAAATACAGGATAAGGAAAACGTGCCTAGGCCAAAGGCCTAGACAAGACCTCACCTACATTATGGAAAGAGCCACATCTGCTCCAAAATGGAAGTCCAAAAAGAGAGAGAGCTCAAAAGCCTTTGCAATCAGCTTAAGTACCTTCTCGATCTCGCCCACCTCAGAATTCCGTGAGATTACAAAGCATTTTGGGGAAGTGGAGCAAGGGCTTGTGGGGATTGAAGTCCAGAGTTCAAATCTCAATTTTACAGTTTCCATTTCCGCTTCTGTAAAATGAAAGGGCTAAGAAGGGCAGCTAGGTGGCTCATTGAGTAGAGAGCCAGGCCTGCAGGCCCTGGGTTCAGATGTGACCCAAGACACTTCCTAGCTATGTGACCTTGGAAAGTCACTTAACTCCTATGGCCTGGCCCTTACTGCTCTCCTGCTTTGGAACTGATACTTAGTATTAATTTTTAACCCTTCCCTTTCGTCTTAGAATTAATAATGTATATTGGTTCTCTGGGCCCGTGATACTTAGCATTCATTCTCAGAGAGAAGGTAAATATTTTTTAAAAATGAAGGGGCTAGGGGGCAGCTGGGTGGCTCAGTGGATGGAGAGTCAAGTCTAGAGACGGGATGTCCTAGGTTAAAATCTGGCCTCAGACACTTCCCAGCTGTGTGACCCTGGGCAAGTCACTTGACCCCCATTGTGTAGCCCTTACCTCTCTTACACAGTATTGAACCCAAGATGGAAGGTAAGGGTTTAAAAAGAAAAAAAAAATGAAGGGGCTAAGCTAGTACACATATCCCCATGTTATAGATGGGGAAAATGAGGTTCAGTGATGCTAACTTACTCACCCATGGTCAGAGAGCTAGCAAATATCAGGGGTAGGATTTGAACTCAAGTCTTTCTAACTAATAAATTTATTTAGGTGCTAAAGCATTCTACAATCATATATAACATATTACTATGACACATTATTAATTACATTAATGATATAGTATAATGTATATGAGTTTTGCAAAGCAATTTACAAATATAATCTTATTTGATCATTATCTTTTTTGGGGGGCTTTTGGATAGCATTTTCATCGTGAGCCCTTTGGAGTTACCTTGGAGACTTGCTTTGCTGATAATGGTTAAGTCCTTCACAGTGGATAATTCTATATTTCTCTTACTCCTGGTTCTGCTCCTGGTTCTCCTGGTTCTGCTCACTTCACTTTGTATCACTTCCTATGTCTTTTTTTTTTTAATTAAAAAAAATTTTCCCCCTATAAGTCTTTCTAGGTTTTTTTGAACTCATACTGTTCATTGGTCCTCATGGTGCAATAGATTTCTTTTTCAGCCTTATACCAGAACTCATTTAGCCATTCCCTAATTGATGGACAGATTCCAATTTTTTTGCCACTATGAAAAGAGCTGTTAAAATGTTTTTGTACAAGTAGGTCCTTTTCCCTGTCTCTGGTCTCTTTGGGGGTACAAATCCAGGGGTGGTATTGGTGGGTCAGAAAGTAGGCAGAGTTTGGTTTGAGTCTGGTTCCATATTGCTCTCCAGAATGGTTGTATCCGTTCGCAGCTCCACCAACAATGTAGCAGTGTCTCAGTTTTCCTGCATCCCCTCCATTTTCCATTTCCCTTTTTGGCATCTCAGAGTTGATTGAATTTGCATTTCTCTACTCACTCGTGATTGGGAGCATTTGGGGGCCTGCCTGTGGTTTTCACTCCTTCCTCTGGGAATTGCCTGTTCACCTCTTGACCATTTCTCAATCGGAATGCTTTGGATTTTTACAAATTTGACTGAGTTCTCTCTCTGTATTTGAGAAATGAGGCTTTTGTCAGAGGTGCTTGCTATAAAACACCTTCCCCTCCTTCCCACAATGCATTGCTTTCCTTCTCATTTTGTGGCATTGGTATTGTGTGTAAAATCCCTTTTTAATTGAATGTCATCGAGGTTGGCCATTTCGGCTCTCTCGTGCTCTCTGTTGTTTGCTCATAAGCTGTAAATTAGTTGCAGAGAGGCCAGCCTCTTCTCCAGCTGCTGAGGGGCTGGTTGGGATAGTCAGTTTTACTGCACAAAGAATTGCTTTGCTTTGTGTAAGTCTGGCTTCTAGAGAGCTCCCAAAGCTGCTCAGCGGCAGGACCCTCTGGACCCCCCATTTACAGAAGAGGAGAAGGAGGGGGACCAACTTGTTCCTACCCACAGTTAGCGCATGGCCGGGCTTCACTTGAACTCAGGTCTTCTCCCTCTTAGCCTGGTGCCTTTCCTCTCCCCCCACCCCCCATGGACTCCTTTCGGCCTCCATCACAAGCATCTGCTTTCTTCTCTTCCGTCTGCCCAGGGGAGGGCCCGGGTCCCCGCGGCTAGAAGGCAGAATATCCCGCGGCCCCCCTCCTGTCTCCCAGCCCCGAGCCCGCCATCCAGCCTCTACTTGCTCAGGGAGGGCTGTGGCCGCTGGACTCTCGAGGCTGGGCTCCGAATGGGCGTCCCTCCATTTCTGGGAAGGATGTCTTGGAGAGGAGCAGCTGTGCGAGCGCCTCTCAGCAGGCTGCCCAGCCCGGCAGCCCTCACAGGTGCCCAGGCCTCCGCCGCAATGGTGCGCTGCGCCCCCTCCCGGCCCCTCACGCTCCCCCGGCTCCCTCGGCCCAGCTCAGGCCCGCCTTCTTTGGCCAGCCAACACAGGGCGAGCTATGTTCAAGCAAGAAGCGTCTCCCCTGCAAGACAGAGCCCGAAAGAAACCCGTCATTGTCCCGCTGCCCCCACCCGGCCGCCCCCTTCCCTTCTTCCAAACGCCGGCTATTGACTGCCGACAGACATGTGGTCCGGCCCTTCTCGCGTGGCAGGGAAGGAGAGCCAGTTCAAAGCCCCCTTTGTTTAGGGAGATTTCGGTTCCTTTCCCTTCAGGCTCCCAGAACAGGGAAACAGCCAATCAGAGGGAGGGCAGAAAAGGAATTTCAGCTGCCTGCTTTATAGCTTTCAGATTGTGTGTGTGAGCGTGATTGGATATGTGTGGATGTGCACATGTGTAAAGTACATGTGTTACTAGACATACATGCAACCTGCCATGTGTGGTCAGCCACTCATGAGTGTGCATTGAGTGGTTAGACATACATGGGAACATGCATGTGTGGTTGAACATGTGAAGTACAGGTGTGTGTGTGGTTGGACATGTGTGATTGGACATGTGTGAGTGTGTGGGATTAGCTGTGTGTGAGTGTGTTGCATGGTTGGACATACACGTGAATGTGCATGTGTGTGATTGGATATATGTGTGAATGTGCATGTGTATGATTGGGTGTGTTTGAATGTGCATTGTGTGATTGGACATGTGTGGAGTGTGTGTGTGTTATTAGACATGCATAGGATTGTGCATTGTGAATGTTTATGTGTAACTAGACATGGGTGAGTGCATTGTGTGTTTGGACATGTGTGGATGTGCAGGTATGTGATTGAACACATGTGAGGTGTATGTGTGTTATGAGACACGTGTGTGATTGGACATGTGTGAGAATGTGGATGTGTGTGAGTAGTGGAGGGCTATGAGGATGGGGATGAGTGGGAGAAGGTGTGTCATGCATGTGGATATGGATATGTGGGTGAGAATGTCTGTGTGCATGATGTGGGATAGGTGTACATGTCTGGGAATACATGGTGTGTGTGACTAAGTGTGAGAATGTGTGTCATGTGTGAGTGTATGGGGGAACGTGTGTAAATATAAGTGAGTGTGCATGTGAATGTGCGAGAATACATGTGATGTGTGTGAACCTGTGTGCAAGTGTCTATATGACTGTGTGCCATATGTATGACCGTGTGTCTGTATGGTGTATGTATGCGTGTGTGCATGTAATTGTGTACGGGCTCATTTCCTCCTCTATTCTCCATCTATCCAGACGGGTGTTGGAGGCAGGAGGCTGCCTGGAGGAGGAGTCCTCAGAGTTGGAGAGTAGTCGTCTTTCTCTACCTGAAAAGGTCCCCATCTGTGGCCTCCCATAGCACAGGAGTGTCTGATGGCCAAGCTGGTCCCCGAGGAGAGGCGGGAGCGGCCACATGTGGGGGACTGCAGCTGAGGAACCCTACCTGCCCTGTCTGACTCACTTGGGGTGCTGGCTAGTTTTGATGAGTCTCTGTTGTCCCCCCCTTTTAGTTCTTGGTTACCAGGTTCAACTTCCTGGGTAGGAGAGGAGGGAAGAAGCGGCAAAAAGATGAGCCCAAATCATTTGTTTAGAACAGTGCACGGGTCCACCCAATCACAGGGAAAGCCCGAAGCGTTGACTAGGCCCCTATTATGTGTGAGGTGCTGGGCTAGATGGGATTCTAGGAGAACCCATAGCCGGTCCTGGCCATCCAGGAGCTCTTGTTCTATTAGGGGTCATGATGGGCAGAGTGCTTGGAGGGTCCACCTCGGAGCCAAGAAGCTCTGGGTCCAAACCTTACCTCTGACCCTGGGAGGCCCCAAGTTCAAGGCAGTTGCTTGGTGGAATCACACCTGTCATGTGACCCCTGTCAACCTCTTGACTGTACCTCAATTTCCTTATATGCAAAATGAAAATAAACTGCCTTTGTTGTACTCTGCCTGATGGCAGGAAGGATGGCGGGAGCTCACCTGGCTTTATAAAGGTTCCTCAGAGTGGGAATTGTGGGGATGGGAAGAGAGGCTCAAGGGTGGGAAATTTGTGTCCTCTGTGTCTAGTGCCTAGCATGGTGCTTGGCACACAGAAAACACTTCATGAATGGTTATTGATCGGTTGAAAAAGAATAGTTCTCGTCTGCTAAAAGAGAATATTCCCTTCTGAGAACCCCAGAGCCCAAAGGGGTTCTGGGACTCTTAGACCTGACTCCAGCCTTCCCCTGATGATTTAGGGCGGACTGTAGAACTAAACAAGAGTCCAAGGTCATTCGACAGTTAATAAAAGGGCTGCTGAATTTCCTATCAAGGTTTACTGATAAAATAAGCAGTAGCGAGGGAAGGCTCTTCTACAAGGATAGGCACTGATGGTACAAGAGCTAATTTGGCCAAACACTTCCTTTGTTTGAATTGGCCTCTTCGGTCTGTAATAGTTAAAATTAAATTATGAGGCTGTTAGAAGCGTTAGTAGCTTTATTATATCAAAGTAGAGATAATAAAGAGAGGGAAAAGTAGGAAAGAGGTGGAGTTGCCTAGCCTACCACCCTATGTGCCGTTCTGATGGAATCCAGCTCACCACCAACATGTGTTCCTTCAGGTCAAATCTCCAGTCAGACAAGCTCAAGAGTCTCTGAACGGAGCCTTGGTCTTGCCTTTATAAGCAGTTTTTTCCACCCACTAGCTCTCCCACGTCATGTCTCAAGAACCAATCATAGTTCCTTAACTTGTCTGGCACTGCTCAGGGGGGCAGTGCCTATGGAATCAGTTTCCCATCTCGTTGATTTCAGCTTCCTTTCTCGGAGGCTATGTCTATTCCTGCACCTCTCAATGGTTAACGCTATTCAATTTCATCAAAACAAAGTGACATAATGCAGGGAGGAGTTCCCTTCCCAAAGGTCCACAGCCTAGCATTAGTGATGACCCTGAGCTAGTCATGACAACTTCCACAACAGCCTAAACCAGTGATGGAGAACCTTTTAGAGACCAAGTGCCCAAACCCTCACGCCACATGTGAGCCGCCCCCTCACCCTATCTGGGGAAGGAGGAAATGTTCCCCTTGGGCTGTTGGGCAGAGGGGCATGATGTGAAAAATGTCCTCAGGCATGGTGGAGAGGGGGAAGGAAGCAACCCTATCCAGCACACGTGCCATAGATTCACCATCATGGGCCTAAACCTTTATACCCAGAGCCAACTAGGTCTTTAAGGCAGTCTCAATATCTTTTGGCCTCTGGGTAGAGCAGTGTATAAAGCACTGGGCTTAGAATTGGGAAGATCCATCTTTAGGAGATCAAATTTGGCCCTAGACACTTACTAGCTTAGCTATATGACCCAGAGCAAGTCATTTAATCCTGTTTGCCTCAGTGTCCTCACCTGTGGAAATGATTTGGAGAAGGAAATGGCAACCTCTCTAGTATCTTCGCTAGGAAAACCCCAAAACAGGTCACAGAAAGTTAGACACAAGAATGACATCTTTTAAGGAAAAACTAACCCAACTCACAAAGAGGCAACGGTTAGGTTCTAGTTCCTACCACAAAAAGGATTGATCAGGTAATAACACAAGATAGAGCCAGGCTTTGGAAGTCAGATCCTGCCCTTCTGCCTTGCTTTTACTCAGATGTTCAGAAAGCTCAGCAGACCTGAGCATCCAAAGATCAGAATCTCCAAACTTTCTGTAAAAGCTCTTTCCAGTATTCCCTGATGGGACCAAGTTTTATCTCTTTGGTTACTTCAGACTTTTTTTCTTCAAAAGGGCTTTTGCCATAGCTTGGAATAGTTGAGAACGGGCTCTGTTGCTGTATTTTCTCTATGTGGTTGTGACATCTTTGGTGGGCTTATGTGATTTTAAGGGTCATCTTTTCCAATCTCCTTATTTTACAGATGACAACATTGAACCCCAAAAAGTAAAGCAATGACCCCAGGAGTAGCAGAGTCAGAATTTGAACTCAGATCTCTTGACTCCCTATATTTGGCCTAATACAAGCAGAACCAACATTTGTCCTTAAAAACCTTCTCAGCTTGGTAGAACCTGCTAGAGCTCAGGCTTCCTAAGCCTAGCCTTCAAGGAACCAAAGTCATGTTGAAATACTAAATGGGACTTGGCTAGTGGAGGGAAAAACCCTTTTCTGATAGTTTGGGAAGTCAGATTCAAAAATCAAGACTCTCAGGGGTTTCTCTGGAAACCTGCCTGGAATTCAAAGAACATTGGAAATATAATAAAGAAAACTTAGATCCAAGTCCTAACCCAGCTTCCTGCTACCTGTGTGTCTTTGGGCAAATCCCTTCATTTCTCTTGGCCTCAGATTCCTTTTCCTAAAGGATGGGGATGGACTGAAGGACCTCTAAAGTCCCTCCCAGCTCTGAATCCTAGAGCTCCCCATTTGGAAGCCAACCAGGTCAGTGAGGTCCAGTAGAGAGAGTGCTTGATCTGGAGTCAGAAAAACTCTCCTCCTTTCTCCTACCCCTTCTTCTTCCTCATTGTTCTCTTCCTCTCCTTCTCCCCTTCCTTCTTTTTTTTTAACTCTTATCTTCCATCTTGGAGTCAATACTGTGTATTGGCTCCAAGGCAGAAGAGAGGTAAGGGCTAGGCAATGGGGGTTAAGTGACTTGCCCAGGGTCACCCAGCTGGGAAGTATCTGAGGCCAGATTCGAACCCAGGACCTCCCATCTCTAGGCCTGACTCTCAATCCACTGAGCCGCCCAACTGCCCCCTCCCCTTCCTTCTTAACCATTCTTTCCCTCTCTTTCTTCTCTTCCTTTCTTCTTTTCTCTGTCTCTCCCCTTCTCCTTCTTTTCCAGAAGGGCATTGCTGCCTCCTCCCATCTCATGACTCACATTCGATGAGGCAACTCTCACATCGAGAGTCCCAGCTCTTCCACTCACCTGTGTGACTTTGGGGAAATGATTTAACTTACTCGGAGCCTCAGTTTCTTCCTCTGTAAAACAAGGGTTGGACTAGATGACTTTGGAATTTCCTTCCAGTTCTTTCTCTACATCCTTCCCTGAATCTAATCACACTAATCCAGTGAAACGTTTTGCCGGCTTGGCCAAGGTGTGTTATTTGATGTTTCATTTTTCCATTCTCCGAGCCCTTGACCCCATCAAAGCCTTTATGATGCTTTTCCAAGGGCAAGGAGGGCAGGCTGCCATAACTTTCTCCATTTTCTACCCTGTTGTTATAGTGACATCAAGAGCGTAATTACCTCCTCAAGCCAGCTCATCCAATAAAGCCTGTGGCCGTAGAGGAACAGAATTTCCATTCTGGGAGGGACCCTCGAGAGCATCCAGTAGAAGCGCTCGAGTCAGAGTCTTGGAGGAAGCAGTCCATAAACTGACACAGCGAGCTCTGGGGGGACTTCGTCTATTAAATCTGCCTCTGCCTCCCAGCCAAAGGAAAATGGAAAGGAGCAGTAGTTATTAGCTTTGGGGCGCGAGGGGGAAGCCTCGTTTCTAGCTCCAGCAGGCGCTTTACAAAATGTAATGGCTCCAAGCCCCGCCAGGACAATAAAGAGAGACGGATGCCAACACACTCACCGTCTGAGCGGAAGGGGAGACAGAGTCGCCCCCGGTGTGGTGTAGAGAAAACCGTGGGACGGGGGTCATTGGAGGGGTCCATCTCGCCTCTGGGTGCCCTCTGACCTTTCACCTTCCTGGGGTTGCCAAGCAGCTCCCCGGCTTTCATCTCGGTGGGAAGGTCGCCCTCGCTTCTTGAGCCACAGCGTGTCTCGAGATCTGAAGCCCCCTCGTGTTTCTCTCTAGAGAAAGGAACAAAGCACCCCCCCAACCTCTCCTTCTTAGAGTCACAGATGGCGTTTTCCTTCTGTCGTGCGTGTGCTTAGAAGCCGTCGGATAGGGCGTTGTTGTCCTTCAGAGCCCGCCTTTGGGTGCTTCTTTCTTGCACATCTCGGAGTAGCTAATGTCCCGTTTCCCCCTTTTCTCGGCCAAGCAGTCCTCGTTCTTCCAGACAACAGCAGTCGCAACATTCATAGTAAAAGCCGGCGCTGCAGGCCTGTGCAGGGGCCTCATCGGCTCCCTCAGCTCTTCTTCACCAGGCCTGGACTCGGAGACTCGGGCTTGTTGGGGGACGACTTCCCCCCGGGAGGGCTCACCGTCCTTACCTGTAAAAACGAGGGATTTGGCCCAAACGGCCTCCAGCGCTGAAGCTCCTCAGGGTGGTTTCCTTCCGTCTCCACTGGGGGCTCGGCGCCGGCCGGCCTCAGACTCCACGGCTCCCCGGGCTCTCTGCGTTGGCCCTCGTGGCCCCTCTCTGGACTGCCGGGTGTCTCCATCAGGAGAGGTGCCGACTTGTGCACCCTCCCCGCCCCTCCGGACTAAGGGTGTGATGGGGCTCCCGGAGCCCTTGGAGTCCTCGCTGTCAAAGTGGAGGCCGGCCCCGCATCTCCTCCCCCTCCCCCGGGGCCCGAACCCTGAGCCGGTGGTTCTGGAGCGTTTCCTGGGAGACAGCACTTTGCATCAGGGATCTGCTTTTTTCCAAACCTTTACCTTCTGTCTCAGAATCAGTACTAGGTGTTGGTTCCCGGGCTAGGCAAGGGGGGTCACCTGAGTTTCTGAGGCCACGTGTGGACCCAGAACCTCCCATCTCCAGACCCAGAACTGCAGCCACCGAATCACCCAGAGGTGAAATGACTTGTCCGATACCACGCCGCTAGGGAGTGTTTGAGGCTAGATTTGAACCCAGGACCTCCTGTCTCTAGGCTTGACTGTTAAGCCACTGATTCACCTAGCTGCCCCCCTGTGCCTCTGGTGTCCGCTCTCCTATTAGTTTAGTCTGGCACCAGGTCCTTAGGCCGGTGGTGACTGATTAATATGTGTAGTCGTGTTCGTGGCTCGCCTGAAATCGACCGTCTGCTTGTCCCTTTCCTGTGAAACCAGTCGAGCAGGAAGTGCTTATTGAGCATGCTCCTGTGGGGCAGCAGCCTCTCGTTCGCAGTATCTGTGCAGTTGGCCTTTGTTCCAGCACAGAGCTGATTACACGGGCTCCGGGGCTTTGGAAGCAGGCTCTAGCCCGGCACGCTCCCTGCCTTCAGGCCCCTCCCGGCAGCCTCACACCCGACGTGTTTTGACCAAGACGCGTCCGAGTTTGACCTGCTCAGTTTAGATGTGCTTCTGCTAAGAAATGACCTTGTATTTGCTTATATCCGCATGTGAGCATCTTGTTTCCCCTGATAGGACGGTAGTGCCTCGAACCCAGAGCCTGTTTCCATTTTTTTCTTTAACGCTCCAGTGTCTGGCATACAGCAGGTGCCTACTAAATGCTTGTAGGGTGATGGGCTGTTTGTCTGGCGTTTAATCTCATTCTGGCCCCGACTTATGATGGCTATTTTCCTTTTTCCTGCAGCACACTCACTCAGTTTTTCCAGCTGTTTCCAGAGTACCGGAAGAATGATTTCTATGCCACTGGAGAGGTGAGTGCAAGTCGCGCTTTCTCAGGAGGGTCAGATACCATCTAGACTGAAGTCAGTCTTTATAGCATTGAATGTGCTCCGAAAAAGATTAGGGGGCCATCAGAGGGTGACAGCGTGGTGGGTCTAGAGCTGGAAGGAGCTTCAGAAGCTGTAGAGGCCAATCCCACTATTTACAGATGGGGAAACTGAGGTCACACAGCTCACCAGCATCGGAGGTGAGATCGGATCCACACGGACTCCCGAGATGGAAACTCAAGGAAGGGAGGTGTCCTCCTCTCCAGGAGCGATGAGGGAGGGAGCGAGCCTGGGGCCTCCTACGAGCAGGCCACTTGCTTGACCATCCACCAGCCAACGCCGATGGTGGAGGAGCTCATCACCAGCTCGTGGATGTTCGGACTCGGACGAGGTCCTTCTCCTCCTGCCCTGCCTCTGCCTGCTTCACTGGAGCTCTGCCAGACACAGCAAGGAAGAGCAGAGCAGGCGCAGCTTGAACCCGCCTGCTTCGGCCTAATCCATCCCACTTGGAGCTGCTTAATGGACGTGACTGAAGGCAAAGGGACTCTGTCCTCCCCAGGGACGTTCAGGCCGTCCCTGCTGCCTCTGCTGGGCTGCTGAAGCCCCTGTCAGATGTTTAATGTGCAGTTGTGCGGCCGTACCTGACTGCGCCCCCACGGACCGTAGCTGTCCTGGGGACCTTCTTGGCAGTGAGAGTGAACTGGCGGGCCCTTTCCTTCTCCGGTGGATCCTTTTGTCAGGCCATCGGAAATTAAGTGACTTGCCCAAGGTCACAAAGCCAGGAAGCTTCTGAGGTTAGATTTGAACTCGGGTCTTCCAGACGCCAGCCGTGCGCGCTATCCACTGACTCACCGAGCTTTCTCTTTGTCCGTTTGGTACCATCTCTCTTTCCAGACTTATTCTGCATTTCTCCTGCACTCCATAATCCAGCCAGATTAAGGACCAGCTCCTCTCCCGCTCCACACCCGACAGCCCTTCTCTTCCTGTCCCTTAGACTCCCTGCCTTCTCTCTGTCCGCTCCTACCTTCCCCTACCAAGCCTTTCCGCTCTCCCCCAGCGGTTGGTGTTGCTCTCCCTTCGGTTACATCTCTGGGTATCTGCAGCTTGGCAGAGTAGATAGGGAATGTTCTTGGAGCCCAGGAGGGCCTGGATTCCAATCTCGCCTGTGGCACATCTGGCCTCCGCACCGTTTCCGTGCTCCGGGCAACCCTCTAGGACTATAAGTTGCAAAAGTTTGGACCCGCATCCGCTGAGGGAGTTTTCTCGCTCGAGAGATCCCCAGATCAGTACGATCGGCAGCCTAGACCTCGTTCCTTTGAGTTTTAGAATTGGTTACTTGTTGTAGAATGGAAACTATTGAGATCAGAAATCGCTTTTAGTTTGTCTTTTATACTGAAGACTGGACACTTACGTAGGCCGTTAGAAGGTGCAGCAGATAGCGTTTTGGACATGGAATGAGGAGCACTTCAATTCAAATCCTGTATCAAACGCCTGCTCTGGGGTGCCAAGGAAATGTCTTACCTCTCTCAGCCTCAGCTTCCTCACTTGTTAAATGGATGGGGTTGGACTCAGTGGCTCAGATACTTGCTAGCTGGGTGACCCTGGGCAAGTCACTTCACCCTGTTGGCCTCAGTTTCCTCATCTGTAAAATGAACTGGAGAAGGAAATGGCCAACCACTCCAGCATCTTTCCCATGAAGACTCCAATAGAGTAAAAGAATCTAGACTTAGACATTAATTAGCTGTGTGATCCTGGGCAAGTCACTTCACCCTGTTGGCCTCAGTTTCCTCATCTGTAAAATAAACTGGAGAAGGAAATGGCCAACCACTCCAGCATCTTTCCCATGAAGACTCCAATAGAGTAAAAGAATCTAGACTTGGACATTAATGAGCTGTGTGACCCTGGGAAAGTCACTTCACCCTGTTGGCCTCAGTTTCCTCATCTGTCAAATGAGCTGGAGAAAGAAATTGGCCAACCACTCCAGCATCTTTCCCATGAAGACTTCAATAGAGTAAAAGAATCTAGACTTAGACATTAATGAGCTGTGTGACCCTGGGAAAGTCACTTCACCCTGTTGGCCTCAGCTTCCTCATCTATCAAATGAGCTGGAGAAAGAAATTGGCCAACCACTCCAGGATCTCTGCCAAGAAAATCCCAAATGGGGTCATGGAGAGTCAGACACGATTGAAAATAACTGGACAACAAAGGACTCAGTGACTTCTAAGGTTCTTTCTAGTAATCTGTGAGGATTTGTATAATAGCGTAACGTACTATAACATGACATACAATAATCGTGCTCGAGAGAGATAATATTTGTAAAGTGCCCACCACCGTGCCTGGCACAGAGCAGGCGGTCCAGGAATGTGCCTGGTAGGTAAATGCTTGGCGAACAGTTGTTTACTCCCCTCCACGAGAGCAAGCATTTGTACAGGGCTTTGAAATCTGCCAAGCGCTTTGCAATCTTAGCTTGTTTGATCCTGGTCACAACCTCAAGAGGTGGGTGCTAGTATGATCACCATTCTACAATTGGGAAAACTGAAGCAGACAGAGGAATTGACTTGTCCAGGATCACACAGCTAGTAGGTATCCGAAGCAGAATTTGAACTCGGGGCTTCCTGCTTCCAAGTGGGACATTCTATCTACTATGTCACCTAAGCTTCATCAACCCTAACTGAATGGAACAGAAGGGGGGAGCAGTTTGGGCAGGCGTCCCTTGCCTCTTACCTATGGATTTAGATACAATTGGGGGATTATTGGCAAGGGTCCTGTGATTATGCCGCAGTACTACAAAGTCAGCCTGGCTTGTTACAACTCCTGCGATGTGCTGGAGGCAACCACCAGTGTGGACCTGGGCGCTCTCTGCTGGGGTCTCTCCACCCCACCTCAGGGTTATCAACTCCTTGCAAGATTCCCTGCCTTGCAAATAACACGGACAAGTTATGAATGAGACTGTTGGACTTCCCCAAGCCAAGTCTTGGACAGAGATTTTGGCCGGGCTCTTCTCTTTCTGCATGGTGGTTTTATGCATGTAATTCCCTCCTGTGTGTGGGAAAGAATCTTTTATTACATTTTTTTTTTGCATTTTCCACTGCCAAGATTAATACTCACAAAGAACCCCATGCCTCAAAGTGATATCTTAAGCTGAGTTAACCTTTGGGAGGAGGCGGGAGGAAGCTGGACTATTTTCTCCTTTCTAGACTATCATTGTTTTCATGACAAAAAAGTAAGTGTTAGACATTTAAATTTGGTGAATTAAAATTTTTTGAATATTTTCCAATGAATAAAATCATCAAAAATATTAATTTTCTCTTCCTCTAAATGAAAAAGGAGAAAAATAGCACTCTTGTAACAAATTTGTATAATCAAGCAAAAAAAAATTTCTGTGCTGGTTGTGGCCATACATACATTTTATTCTATGCCTTGAGTTCATCAGCTCTCTGTCAGGAGATGGTTAATAGTCTTCATCCTTAGTCTAGTGGAGTTGTAATTGATCAGTGTATTGATCAGAATTCCAAAGTCTTTCAAAGTTATTTATTATAATATTGTTGTACCGGTATACTTTTCTCCTGGCCCTCCTCAATTTACAGTGCATCAGTTCATATAAATCTTCCCAAGTTTATCTGAAATCTTCTCTTTTATCATTTGTTATATAACAATCATTTCCATTACATCTCTAATTGATGGGCATCTACTTAATTTTAAGCGATAGAATTCCTTTTTCCTCCCTCCCTCCTTCCCTTCCTTAATCTCTTCCTCCTTCCTCTTTCACTTCCTTCCTTCCTTCCTTCCTTTCCATTGGGTTAAGCCTCTTACCCAGCATCACAGAGCCAGGAAGTATCTGAGGCTAGATTTGAATCCATGTCTTCCTGATTCCAAGCCTGGCTGTCTATCCATTGAGCCACCTAGCTGCCCCAATAGAATGATTTCTTCACTTTGACACTAATCACCAGCCACCTTTCCCTTGGCACCCAACTGGGGAATGAGTGTAGGGGAAGGAAATTCAGACAGGACACACAGATAAGCAGTTCCTGCCTAGACTGGCTTTTTAAGGACTCAAAGGAGCATAATTCATGGATTCCCAAAGAACATGGACCTTTGTGAATCCCCTACAATTCAGGAAGGAGGACTGGGGAGCCCAGCCCCAAAGATACCTCTGGTCAGGTCACTGGGTCTCTTGGTCTGCTCTCTCAGGATAGTCTTTGTTCACTCCCAGAGCGGGCGTAGAGGAGCGTCTGCTGATGGTACTCCAGCTGTTGCACTCCAAAATATCCAGGTAGATGTTGTTTTAGGCAGAAGCAAAATAGGCACCCTCCTCAGTCCCGCTTGGGAGGCAGTAGGGGCTAGTGGAAAAACCATTCTCGTTGTACCAGTAATTCTGGCTCTGCCCCTTATTACCCTTAGTTGGGGCAAATCACTTAATTGAATTCAAGATCACACATTTTGTGAAAAGAAGCTGCCAAGCCCAAGACTGAAATGAAGCACCTCCTGACCTCAAGGAGCACCTTCTGCCCCAAGGGAAGAGGGGCACAATACATGCCTGAGAAAGTCAATATAGATGATGAAAAAGTAGTTCAGGAGTGAAGGAAGGCAAACTCTGGACTCTGAACTTCCTTGTCAGCCCATATCCTACACACTCTGATCTCCAACCCAGGAGTTGGAGGTACTTTTACTCTGCTGCAGAACGTGCCCATCTGCCCCTTCTCCCATTACAATTATTACAATTCAGAAAGGGAAACCCCAAGCAACCCATTCTCAGGCATTTATTGTTCTCACATAATTGTGTTCTCCCATCATCTGTTATCACCCATCGCACTACTGTTCTCGTGTCCCTTGCCTCCTCTTCAGGGTTTTCTAGGCAACTGCAGCTTTTAGGATGCCACAATCAGAGTAGGCTTTGTAGAAAAGGAACCATAGTTGCATCATCTGCTGATGGAGGGGTTGAGGAGTGGTCCTAAAGCATACTCTGTGTAACCCCTGGACAAGTCTCTGGGAGTCTGCTTTTTCAGCTTTAAAATGAAGGGAATGGTGCAGAGCAGAGGTGCCAAGCTCAAACAGAAACAGATGCATTTAACATAGAAAACCACAAATTAACATCATCTAGGTTGTATTATATTTTAATTTATTTTTCTTAAACATTTCCAATTACATTTAAATCTGGTTAAATCTGCACTCATTTTGAAGATTAAAGCTTACATGTAGCTTTATTCTTTTTGTCTTGATGTTTCCAATTATATTTCATTTTTTCCCAGTTATATGTAAAAACTATTTTAAACATTTTTTTAAATTTGAACATCCAGATTATCTCTGTCCCTCCTTTCCTTCCTTCATCCCTCACAGCAAGCAGTGAGGTTGTACCTGAGGCTGCACTCATTTTGGGGGCACCTTGAGTTTGACACGTCTGCTATAGATGATCTTTAGGGTCCCTCCCAACCATATTCCGCTCAGTAGAGAGGGAGTAGACTACAGAGGAGGAAACCTGCATTTGGTGATGTTTGTTTTGCTTAACTGTCTATGGAAGAAGGTTGGGGGTTCTTTAGAGGTAACAATGATGTTAACCCTAACAATGAAGAGCTTACACTAGATGTTATCAAAGGTCCTTGCAAAGCTGTTCCCTTGCTTTTCATGTCACCGGTTAGAAAGGGGAAATGAACAGTGACCCCTACCTCAGGACGTGCCATTGTCCGCTTGGTTTGAGCATCTTTCAACAATTCTGGAGCCCAAAGAAGGATCTTTCTGGCAAACTATCCACATCAACTCGGAGATAAGGAGAAAGCTTCATATCTGCAGAACTGTTTAATAAAAGGGAAAACAAACGAGAAGAAAAAGCCAAACATCCCTCGCCTCCCTGTGCCTGCCTGGCCAGTGGAGATGCTCAGAGCCAGAATTTATTAGCGTCTGCTTTCAAGCTGTTCAGAGGAGAATGAGTAAACATCTTTGCCTCCTTTCCATCTCCCCTCCCTGCTGCCCCAAATACCAACTGGAATGAATTTTCTCTAAAGAGAGACAAATGTGGCTGGTAAATCACCCCTCCTCCAGGCAGGAAAACCGACTTCAAAAAGGGAAACAAGCTGCACTTAATTCCCATCATTAACTTGCTTCAAAAGTGTGATCCACTCTGAGCCAGGCACTGGACTAGCTGTTGGAGCTCCTGAGGCAGAAGCAGGGGGTGGGGATCTTGGCACTGATGTGACCCTGGCCAGACCACAGGGAAGCAGGGAGGTGATGGGCAGAAGAGAGGAGTTCCCCCGAGACCCTGATTTGGGACCTTATGAACAGTTAGGGGCAGGGCAGGGCAGGGCAGGGCACATCCCCTAGTGAAGGGGAGGGATTCAGTTCATCCTGGCAGGACTTGTAATGAAGTCTGGGTGCGTCCTCCTGGTCCACAAGGCGACAAGTACTCTTTGCAGCACTTTTGCAGCCAGAGTACGCTCGTGGACCATAAGAGACCGAACTTTTAACTCATTTCAGACACTGTGATTTTATTTGCGACCTCTGTCTTTTACAGCCATCCTCATAAGAATCATATTCCTAAGATAATGAACATTTCTATGGTGCTTTATGTAGATTATCTTTCTTGAGCCTCACTGCAGCTCTGGGAGGTAGGCACTATTATCATCTCCATCTTATAGAAAGCTGAATTACGGAGGATTTTATTTTATTTTTTAGTTACAGAGGATTTAACTTGCTCTGGATCACACAGCTAGTAAGTAGCCGAGGCCAGATTTGAACTCGGGGAGATGTGTCTTCCTGACCCCAGTCCCAGTACTTTGGCTGCTCTACCACTCAGCTCCTTCTCCCTCATGACAGACAAAACTTTGGGGGCTTCTTCATTTAAATCCTCCATCCATCCATCCACCAATCCGCCTGTTAATGTGCATTTATTAAGTGGTGGAAGGTACCATCGTTTTCTCTGTCACCCAAGTCACTACGTAGGTGTCATCCTTGACTCGTCCCTCTCCCTAATGACCTGTTATGATGAAAATTATCTCAAGAGACTGATTTGAGGGTAAGAAGAGAAGTTTATTGATTAATTACATCAGATTGATTAGTCAGGCCTGCAGTGTAACTGATAAAGTGACTGAGGTCTCCATGGCTCCCTCCTGACTAGGGATGGCCTGAGCTGGGTCAGGTGGCCTAATGAATTGATTTTTAGGGTGCAGCTGGGTGGCTAAGTGGATTGAGAGCCAGGCTCGGAGATGGGAGATCCTGGGTTCAAATATGACCTCAGATACGTCTTAACTGTGTGATCCTGGACAAGTCACTTGACCCCCATTGCCTAGCCCTTACTGCTCTTCTGCCTTGGAATCAATACACAGTATTGATTCTAAGACAGAAATTAAGAGTTTTAAAAATAAATAAATAAAATGAAATAAATAGATTTGTAGGAGCTCGGTATTCAGCCTCTCCCTTAAACATCCCAAGACATCTTCAGTTGGTGATAGCTAATTAAGAGATGGTCCATCAACCTATCCACCCCTCTCCATCCCCACTGGTAGGTAGGTCAAGTATGCAGAAAAAGAACCTTTGTTCCCTTCATTTATTAACCAAATTCTGTTTGAAAGGGAGACCTTTGGGGGGATTCCCAGAGACCAAGAAAATGTAAAAAGCAACCACCTGGATAGTATCTCTGTCCCTGTTTCTAGACCCAGGAACACACAGCAATTCTCCTTAATATATGGGGATTAACGTAACATCTGCAATTACATTCTCACAGACCCACATCAATCAGTTGCCTAGCCCTGACAGTGTTCCCTTTGGATCATCTCTCTATCCACTCCTCTCCTGCTTCTCCCAGCCTGGTCGGGATCCTCATCACCTCATGCCCAGGCTTTTGCAGTAGGCTGCTGGGCAGGCACTTGCTTCAATGCTCTCCCCAACTCCAGTCTATCTTTCCCTCAGCTATCAAGTGGGCACAGTCGGTGCTTGTTCAGCAAACTCCAGCAGCTCTTCATAACCTGGTCCCTTCCTGCCTTGCCCGTCTTCTTTGATTTTGCTTCCTGCTCTAATCCATTGACACTGGCCTCCTTGCTATTCTTCCCACAGCATAGATCCCCCTGTACATTTTCATGAGTGGTCCCCAAGCCTGGGATGCTCTCCCTCTTCTCAGGCTTCCTTCAAGTCCCAGTTAAAGTCTTCCCTTCTGCAAGAAGTGTTCTGGATGCCTCTTTAGTCCTAGTGCCTTCCCTCTGTGGATTGTCTCCCCTTTATCCCATCTGTACCTCGTCTGTATAGAATTATTTGTATGTTGTCTCCTCTGTTAGACTGTGAGCTCTTTGAGGTCAGGGATCATCTTTTGTCTTTCTTTGTATCCCCAGACTTTAGCACAATGCCTGACATGGAGCAGGTGTCCTGACACATTCTATTCCCTTCCTGTAGAGAACTGTAGCTCTCAGGTAGCCAGCCAACAGATTAAAAGACTTTGATAGATTAATGCCCTTTGGGGTGGCTGAATAACAGTGGAGAGAGAGCTGGCCTTAGTCTCCAAGCCCAGGATTCAAGACCTGCCTCAGAACCATTCTGTTTGGGTAATCCAGGATCTCCCTTAAAGCAGCCTCAGATAGCTGGTCCTGTCATATCGTGTTGTGACAGGAAGTGGGGTCTGATGTATAAAGAGGAGACCTCACAGCTGGGGAGACAGGTCGGAGCCTGCCTATGACCCATACTAGCTTTGTGACCCTGGGTGGGTCACTTAACCATGCAGTGCCCCCAGACAATTCTCTGAGAGGGGCAGAGCAGGTGCTCAGCTGTGTTGTTGGTAGAGAGAATTTCCTCATTGGGAATTCCACACATTTAATTCATTTTGGGTTTTAGTACCCAAAGACTCCCAGAACCTTTTCAGATAAACTGTGTAGCTATACCTCTTTCATCTTGAACTCAAGGAAAAAGATGAGTTTATCCAAATTAAATCAGTCAAATTAGCCGCTCTTTATTGGGGACTGATTTTGTGCAAAGCACCAACTCTGGAGTCAGGAAGGCCGGAGTCCAAATTTGGCCAAATGACACTTCCTTGCTGTGTGACCTGGGACAAGTCACTTAACTCCCATTTGTCTCAGTTTCCTTATCTGTAAAATGAGATCCTAATAGCACCTACCTTCCAGGGTTGTTGTGAAGATCAAAGGGGATAATAATTGTAAAGTTCTTAGCATAGGGCCTGGAACATAAGTACTAGACAAAACTGTTAGCAATTATCACTATTATTCTCATTAAATATTTATTGACTGACTCTCCTCGAGACTTTAGGGTACAGTATGAGTAGCAGTTAGCCTCGGCTTGGAGAGAAAGGACCCCAGCAGATTTCTAAATGGGAAAAGCATTAAAAAGGATGAGCTTCTTGCTATTAAATTTCACTTTAGTTCTTCAGTGGAGGCAGGATCTAATTCATTAATGTGGCTCCTTGGCCCATTGATGAAGACCATAACCCACTGGCATCTTCTCGTCCTATGTGTTTCTTGTCTGCAGTATCTCATAACTCTTCTCTAAATAATCTAGCCAATGCGAGGCATTCCCATTGGTTTTTCCCCATTCCGTACCCTCAGCCCATTTGCTCAGTGTCCCATTTTCCAATCACACATTTCTCTTATGGCAGACCTCATGCCATTTCTTTACGCAGATCACCATTGGCTATTCACCAGCACCTGCAGATTGCTATAACTCGTGTCTTGGCCATCTTTGGTGAACCTGCAGTTCTGATTCTTTGGAGTCTGATAGGTCATCACTGAGAATGTGTCACTTTAAAAAAATTATTGCTCTCTTTTGTTTTTACATTGCCACCATTTCCTAAGTCATTCCCCTCATAAGAGAGTAAAATATTTATCTGTTTAGTCAGCCCTTCCCTTCGGTCATAATATCAGTTCTTGATCAGAAGTTCTAAGTCAGAAGGACTAGGAAGTCAGGGTTAGTGTCTTACCCAAGGTCACACAGTGACAAAGTGAGGCCAACTCTTCCTGACTCCAGACCCGGAGTTCTATCCATTATGCTACCTCCCTACTCAAAATAGTTTATTAAAAAAAAAACCAAACACTTCAGGAAAACTCATCAAAATGTCAACTGAGTCAGATAATATATGCACTACTCCCCAGCTGTAGCACCTCCCCCCCATCTTCAGACAAGTGGGGATGGTGAATTTTTTCATCTCTTGTCTTTGGCCAAGTGTGGTCAGTATAAATCCTAGGAGTCACTTACGTCTGTTTCATTGCTCTTTCCATTTATGTTGTTATAGTCGCTGTGTATGCATATTGTTTTCCCCTTTCTTCTACATCACTCAGCCTTCTCTGAATTTTTCATATCCATTGTTTCTTGTGAATTACTGCTAGCTTCAAAGATGGTCAGGCAAGTCTGGAAGCAGCTTGGGATCGTATCTGTAGGGGTGGCTGGAGCACTCCTTCTATAAAGTGAGATTAATGACAACTTCTGGGCATGATTAGAAACTAGGCTAGAAATCTAGAAACTAGGCTGATTTCCCTGGTTTTATGCTGGCCACTTTTGGCACTGTACCAAGGGTACATGTAAGGACAAGTGATGGGGCATCCCTCATGGCTTCTGCCAGAGAAAGACTCAACCAAGCACACAAAGAAATCCCCAGCATAATCTCCATTTAGGAGAGAGTTCTCATTCCCCAGCCAGTCTAAGCAGCCAGAAATTTGGCTGGGGAACAAGACGCTTTTTTCCATATGTCGAGTCCCACTGGTCTCCTTTTGTTCTTTTCCATGGATCCAGTGCAAAAGAAACAGGAGACTTTGAGGTGAAAGCAAAGACTGTTGTAAGCCCTCCTCTTTCCCCTTCTTTCTCAAAATTGCTACAGTGTGGTCCTCAGATTACATGACACATGGTCTAGAAATGTCTAGGAAGTGGCGGTGTTGACCACAACATGGAGAATCTAGCTTTTCTCATTCATTAATTTTGGGACCAGCCCTCCTGGAACATCACACCTCTCCTCTCTCTGGAGGGAGTCAGGAAGAGCCAGTGAAGTCAGTGGGCTCGCCTTTCCTGACCTCATCCTCCCAGTTGCTACATCTTGTGCTAGTCATGTCAATACAGAGTTTTGGAGATTCTTAAAGATCCTGACAAGGTTTTTCATCAATAGGGACCCCTGCTCTCCAATATATATATGGGTCAACTCATTTGCTCTCCCCCTTCGTCCGCTCTTGAGGTGATCCCATCAAAGCTTATAACTCAGCAGGCTTGGTCGTGCCCAGAGTGAGGGCAAGATGAATGTGACCTTAGTCCAGCAGGAGTTTCTCAGCTTAGCTTCTCCTGGGAAAACTAGGCAGGGAAAGGGGGAGGCAAGAGAGGTGATGGTTTAAAGGAGAGCGACTCCCGTGGGGAGATCTGCCCATCCCTGTTGGCTCCCCTTCATCAAAGAGTCTCAGCAGTATCTGGACAAATAATGGGCCACATCTCTTCCTCTCAGGGTCAGCCTGGTGGCCCTGCAAATTGGTACCAGACCTTGTCATCTCTGTTCTGAGTAAAATTACCCTTTTGCATTAACTTGGGCACTTTTGGATTCAATGGACCAGTGAAAATTCCTGCACAACTTTCTAGGCACACGTGAATGTTTCCACCATTCAGAGATGTGTGACTGGGCAGTGAATCCCTTACCTTATGAAATCTAATGAGAAAGGATGAGAATGTAGGAGGGGGTAATTGTATCCGTTTCTCCTTTATTTTTTTTCCTTTTAAACCTCCCTAAGAAATGTAGCAGACTTGGAGTAACTGCTAACATATGTGAAATTCCTGTAAGAGGAGACTGGTGCCATTATAGTCTTATTCTCTGACACTGTTTTTTCTTTCTTTCTTTCTCTTCTTTTTTCTGGAGGGGGTCGATTGAATCTTGACTCCAGACACGAAACCACGTCTTCTCAAAAAGCACCAGGGTGGTGGGGGGCTAATAAGCTTGACGTGGATTTTGTTGAAACATGTAAGACAGGAGAGTCAGACAGTGCCCATAATTACAAGTTTCTTTAAGTCCATTTTCATTGTGCCTTTCCACATCTGGATAATTAGCAGAGCATTACATCCTCCTAAGAATATTTTTACAAGTACAATATGCTGTTAACATGATTTCTATTATTATTAGGCCATTCCAGACATCATATAGTAAGTGTCTCACAACGATAGCAAAACACAGAGATGAAACTCATTCTTTAGAATATGGAGCTTCGAGTAAGAGGGACGGAGACCCAGGAGAGCCTGAAATAAAGCCCTGGTCTTTGGGATGCTTTTCCCAATGCTGGAGCTGTCTGATATACTTTGAAACTATGTTATTTCCTGTCATAGCTGAGATCAGTATCAGCAAACTCTTTGAGATTAGACATTGTTTTCCTTTTTTCTTCATCTTCTTCCTCATATCCCTATGCCTAGAAAGAGGGTCTGGCACAGAGGTTCTTAATAAATATTAATCTCTGACCAATTGATTGAGGAGGAATCATTCATTGGGATCTTTTTGTTAGTCATAGGCTAGAACTTGGGATGGATAAATCATTTACCTAATCAAATTCCTCAGCCAAATGGTGCTTTAGAAATCAGCATGGTACCATAGAAAGTACATTGGATTTGAACTCAGGATCTGGGTTAAAATCTTACCTCTAACATTTATCATTTGTGTGATCTCAGGCAAGTTAGTTATCTTCTCTGGGCCTCAGTTCCCCTCGAGTGCCTTGGACGGATGACAGCTTCCAGCTCTAGACCCAGGACCCTGTGATTGTCGATCTGGTTTCTAGTCTGTCACACTTCTCAACATCTCCTTGACGATGGCTTTGATGCTGTTGCCGGCACTTAGGAACACAAAGCCTCATCAGATGGTTGATGTTAAGTCACTAAGTTCATGGTTTTCCCCGGACAGCTGCTGGCCATATTTATGGAGTTCCAATAATTCATTAGTGAAAGCATAAGGAGAACTCATCTGGATTCACGGTTGTGATTTAAGGGAAACTTTGGTTTGGTGTGTTTTTACAGAACATAGTTTGAAGTCAGGCTCCCACTCCTACCCCTGGCCAAATGACAAGAGAATATTACTCATTTATTCAGCAATTGTTAAATGCCTTCTGCATGCCAACCTACTTTTGAATGCTTTTTATCACCATAAAGATAGTCTAAGTATTATTATCCCCATTTTCCAGATGAAGAAACTAAGGATTTGAGAAAGGAGGTGACTTACCCAGGGTCACACATTAGTAAATATCAGAGACAGAATTTGATCCCAGATTGTGTGATTCCAAATCCAGCACCCAGTGACAGAAAGTTGAAGACTTTATAGAGTAGTAGTGCTAAAATGGATACTTAAAAATATTTAATTCTATCACATATTTTGGTTTTAGTCTTCTTTATTTTCAGATGCATCCCTCATCCTTTTGGGGTACACCCAGTGACAAATCTCTGTAATAAAGGGTAAAAAAAGAGGGGAAAGAGGCATTTAGCAAAGTGGAAGAGGCCATCACTTGAGTCTGTCTGTGCATGCACTGCTCCATCCTCATGGCCCTCCACTTCTATACGACAAAGGGAGAAGTAGAGTTTCTCATCTCTTCTCTGGGGCCAGGATTGGCCATTGGATAAAGTGAATATAGACATCTTGTCCAATTTTTATCAGCCTACCATCATCTCAGCCCACCCAGCTTAATGAAAAGCAGTGATGGAGAATTTTCCACATTAGAAGAGAGTATGAAAAATGTATGGTGACTTGGAGGGGAAGGTGAAAGTAATTAAGGAAAATTATATTTTATATATGTAATAA
Organism: Monodelphis domestica; assembly: GCF_027887165.1. Lineage (NCBI taxonomy): Eukaryota > Metazoa > Chordata > Mammalia > Didelphimorphia > Didelphidae > Monodelphis > Monodelphis domestica. The sequence goes on from NC_077231.1 coordinate 308,218,741, forward strand.
AATTAATTAAGGAAAGGTAATTACTATTAAAAAGCAATTGCATTGGTAAATGTTGACATAACAATATGATAATAACACATTTCTAGAGCCCTTTAAGGTTTAAAAATCACTGGGTGAACTCTTGATGAGTCATCTTTCTGACCATGGGTGTGATAATAGAGGGGAACATTACATTTTAGCTGTTTCCCACCATTAGCTTTTCCCTTCTAGTTTGTTCCTGACTGGTTGGCTTAAGTGGTGGTGTGGTTCAGTTATTTTTCAGTGGTGTCCAATTTCTCAAGACCCCTTTTTAGGAGTTCTCTTGGCAGAGAAACTGGAATGATTTGCCAATTCCTTTTCCAGCTCATTTTACAGATGAGAAAACTGAGGCAAATGAGGGTCAGTGATTTGTCCAGGGTCACACAACTAGTGAGTATCTGAGACAGGATTTGAACTCGTGAAGATGAGTCTTCTTGACTCCAGGCCTGCCACTGTATCCACAGGGTCATTTAGCTGCCTTCGTTTATATTGGGCTGAGAAGCCCAATATTTGATCTGTATGTGAATCATTTAACTTTACTCCTTCTCCTCTTCTCCCTCTCCAGTCCTGGCCAGGGCTTGTGCTGTATTGTATTTCTGCTATCTGAGAAGAGGAGATCTCGCTAAATTGGAAAGGCTCATTGCCATGTTGATGATAGGGATCAGGCCCTTTGGTTTTATTGGGAACTCCTAGATGAGCAAACTCCCTCTATTAATTCAGGTTGGTACCTTCTTGTTTTAGAGTTGACTGGAGCATTGAATGATTAAGTGACTTGCCCAGTGTGACCCAGCCAATATTTATTAGAGGCAAGACTTGAACTCAATTCTAAGATTATATATGTTGCAAAAGAAGGTACCAAACTGCATTGAGTAGAGGGAATCTCCTCACCTAAGAAATCTATTTAACCAGTGAAATCACAGATCTTTTTGCTGTCCTTATCTATTAATTGACTGACACTGGGATTTTCTTGATAAGAAAATTTCTATCAGAATTTTTGGAGTTTAATGGAGAAAAGTTCATTTGAGACAAGAATCAGTGATTGGTTTTATATTGTCTAGTTCTGGAAAGAATTCTGAATGTTCATTCTTTTTTCAGACATTTTTATGGAAGCTTGAATTGGTATCTAACACTGCTCTGGGTATTTATTTTTCATGAACACAAAAAGGAGGCATCATGGGGGCAATGGAAAGTGCCCTTAATTTGGAATTGTGTATACGAGTCAGCTCAGATTTTTCCCCTAAGTTCCCTTGGGCATATCACTAATATCCCAAGGCCTCATTTCCCTTCATCTGTTAAATGAATGCTGCTCTAAATGATCCCTGGGCTTCCTTCCACTTTGAAATCTATAATTTTATGATAATCGACCAGCAGACATTTTGTAAATCTCCACTCTATACTGCGCCAGATGCTAAAGAAACAAAGGCAAAAAAGAAGCCATGGTTCCTGCCCTCACTGTGGTCCTTTCTTGATAGAACTTCTTATGAGAAGTTTAAAACAATAGATGCTCAATTGACGATATGGAAAAGAAAGTTAATCTTCCATTGTTATTTCAATTCTCTGTGCCACCAGTAATATGGATATCATCTGTTGTGCTCCATTTCACTGTCTGCATTTCTAAATATACCTTCCATTGTAACTCCCATTCTCTTTAGTCTTATGCAGGGAAATATGTGCCTGCCATTGCCCATTACATCCATATCCTCAATCCCACGGCCAAGGTCAAGATCAACTTGAAAGGTGTTGCTATTGGCGATGGCTTCTCTGATCCAGAAACTGTAAGTTTTGCCTTTCCTCCACCCCCCTCCACCCTTTTTATTGTGCCCTCAATAAGAAGAGAAATCGTCTTTAATTAGATGGAATGTTTTCCTGAAGTTACAGTGCTAACTTGATAAAAGGAATTACTATTCCCCAGTTGACTTTCTAATGCTTTTATACCTTTAATTTTTGCCAAATGTTTCACGGCAACAAGCTGTTGGAGTAAATGTGTGTGAGTGGGTGTATGTGTGTGTGTGTGAAAGAGAGAGAGACAGAGAGACAAACAGAGAGACAGAGGGACACAGAGAGACAGAGGAAGAGATAGAAAGACAGAGAGAAACAGAGACACACAGAGAGAGAAAGAGAGAGAGAGATTTAAGTTGTAATCCTTGATTGACATTGCCAATTGATCTAGTGTTAAAGAAAAATTATTTCACCCAATGCCATCCTAACACCTCCCTTTGTTTTTCTGTTGTGTTGTCTGCCTGCTGCATCAGATCATAGGAGGCTACGCGGGATTCCTATACCACATCGGCTTGTTAGATGAGAAGCAGAAAAAATACTTCCAGAAACAATGTGCTGAGACCATCAAGCACATCAAGGAGAAGAAGTGGAGGGAGGCCTTTGAAGTATGTACCGAAGGGTTCTGATCTGTGCCTCAATAATCCAAACCAGCTGAGCTGAGTAGGGGTCAGAGAGAAGCAAAGGGAGTGGGGGTATCAGGCCTTTCTCGTTAAAGATATTGCCCGTAATGCCGAGGAGGGAATGGGCAAAGAGGAAATCCCAATGAACACAAGCTCTGTCCACATGCCTCTGAAGTTGCTCTAGCTCTGCCTCATGATCTGTGAGTGCCTTGGAAGGGTTTATACCATGAGATCTTTGCTGAATAAGCCTTTTTGATTCTCTCTTTTAAAAAAAAACAAAACCCTTACCTTCCATCTTAGAATCAATATTGAGTATCAGTTCCAAGGCAGAAGAATGGGCTCCACAATGGGGATTAAGGGAATTGCCCAGGACTACACAAGTAGGAGGTGTCTGAAATCACATTTGAACCCAGGACCGCCTGTCTCTAGGCTGGCTCTCAAGCCACTGAGTCTCCTTGCTGCTCCTGTTTGGACTCCTCTTATTGCTTTGTATGTCCTGGAAGGTTTAACCTATCACATGGAAATCAGGAACTGGATGCATCTAGTCTGATTTATGCATTAAAACACCAGATCTGCAAACAAGGATCCAGCCCTCAGTAGGATGCTGGTCAGTAAAAAATGTCCCGTGTCTCCAGTGTCATTCAGCAAGATGGTTAAAATGTGGCAGCAACCATGAACCTGGTACAGAGATTTGTAGCCACGCTTGCTCATGCTTACCTTTTAAAATGATATTTAAGACATCAGATGAAGTTTTAAACTCTGCAAATGACTTTTTGGGACTGATTTATAGTCAAGAAAGAAGTATTATGGTCATATGATTATTAGTATATGGTAATATTTAATTAACTATTAATAATAGCAATATTTCTAAAGTTTATAATAAACTATAGAATATATTATAAATAATAAAATTAATAAGAAAATATTTTTTAAAAATCAAAAATCTGAAAAAAATCAGTTATGTTGTAATTGCTCCCTTTAGGTTATGCTTCCTATAATCCAATCCAGTCCTATATAGCAAGCATTTATTAAGCACCTACTGGATGTAAGTACTGAGTACTGAGGATCTAAGGATAGGATTAAAAAATAGCTCTCTGCCCCCAAGAAGCTTCCATTCTACTTGGGCAAGAAGGGAGGCCACAACCTGTAAACAGATAAATGTATGATCATTTGGAGATCCTCTTACACTGAACACATTAACATTATTTAGTGAGTATAGGAATTGTTGTGGAGTCCCCTTGGAAAGAGTGGTTTTCTGTCCTTCTCTGCCTAATGGGATTGGTCTCTTTGGACCTGATGGCTAAAATTCACAGTATTCTTAGCATGGCACAAATGCCATATTTTAGTGGATCGTCTCCATTAAGACCCAAGTAGCTGATGCCAGATGCCTTGGGTGGCACAGATTTATAGCAGTGAAATCTGAAACTCTAAAGCCCATTGATGATCACATTTCAAAGAAGCTTGAGTAAAACTGAGGTCACCAAGGAATGTCGGTGAGGTTCTTGACCACTGAACACTGGGACGAGAAGAATATAGCCCTTCCTTCCTGTTAGAAGATCATTTATGTCCATAAAGTTACTAATGTGATTTTGTTGTGTGGCTCATAGAAACAGAGGAGGGAGATGCCCTGAGAGTGGGAGCCCATCATCTTATAGACTGAGTCCTTTCTGGCTTGAGATGCTCCAGGAGAGACACAAGGACTTGTGGGTGAATGTCAGTCTATGAACAAAGAAATGTTATTTAGTACAAAGGTGGAAAAATGGGGGCAAAAATTGAATTTTGAGTCAGAAGGTCTGGATTCCAATCCTGGCTTGGCCCCTTACCACCTGGGTGACCTTGTAGAAGTGCTTTATCTTCTCTGGGCACCATTTTCTCATTTTCATTAGACGGCCCCTCTGGCTCTTTCTGCCTCCAGAATTGTGGGGCCGAGATCTCCTAAACGAGGTGGTCGGATGAGAGGACTTTGAGGGCCCATTTTCATTCTAAATGCAGAATCCTGGGAAGCCCAGCTTTGCGTGACATTAAACATGTCAGCAAATAAGATATCCGGCCTGTTCCAAGAAACGTTTAAGGAAGCTTCAGTAATATTAAAAACAAGAGGCTGTTTGTTGGAGGGGATGCGGAAAAATGGGGACATGAATACACTGTTGGTGGAACTGTGATCTGATGTGGCTATTTTGGAAAGCAGTCTGGACTTGTGCCCAAAGAATTAGAAAGCTGTATAGTCTAAGAGCCGGCAGTGCCACTGTGGAGTCTGTATCCCAAGGTGATCAGGGAAACAGGAAAAGAACCCATACGTTCTAAGGTGCTGATGGCAGCTCTTTGTGGTGGCGAGGAACTGGAAACTGGAGGGATGGCCGCCCATCCATCGGGGAGTGGCTGAACAAGTTGCAGTATATGATTGTGACGGAAAATGCTTGGGCTATAAAAAATGATGAGCAGGTTAATTCCAAAGAAACATGGAAGACCCGCAAGAAATATGAAAAGTGAGGCTGGTAGAACCAAGAGAACATTAGCTACAGCCTCAGAAGTGATGGTGGAAGAGAAGAAACTGATAAAGAGAAACATGGTGGGGGAGATAAGTTCTGGCTGCCCCCCAAGGTTTAAGGAAAGTAGGGAAACAGGGCCGTACACACTGGGCCATTGCTTTTCCTCCTATTGTATCTATGGAATAAGCAGCATTCCTTCAGAATACCTTGATTCAGGGGGCAGCTGGGTGGCTCAGTGGATTGAGAGTCAGACCCAGAGGCAGAAGGTCTTGGGTTCAAATGTAGCCTCAGACACTTCCCAGCTGTATGACCCTGGGCAAGTCATTTAACCTCCATTGCCTAGCCCTGACAACTCTTCTGCCTTGGAACCAATACACAGTAGTGACTCCAAGATGGAAGGTGAGGATTTTGAAAAAATAAAAAAGACTACATTGATTCCCCCAGAGACTTGTTTTAGACTTCTTTTGGCATTGAGTCAATGGCAGAAGACTGATGGATCTGGCATGGCCTCGGTGGACATGGACCACTGGTGGCACTGGGTGCGAGTAGAGCAGTATCTCCTTTAACTTAGAGCTTTTGAGGGAAGTTCAGTGATTTGCCCAAGCCACATATCAGTGTGGGAGGCTTTGACCTTAGACTCCCATCCATAATGACACATGCATATGACTAGTTTGTCCCTCTGTCTTTTGGGGTGAACGCCTGCATCGGGACATTGCCTGTGCATGTCAGTGATTTTCCTCTTCTCTCTCGCCTAGGTTTTTGACAGCTTGCTGAATGGCGACTTAACGAGTTCTCCTTCATACTTCCAGAATTCAACAGGATGTTCTAATTATTTTAACTTTTTACAGTGCCAGGTAAGGACTTCCTTCGTTATTAAAGCTATAAATAGTAATTTTGCTCATTTAGACTTTTTAACAAAGATAGTTTATTGGAAAGTGTGCTGGATTTTGAATCAGGAGAGACCTACCTGGGTTTGCATCCCACCTCTTACACTTACTGCCTCTCCAGGTAATTATGTCTTTGAATGAACTCACAGTCCAGCCAGACTGGCCTTCTTGCCCTTCGCAAAGGCCACTGCAGCACTCAACACTAAAGCTTTGCATCAGTGGTCTCTTTCTCATTCTGACCTATTAGAATCCCTCTCTTTCTTCCAAGCTCAGCTCAGATATCACCTTCAATATAAAGCCTTTCTTCATTGCTTCCTCCTCCCAGCTGTAGCTCTCTGATAGGAAGTGACTTAAAAAGTGAGTTTCCTCATTTGGGAATTTCCTGTATCAGTGAAATCACAGGCACCTTCTTATCCTTGTGTGCAGAGCAAGGGGAGAAGGAATTGGTCGCTGAGGTCATGTAGGGCTGACCTTGGGCACCCACAGACCTAAAGAAGTGGGATCTGCCATGGACTAAGACTAGGGAAATGGAGAGTGAATTTCTCAAGCCAGATATTAGCCTTGGGTCATCTGATAGTGACCCTAAACATACTCGAAATGATGCCACAATTGTCAAGTCAAAACTGGAGGTGAGAGACCTTGGTCCCACCAGCTCCTCACCCATAGTACCTTGTCCCCTAGGAGAGTGGGGAGTGAATGGAGAAGCACTGAAGTATCTACTAGGTTCCAAGCACTATACCAAGCCCTGGGAATACAAATGGGAAAAGAGGACTTTCTCCTTGCTCTCAGGGAGTTCATACTCTTAACTGAAGAAGACATCAAATAAAAGAGAAATCAGCTACAGTACATAGAGCAAGGCCTAGGGATCCTTAGAGTCCTTAGCCGGTTAGATGACAGTGCCCCAAGGGATGCTAGAATAGCTAGGCTTGAAGTCAGGAAGACCTGTTCAAATCTGGCCTCAGACACTTGTCAGCTGGGTGACCCTGGGCAAGTCACTTAACCTCTGTCAGCTTCAGTTTCCTCATCTGTAAAATGGGGATAATAACAGCACCTACCTCTAAGGGTTGTTGTGAGAACCAAATGAGATAATAATTATAAAGTACTTAGCCTAGTGCCTGGCCCATATATTTATTGATTATTTATTCATTCATTAGTATTTATTATTATTTGGAGAAGAGAATAATCTTTTAGAGAAGCTGGTACACTACTTCCCATCACCTCTGTACGTGTCCCAGCATCTTTCCTCTTTTGCCTTTTCCTATTCAGGAACCAGAAGAAGAAAGTTACTTCGGGGACTTTCTGTCGCTACCAGAAGTGAGAAGAGCCATCCACGTGGGCAACCTGACTTTTCATGATGGTTCTGAAGTTGAAAAGCACATGTGGGCAGATTGGTTCAAATCGGTGAAGCCGTGGTTAGTGGAGATCATGAATAACTATAGGGTAAGGAAAGAATTGCATACACAGTCTATTCTGGGCTTTCTGAAATGACCCAGGGCAAGCATGACTTTTGTTTGAAGGGTTATTTTTAGCCCACATTCTACATTTCTTCTCCTTTTATGGCATTTCAGCCAAACAAACTCACTCCAAACTTTTGATTTTCCTGAATTAAATACTACCCTCTCCTCAATGGTGCCTTCTTTCCCCCTTTCCCCTCCTCTAGATGTTTTGCTTTCAAAGTTTGCCCTGCTGATGCGCCTCATTCTTGTACCCACTCACGTTGTCCTAAAACATTCTCATGCAGTTCACCTTAGGCACCCTACTTGTGGTCCCCCGGCTCAGCATCATCACCCTCAACTCTTCCCTCTCCTCAGCCTCCGTTGCCAAGCAGATGCCACGTGTGACCTATTCAGGCCGCTCAGTGGTGCAGTGGATAGAGGGCCAGGCCTGGAGTCAGGAAGTCCTGAATCCAAGTGGCCTCAGACCCTTACTAGCTCTGGGACTCTGGGCACGTCACTTAATCCCGTTTGCCTCCGTTTCCTAATCTATAAAAGGATCGGGAGAAGGAGATGAAAAACTCTCCAGTGCCCTTGCCAAGAAGACCTCCAATAGAGCCTCAGTCAGATATGACTGAAGCCACAGAACAGCAGTGGTCGGTTTTACCTCCACAATATCTCACAGGGTGACCCTTTCTCCACCCTGCTTCTCTCCTGGCTCCCAGTCAGTCCCTTTCCAATATGATCTCCACACGGACATCAGTGTTATTTCCGAAAGCACAAATCTCCCGACGTTACTCCTCTGACCTCCACCAAATAAACTGGTACCCATTCATGATAGACAGGAAACAGACTCCCCAGATCTTCAGTGCAAGCCCTTTAAAGTCTCGAGTTCCTCTTTGCAGACATTCACACCTACATCTGAGCTTGGCATTCCATCCTTGGCCTCTGGCTCCTCTCTGCCTCTTTCTTGTCCCTTCTGTTTCGTATTGATGTCATGTGTGCCCCTTGATGGCGGAGATTGCTGGGCCTTTGTGTCCCCAAACCTAACAAGACTGTACTAAGGGCAAGATAGATCTTCTCTTCATAAAAGAGAAACTTTCTGACGATTAGATCTGCTCAAAACTGGAATCCACCTCCTCGGGAGGAAATGGATTTGTCCTCAGTAGAGATCTTCAACTTGTTGAAGTTGATATGATATGATATGAAGGGATATTATTATCCCCATTTTACAGATGAAGAAATGACTTGTTTCCATTTGTTTTCAAGAGGATTCCTTTCTCGGTGTCCGTGGTCCCTCCCAATGGGAGAGGCTGTGATTCTTCCCTTCATAGTTATTCTCCACTTTTGTAGTTCTTCAGAATGGAATTTCTCTTTATCATTTCTCCCTTGTGTTTCCAAGTACTATCTAGAATGCCGAGGATTTTTGTAGAATCATTTTGTATTTTGAAAGTATACCACAGTTATAGACTTCATCTCTATTTGCCTCAATTTTCTCATCTGTAAAATGGGAATAATACTAATAGCACCTACCTTCCAGGATTGTTGTGAGGATCAAACGGGGGTATATTTGTAAAGCATTTAGTGTAGTAACTGGCACATTGTGGGTACTTAATAAATGTTTGCTTCTGCCCCACCTTCCCATTGTGAATCCCACTTAGTCATCATGAATTATTTTCTAGCTGTTTTTCTTTAGTCTCTTTGAGAGGATTTCATTTTAAAATGTTAATTACGATCCCAGCTTAATGTATGCTAGAGGTCAGGAATATAAAAAAGCGTGCTCCCGGCTTTATTTCTCCCTTCTTTGGGTATCACTAGCTGTATCTTTAAAAGAGAATTTGAAAGAATGTTGCTCATTTCTATTTTTAATAATAATAATAGTTGACTGTGTATATATATATATATATATATATATATATATATAGTTTACTATGTGCCAATTATGTGCCAGTATAATTATTCTCTCATTTGATCCTCACAATAACCTTAAGTGGTTAGGTGCTATTATTATCCCCATTTTACAGATGAAGAAACTGAGGCAGGCAGGTGTTAAGTGACTCGCCCAAGGTCACACAACCAGTAAGTGCTTGAGTTTGGATTTGAACTCTGGTCTTCCTGACTTTAGACCTGAGGTGTCACCATGATGCTTAGTGGCTCCTTATGTTCATGGCTGCATCTGTATTTTAAATGAATTTTTTAAACTAATGCTCTATCATATGTCACTTGACCCCCATTGCCTAGCTCTCACCACTCTTCTGCCTTGGAACCAATACCTAGAATTAATTACAAGTCAGAAGTAAGGGTTTAAAAAAAAAGAAAAGTCTTTCTCCTCCCCCTTGTCTATAAAATGATGGTAATAACTGCCACCTCACAGGGTAAGATTTTAATTTTCTTTCAAGTGATTTGTGAGAATCAAATGATATAATGTCTACAAAGCAATTTGTATGCATTCAAGTGCTTTATAAATACCAGTGATTTTCTCTAACTATTCCCATTGCTTAGAAATTATTTTTATTTTTATTTTTTTGCCCTGAGCAATGATTTTCATCCTCATTGAGAGATTCTGGTATGGAAATTCCCTCCATTATTACCAATCAGCAATTCTATATCCCTTCTAGTTTTGAGAGTTGCCTGGACTCCTGGGAGACTTGCCAACATCACACATTCAGAATGTGTCCATCAGGACTTGAATTCAGAACTCCTAAACTCCAAGTCCAGCCAATATCCTATTAGATGTTCAACTAGTCCTAAAGCTATTCTCAGGCCTTTATTTCTCCTCAATGTGAATGTTTTCTAAAACCTTTAAACCCTGAATCCGTTCCCAGTGAGAGGGGCCAAAAAGCCGTGAGCAGTAGTAGCATGGCAGTCAGTGTCATGGGAAGAACGTAGCCTCACTGCTACTGGAGGAAGAGGACCGAGCAAGTTGTCCCTTTAGAGGGGAACAATGGCGGGCTTCCTCCCAAGCCCTTGTTGGTTTATTCAGCTGGAGCCGGTGATGCGTCCTGGTCCCCTTGCCAGCAGCGGTGAACCACAGCGTGTATGTAATAAGAGCAGAACAGCCCGGGCTGGCTTCAAACATTGGTGCCCCGAACACCAGATTTACTGAAGACCCAACTTTAATTTGTCATCGAAAGCCGCACAGATTTTCTGTTCCCAGGGAAGAGTAGAGGTCTGTTGTGAGGGCCAGGATGCTTTGAGTTCAGCTCCCCACCAGCACCAGGTAGGCTTCCCCAGCGGCTGGATGGTTGGTTGACTGCTTTTGTTTTCTTCTTAAAATCCTTCTCTTCCATCTTAGAATCTGTATTGGGCATCGGTTCCAAGGCGGAAGAATGGTAAAGACTAGGCAATGGGGGTTAAGTGACTTGTCCAGGGTCACCCAGCTAATAATAGCATTAGGAATAGTAGAGCCCTTTCACAGAGAGGAGAAATAGGGGAGAAGTTAAGATATTGCTCAGGATCACACAGGAATAGTAGAGCTGGGATTTGAACCCAAGATCTCTTTGTCCAAATTCAATACACTTTCCAATGGGCCACTTGGGCTGTCTCCTGTCATCTCTTGTCTCATTGGCTGGTCCATCTCCTTTCTTGTGGTCATATCTTCAGGAATTCTCTTCCATCTTCTGGCCTGCCTTTGTCTCATCCACGAGGGAGGCCCTCCTCACCTCCACCTTTTAAATCCTTGCTCCAAAGCTCCTCCATGAGGAAGCCTGTCTTAATCCCCCTCAGTAGACCCACTACTCCCCTTAGTGATTACTTTTGTTATTTATTTATACCCATTTTGTATTTTTAAGCCTATTTTTGGTCCACCACCCCTCCCCCCAACACGGAATGTAAATTCCTTGAGTCACCACCTGTTGGGTTTTGCTTTTTTGCCTTTGTATTCCCTTCCGGGCACTGTTCCTGACGCAGAGTAGGTTCTTAATACATTCTTGTTGAACAAATCTATGCTGTCTTTGGTGGGGGACTCTGCTAGTAATATAGTATTGTTTATTGACGTTCAGTATCTCTCTTTCCATTTCCCAGAGTAAATAGTGACATATAATCAGTTCTCAATTATCTGTACTAAGGGAATGAAGCAATAATGTAAATAGCCCCAAAGACTGGATAATCCAAAAATAATATCTATTCAGTCTTGCAAAATTGCTATTGCCTTTTCCTCGCCGGCAGACTGACCTTCATGATGTTTTGTTTAGACTCCTACTAAAATCGGTTTGAGTTCCCAGAGGGTGTCCTCTCTGGTGCCCCTAAAGATGCCAGCTGCCAAAGGGAGCCGTCAAGCATTTAGATTTTGCTAGAAATCGCCCACAATTTGGCTAATCAGAAACCGGTTGTCTAGTGAGGCAACAGAAGTCAATAGATGCTCAGAACGATGATCCAGGGCTGCACTGGTGGAGGATGGGATTGGAGGAAGGAAGATGTGGGTCTCTCTGCTGGGAGTGCCAGGGAACCGTCAGGGTCTCTCCTTCTGAAACTCGGAAACCCTAGTGGAGACGGTGTGGGATCCATCCCAGACTATCTCAGAGACCTTGACTTATGTTACACAGAACATGATCTTCTTTATCTAATTAGTATTTTATGAACGTATTTGTAAAATCATAGATGGAGAACTTGAAGAGGTCATTTTAGAGGACTTCTAGTCCAACCTCCTCATTTTGGACCATTGGGGAAACTGAGTCCCCTTTAGCCCACCGATGCCGTTGTGGTGTGCAGCCCCACCAGACTCTCTTACTAGAAGCAGATACTGATAGCAAACTTCAGCTGGCTCCAGTTGCCCTTGTGAATGCTGTGCTGTGCCTCCACATGGTTATGTTTTGAAAGGTTCCATTGCCTGGGGGTTGGGCTTAGCTCTCTGTTTAAGAGTTCATCCGGTCAGGAAATTGTGGTTCTAAAGTTCCATTGCCCTGCCACTCATCATTCTGCAGCCCATTAAGTCCCAGCTAATTGCATCTTTAGGATTGGGATCTTCATTACTGTGCTGAAGCTTTAAGCCCACCCCCTCCATTAGCTTTTTCCCCTTTCCCCCCCTCCCTGTGCTTAGAATATACTTATCAAAAGGAATCTGCCTTTAAAAGTGTCCCTTTTCTGATGAACAGACACATCTCATGGTGGGGGAAGGGGGGCTTCTAACAAACAATGGGGCCCTCAGTTGCTGCAGACATTCCTGAAAACCCTTGCTCCTGGAGGCGTCTTTTCTCTGGCAAACCTGGCCCAGGAAACTAGATCAGATAGAAACTGAAGGGTTTTTTATAGGCCTGGATCTTCAGCATGGGGGAGGGGGTGTGTGTGTGTCAGAATCTGGTCTTCCATTTGTCACTTGGAAGGCGAGAGAATGGCTTTCTTTTTTTTTTTTTTATTAAATAAGTAGACATGATTCCCCAGGTTTGCATGGCTAATGAAAAGTAGTCAAGTGATACTGGATGACCATGTTAGGATATCAAAGGATCTTGCTAGATTAGAACATTGGGATGAATTTAATAAGGGGAATTGATTTTCTTGAGGATAAATGTAAAGTAATTACTTGGGTCCAAAAAATCAACCTTATGGATAAGAAGTGAAAGGTAGTCACGACTTGAGAGCAGTTTGACTGAAAAAGATCCAAGGGTTTTAGTGGTCCAAAGGTCCAAGGCAATTCAGGGGTGTAATATGGAAACTAGCAAAGCTAAGGCTCTTGGCTGCATTGAAGGATATCGATGCCTTCCAAGAACAGAGAGGCGGTGGTTGTGTTGCAATCTGCCCTGTTATATTGAGCTCACTTCTAGGCACTGTCAACTTGGAAAAACACAGAACTACTAAAGTAGTCAGAAAAACCAAGTCTTTAATCAGGAAAGAGATAGGTCCATAATAATAGGCCACTATCACCAAGCCAAGGGAGCTGAAACCCTGGGGCTCTGGGGACTGTATCTCTGGGAGACTGCACGGGGAGATGATTCTCCAAAGAATAATAGAAGGGGGGATCTTTTGTACCTTTTGGGGAACTCTGGGTTTCAAACCTACATTGACAGGTTGTAAGCTGGCTTGGGAAAGAGACTGTAGCCAGGAGCTAGGGTATCTGGGAGTTTTCTGCTACAATGGATACTAAAAGGATGGTTCCTGCACCAGTGTTGGTCTTCTTGGGAAGGATCTCTGATGAAATGGGGAAACTTCAAATACTAAAAGGATACTTAACATTTGATTAGGTCTACTAGTTGTGAACTGGGACCATTAAGTACTTTAAGGTCTATTGTTCAGTCTGAAATGGGTGAGACTGGGACTTCCCTTGGGGTGAGTTCTCAGGAGTCTGGGGCAAAGTTGGGGTTCCCAAAAAACTCAGTTGACAGCAGTCATTTACGGAGGATATTGACAAAAAATTGGAGAGTGGTTTGGGGGGTAATCTAGACGGTGAGGGAAATGGGTCAAGAAAGTGGGACAGTTTAGCCTGGAGAACACTAGTACTGGGCTTCATGTATCTGAAGGGCTGTCAAGTGTCAGAAGGTTTAGACTTCTTCTTGGCTCTCAGAAGGCAGACCTGGACACGGTGGGTGGAAACTATAAAAAGAACCACTTGGGCACCATGTCAAGAACAACTTGCTAACAATGAGAGCTTCCCCAAAGTGGAATGGGTTGTCTCTGAAAGCAGCCATCAGCCCCTTGTGGGCTCCCCATCTTTAGATGACTCATCATGGCTCGGTAAGCAGCTAGAGACAGGTTTTGAGGTCTTCTTGCTCTGAGAACTCTTTGAATTTGTCTTGATATAATTAAAACCTAGAACTAGCCCAGCTTGGCCTCAGAGAACGCAAGAAAGAAAGAATTCCAACCTTAAGAGTTGGAAGGGAGCACAGAAGTCATCTAGAACCAGAAAGAAACCCCTCCTTCACACCCTAACAGGTCAGTTGGTTTCAATTTGAAAGTCTTCTGGAAGGGAACTCCTTTCGGACCCAAACTATCCCACTTTTAGATCACTCTCATTCTTAAGTAGGGTAGCTAGGTGGTGCAATGGATAGAGCACTGAGTCTAGGAGTCAGGAAGACTCATCTTCCTGAGTTCAAATTCAACCTCAGACACTTACTAGCTATGTGACCCTGGGCAAGTCACGTTACCTCATTGGCCTCAGTTTCCTCATCTATAAAATGAGCTAGAGAAGGAAAAGTCCAACTACTCTAGTATCTTAACCAAGAAAACACAAAATGAGGTCATGAAGAGTTGGACATGACTGAAAAAACAATTAAAACAACAAAGTTCTTAACCTCTTATGGGCCATGGACTCCTTGGCCTTCTGAGGAAATCTTTGAACCCCTTTTCAAAATCATGGATTTAAATAACTGAAGCAAATCACTGGGTCTCTTCTCCTTCTCACTCCTCCAACTTTTAAGCTGTCTTTTAGGTGTCATCTTTTCCCATTAGAATGTAATCTCCATGAGAGCAGAGATTGTATCCGCTATTCTTGCCACAATGCCTGACTCACAGCAAGCATTTAACACTTATCGGCTGGTGATTAAGTGGCCTCGTCTTTATCGCCTCTGTCACCTGGTCTCTCCTTCTCATACTAGAAGCCGAGTCTTTTCTTCTCTGAGCTAATTATCCTTGGTCCCTCCATTGAGCACGAATTTGGGGTCCTCCATCCTCTAGGAGGACCTCCTGAGATCATAGTCCATTCATTCTCCATAGGTTCTCCTCAATCCAAGATGGACGGAGAGTGGAACCAAACGCTTTCATAGCTGGAAATAGTCCTCTTTGGGTTTATGGTCAGTTTAATGGGCACTTACTGAGAGCACAGTGGGGTAAGTTGTTCTTTTCACTGGTTCTGCCTCTGAAAGAGCAGATAATTGGGTTAGCTGCATTAATTGGCCTCCTGGCATGGCCTTGCGGGCTGAGAGCTCTCATTATTTTGCTGGGGCTTAGTCTGACAAAGTAGTGCTTGTTCCAAACTTTGGGAAGCACATTCATGCCATGGAGGTTAGCGGATTCAGAGAAGGACAGTTTAAACCCGAGAAGATAGCTCAGATATTTAGGGTGACAGCATAGAGGAAGAGTAGGAAAGTCAGAGCGAGCCCTGGGACAGATTCTGGGACACGTACAGTAGAGAGAGTGCAAGGTCTGAGCTGAGGAAGACTCATCTTCCTGAGTTCAAATCCAGCCTCAGATACTTCCTAGCTGTGTGATCCTAGATAAGTCATCTCATCCAGTTGGACTTAGTTTCCTCATCTGTAAAATGAGCCGGAGAAGGAAATGGCAAGCTACTCCCATGTTTGCCAAGAAAACCCCAAACGGAGTCAAGAAGAGTCAGAAACAATTGAAATGGCTGAACAAGAACACAGATTCTAGGCAGCCAAGGGGCCATCATGAGGTCATCATACACCAAGAATCGGACGGGGCCTTAAAGGTTCTCTAATCCAACCTTCTTATTTTGTGGTTGGAGAAACTGAGACCTGAGAGATTGAGAGATGATTGAGGTGACCCAGGGAGTAAGCAGCAGCGTCCTGATTCTGGACTTCTAACTCCAAGCTTGGTACTCTGCATGCAGGGTTCTACCCATGGCCCTTCCCTACCTCCTGATACACCATTTTGCTTCTTAGAATGACTAGCTATGTTGTGGGTTTACCCCAGGCTCCACCTCCCAGACAAACTCTTCTTCTCGTCCATATGCCCTTCCTCGATTAATTCAGTTTCATAAAATGCTTCCTATATGCCAGGAATTGGTTTTGGCATGTTTACCTGCTATGACTTTCTCCCTCTCCTAGAATAGAAGCTCTTTGAGGTCGGGGGTGATTCATTTTCATCTTTGTTCCTCTTGTGACTTACGCGAAGCCTGTCACTTAATTAATATTTGTTGAATTGAGGGGAACCAGGTGGCTCAGGGGGTAGAGAACCAGGCTTAGAGACAAGAGGTCCTGGGTTCAAATTTGGCCTCAGATGCTTCCTAACTATGTGACTTTGGGTGAGTCATTTGACCCCTATTATCTAGCCCTTACTGCTCTTCTGACTTGTAACCAATACTCTGTATTAATTTTAGTACCGAAGGCAAGGATTTAAAGACATATATATATATATATATATATATATATATATATATATATATATATATAAAACATTTCCATAGGGACCTTAGTGCAGGGCCAGGAGCAAATGTGAAGCATGTGTGTGTGTCCCTGTAGGGTTGAGTCAAACCAAAAAGCAGTCAACTACTCAGCACAGGACTGAGTACACAGTTGGTGCTTAACAAATGCTTTTAAAGCACTTCTCTTGATAGGTCTCTGGCCTCCCTCTCCTCTCTCTCTCTCTCTCTCTCTCTCTCTCTCTCTCTCTCTCTCTCTCTCTCTCTCTCTCTCTCTCTCTCTCTCTCCCTCCCTCCCTCTCCCTCTCTCTCTTTCCTTCTCCCTCTCTATCTCTATCTCTGTCTCTCTCCCTCCCCCCATGTCTCTCTCTGTCTCTGTCTCTCTCTCCCTCTCCCTCTCTGTCTCTCTGTCTCTCTGTCTCTGTCTCTGTCCCTCTCCCTCTCCCTCTCTCTCTCTCTCTCTTTGTCTCTCTCTTCCCCCCTCTCCCTCTCTCCCTCCCTCCCTCTCCCTCTCTGTCTCTGTCTCTGTCTCTGTCTCTCTCCCTCCCTCCCTCCCTCTCTCTGTCTCTCTCTGTCTCTCTGTCTCTCTGTCTCTCTGTCTCTCTCTCTCTCTCTGTCTCTCTCTCTCTCTCTCTGTCTCTGTCTCTCTCTGTCTCTCCCTCTCTGTCTCTCTGTCTCTCTCTCTCCCTCTCCGTCTCTCTCTCTGTCTCTCTCTCTGTCTCCGTCTCTGTCCCTGTCCCTGTCCCTCTCTGTCTCTCTCTGTCTCTGTCCCTCTCCCTCTCCCTCTCCGTTTCTCTCTGTCTCTCTCTGTCTCTCTCTGTCCCTCTCCCTCTCTCTGTCTCTCTCTCCATCTGTCTCTGTCCCTCTCCCTCTCTCTCTGTCTCTCTCTTTCCCCCTCTCCCTCCCTCCCTCCCTCCCTCTCCCTCTCTGTCTCTGTCTCTGTCTCTCTCCCTCCCTCCTTCCTTCTCTCTCTCTCTCTCTCTCCCTCTCTCTCTGTCTCTGTCTCTGTCTCTCTCCCTCCCTCCTTCCTTCTCTCTCTCTCTCTCTCTCCCTCTCTCTCTGTCTCTGTCTCTCTGTCTCTCTCTCTCCCTCTCCGTCTCTCTGTCTCTGTCTCTGTCTCTGTCTCTGTCTCTGTCCCTGTCCCTGTCCCTATCCCTCTCCCTCTCCCTCTCTGTCTCTCTGTCTCTCTCTCTCCCTCTCCGTCTCTCTCTGTCTCTGTCTCTGTCCCTCTCCCTCTCCCTCTCTCTCTCTGTTTCTCTCTCTCCTTCTCTGTCTCTCTGTGTCTCTCTGTGTCTCTCTCCCTCCCTCCCTCCTTCTCTCTCCCTCTCCCTCTCCCTCTCCCCATCTCCCTCAGCTTCCTTGTCAGCTGACTTTACTCTGAAAAAGATAAGGAGAATGTGAGGGCC
Source organism: Monodelphis domestica (assembly GCF_027887165.1). NCBI lineage: Eukaryota > Metazoa > Chordata > Mammalia > Didelphimorphia > Didelphidae > Monodelphis > Monodelphis domestica. The sequence continues at coordinate 308,236,404 of NC_077231.1, forward strand.
GTTCTCCCTAATGAGATCCACTGAGGCTCTAGTTGGTCTTGGCTGCACTGTCCGATTGTCCAAAATTGGCCTCGTTCAGCTGTATGCAGGAATTCCCCAGGGCATTTGTACCCATGTCATGGTACTGTTTAGGGAACCCCCAGGCTAAAGGGTTAGAAGGAAGGCTGGGAGCCCCTGGATAGCTGAGGGCCCTCCTGGGCCAGCTCCCCCTTGGCCAGAGAGCCCCGTCTCAGAACCAGCCGCCGGGGCTGTCAGTAACTCCGGAGATGGCCAGCCAGCGTCATGGAAGCCCTCTCCAGCCGGGGTGGCTCTATGGCTCAGGCGTGGCTCCGTCGGATGCCCCGGATGATGCCAGCTCTCGGGTTCGCATCTCTGGAGAGCTCTTCAGAGGACTCGGGATGCTTACTGGGAGGAGAGAAGACGTACCCGGGGGTCTGGGCCATCCTCAAGGATCTCAAGGGCATCCTATGGAAGGCGAAGAAGCGTGCTCTCCTTTGGAAGGGGAAATGTTGACCCTAGAAGGGAAAACTAAGGGAACCGGTAGAGCTGCAGAGAGGTGGGTTTGAGTTCTGGGAGAGGCCGGACTTCCTCAGATTTGTTGCCATTCCGCACTGGACTGCGCTGCTCTGGGGTGCTGTGGAAGCATTCCAGCAGAAGGTTGGGTGCTGGGGAGGCCTCTGAGGGCCCTCCTCACTCTGGGATCCTGGAGGACCGGACCCAGCAGAGCAGACGCTCCCTGAGGGCAGGCTTTGTCGTTCCACTTTTAAATACCCGTGGCTGGTTCCGTGCTTTGCTGGGCAGAGCTATTGGTAGCATGTTAGCTGTCCAAGGCCAAGGATTGTTCTATTTTGGCTTTGAAGTCAAGTCCTTAAAAAGCATGAAGTAAGCACAGACTGTGTACTGGGCCCTGCGCTGGTTGGTCAGTTGCTTCTTGGTTTGACGTGGTCCAGCTGGGACACTCACACCCATTCCATGTACTCCTGGCTCTGCACTGAAGCCCTTGATTCAAATCTCATCTCTAACCCTTAGTACCCAGTGACCTTGGGCAAGTCCTTTGTAGGCCTCAGTTTCCTTAGTGTGTAAAATGAGGAGCTAGAACTAGGTAGCCCTTGCCGAGGTCCCTTCTAGCTGTAGGGCAGAGTCGAGGACTGTGACGGGGGCATAGATTAGGAGTTGGGGTCATAGGAGGCCATCCAGGAGTGCCCACAGTCATTAATTTTTTAAATTAACCAAAGAAGTCAGTTTGACCAGGGGCTTCTGCTGTTTCACAATCAGCCTTTCCTTCCCCTCACAGGAAAGTGTGTCTTGGTGAGGTAGTTGGAGGAGAAATCAGTTCGTGACTTCTGCTCATTCCCAGGGAGCAGCGGGGAACCCCAGTGGCCTGCCACTTTGGGAAACTTTGCCTAGAGACCCCCTGGCATGGGGATTTGCCCATCCTGCTCGGGGGCATTTGTCCAGCCTTGCTCATCTCAAATGCTATGGGCCACCTCTTTGCCCCTTTGAAACTCCCCAGGTCAGATGTCGTCATAAAAACTGGCAAAACCAAAGGAGGTTACCGTGTTACATGGGGACCTCCTGAAAGGTGGAGTCCCCGAGGCCCCTTTGGGGTGGTTTTATTCTTTTTCTGAGGAAGGCCTATTGCTGCTGGCTGCCCCCACCTTCACCATCTATCTTTGTCCTCGGGTAACTCCGTGAGCGTTCCGTTCTGTTCTGCCGGTTCCTGTATCGATTACACTCATTTGCACAAGCCTTTCCACCCTATTGACTCGCCTGTGCGACATTCTCCGGAAAGGGGTAGCGGCAAGGATGCGTTACTGCTCCAAACAAGGGGCATCTGTGTTTTAGGGGGGAAGACAACAAGCGAGGAGGGTGGCCTTGGGGAATGAGACCTCAGAAGACTCCTGATCTCTCTGCTGACTGACGCCGTGGTTTTTGCATTGATTAAAAGCAGGAAGTCCGTGGAGGATCAGTGACACTGGATTCTGTTAAGAAATGGATGCTGGGTGGCCACTCTGTAAAGGATGCCAGCTTGGCCATCTGGAGGATGGCATTTTGAGGGTCACCCATTGAGCTTAGACACCTGAAATGACACACTTCTTTTCACACTTAGCCCTCTCAGTCCTCTAAATGATGTCTAGAGTGTAATAAAAGTATTATTATCCCCACTTTATAGATAATAAAACTGAGGGAGAGGGGCGAGTAGGCGGCACAGTAGATTGAGAGCCAGACCTAGAGAAGGGAAGTCCTAGGTTCAAATGTAACCTCAGACCCTTCCTAGCGGTGATTCTGGGCAAGTCACTTCACCCCCATTGCTTAGCCCTTTCTACCCTCCTACCTTGGAACTAATACACAGTATAGAGTCCAAGACAGAAAGTAAGGGTTAAAATAAAAAAAAAAACTGAGGTGAAGGGAGCTTAAAGGACTTGTCTGAGGTCTCTCAACTAGTAATTGTCTGTTGCTGGATCTGGGCACCAGTTTTCCTGATGCCAAATCTGGCGTTCTATCTATTGCCCGTATTTGCATCTATGAGTGCAAGCAGAGCCTGCCCTCCCAGAGCTTTCAGTCTACTCGGAGAAGTCAATGTGTACGTAGATTGCATATATAAAGCAGAGAGGAGATGATTGAGGGGCAAGCGCTAGCTGGTGGGTGATGGAGAAGGGTTCCTATCGGTCATTGTACTTGAGCTGGAGCCATCCTGGCCATTCAGGTTCTAAGACTGGATATTTACCCATAACAAGGATGGTGGTGAGAGATTCCTGTGGAGAAATAGTGCGAAATGACCTTGGAGCAGTCAGGAAGAACCTGCGTTCTATCCAGCGTTTGACACGTCCTGGATGGAAGAGATGGGACAAACCATTTCATCCCTTGGTGCCCCCAGACAACTCTGAGACGAAAAGTTAGAGGTGGCGTGTGCCCGTGGAGGACATTCCCATACGGGGAGTTCCCTACCTTCATGAAGTTATGTCACCCCAAAAAACAGGGGAGGGGTGCAGAGAGGAAGTGAAGGTATTAGTGCTGGGGCGGGGGGACGTAGCTGCCCGGTTGAGTGCATTGGATCCAACCTGGGATTCCCCCAGCTACATCTGCCCTGGCTCCTGGCAATGGAAGGACTGTGGGAACATCTGCTCCTTTTCCGGATGAGCCCATTTTGCAGCCCGTTGGGTCCGCCTCCTCCACTGGCCGGACTTTGCTCTTCTAAGAAAGGCTGTCCGTGGGCCATTTGGCAGTGGTTGGGGAGGGGTCCCACAATGCCTGGAGAGTGCGAGCCTGCAGTCACTGGACCATAAATCAGTCATCCTTTGGCTTCTGCAGGGCTTCTCTGTTTAGGGGGCGTCCAGAGTGAATGTGGGTCGACCAAAGCCGTCCCTTTAGTAAAGAAATCAGAGGCACGGTTCATCGTTTAGAGCAAGAGCTTTGGGGCAGGATGCTAACTTTCCTCGTCTAAGTGGACAGCTCAGCTCCCAGAGCCCCCCAGCCCTTGGAGGATGACCCTCGGGGGGTCATGCTCGGAGCCTGCATTCCACATGTCAGGGGAGGAAGCTGACCCGTCCCCCTAGCTTATTTCCAGCTCATTAAAACTGGGTTATTGATGGCTAGCAGGGGCAAGCCTGAGCCCCTGGGCTGAGGAGGGGGTAGGGGAAGGTACATCTGGAGCAGTCGGTGGAATGTGAGGCCGAGCAAAAGAATCCCCCGCCCAGCCCTCCGTAGGCCTGTGTGAGGAGAAAAAGATGGACGTCGGTGCTGGAGATTCTTGTCCCCCAGTGAGGAGAAAAGGAATGTCCGCCTAGGAGGGTTGTCGTTGTCCTTTATTTGTGTTCTTTACCAGTGAGATGAGATGGTTTTCTCTTCCAGGCCTGGCTTCTTTTTATTTTCACTTAAAAAATAAGTTGACTGACGCCTTTTCTTTTCCAATCACCGTCCATTCCGGAAATGCCTCCTGGCTCTCTCCTTCCCTTCCAAATGATGCCTCTCTCATAACAAAGAAAAATATTGAGCAGAAACGCCGACAGAGAGTCCGTGTCCGGCCCAACATACGCCAAGCGGTCATGGCGGTCCCTCTCATCTGCAGAGAGGAGAGCCTCATGTCTTCTTGTCAGCTCTCTGGGCAACTCATGGTTTTTCTTTATCTGCTCAGAATTCAGCTTTGAGTGAATGAAGGAAAGGCCTTCATGGAGTATTTGCTGTGTGCCTAGAACCGTGCATCCAGACCAAAAGCGAGATAACCGCTGCCCTCGAGGAGGTTACATTCTCTTGTGGGGAGACCTCAGAGAGAGCCAGAGAAGGCCCTTTAGGTCTGGAGTCACGGGATGGTGAACAGAGCCATTGAGCAGTGGTTGGGCGTGCCTTTGTAGAAGCAGTGGCGCTGTAATGTGATTACTGGGCCCTGCGAGGTGATAAAGAGGGTTGCTATGGATAATTGAGCACTTCTAAAACTGTTTTAGACCTCCTTGGCTCTCTAATAATAATCATAATCATAGCAACCATTTATGTAGCCTGTACCAAGGTCTCTGCTAAGCCCTTTATAAGTATCATCTCATTTGATCCTCATAACAACCCTTGGAGGAGACATTATTGTCCCCACTTTACAGATGAGGAAACTGAGGCAAATGGAATTTAAGTGACTTGCTCAGCCTCACGCAGCTGATAAGGGAAGTTTTGAACTCAGGTTTCCCTGACTCCAGGCCCAGGGCTCTATCCCCTGCCTCACTGACCACTAGTGGGACCATTGGGTCGAAGGCCATGAAAAGTCTCCTCATCGCTTGACTTGTGACTGCCCTGGATCGCTTTTTAGAGAACTTTGGCAGTCAGGGCTGGTGGGTGTCCTGAATCCTCTGGCATGTGGCCTCTCCTTTCCATCTCCTTTAAAATCCCCCCATGTTTCGAGTCAGAGCACAACTGAAGAAGCATTATCTTCGATGGGAAAAGGCCACTTGTGTCAGTGCTGGCCGGAGTCCCAGCTTTCTTCTCTCTCCCAAGGCCAAGCAGAAGCCGAGCTGGCAGAAACGTGGGCTGGCAGGCCCCAGGCTGCGCACTGATACCAGGCTCTTGTTGAGTGAAAGGCCACCTCGGGAAGGCTTGGGCCCCAGGAGTGGTTCTGAGGGTGGTCCATGGGAGAGTTGTGCTTCCGCCTCCCCAGACCTCCCAGCAGGCACTGGCCACTCAGGCTTCTTGGACAAGACAAACCCCAAAGGCCAGATGCAGGATGTCTAAGCCAAAGGCCATATATAAGCAAAGACCTGGATGTCTGGATGATGGAAAAACACTGGCTGGGGAGGGGAGGGGTGGCCGGAGTGCGAGGGCAGCTGTCCAGGAAGGTTTATGCTTTGGGATCGCACAGGCTCTTTAATGGATTTTCAACTGCTAGCTGCAGGTCAGGTTTTTTCGTTTTGATCCTGAGCCTTGGAGACACGTGGGATCTCCCTTTGCGAGGAGGAGTTTCAGTGAAATGAGTCTCTGGGCAGAAGCTTTGGGATGCATCGGCGAGGGAGGGGGCAGCGTTCACGGGCCGCCATATTGCTCCAGGAAGAAAGGGCTCCCTGCCCTCAGCAGCTATTTATGCCCAAGCGCGGCCTGCAGTGGAGAGAAGCAAAGGAAAAAAGGCAGCCAGCTCCTGCCTCGTGGATTTAGCATCTGGAAAGAAGGTTCTTTCTTGTTGTTTTTTGGTCCAAGGACAGGAGCGCATTCAGAATGAACAGAGATAGCAGCCAGCTGGGAGCCTTGTACGGGCTGGAACAGCTCGGCTTCAGGATGATCGCTTCCCCAAACAGGAAACCACAAAATGTTCGCGATTAAGGTCACTGGATCAGGGGGGAAAGCACACAAGGGTGGCTGCAGGCTATCCGGGGGCTCTGTAAAAGCGACCAAGAGGGCACCACCTGGCAAAAACACAGAGGCTTCTGGGACCCGGGGACAGAGCCGGAAGGCAGACTTAGATGAGAGAAATAAAAATGGCAGCCTTCTTCTACCAACCAAAGCTGGTTGAATTTGGTTTTCCTGAAGACTGAAGAACTAAGCGTAAACTTAGAAATGGCCCCAACAGGACTTGTTTCAGTTTTCTCTAACATATGGACTGCTGGGGATGTGGGATGGAGTAAAAACGACTTCCTCTCAACATAAACTGTTTACCCAGATTATAGGATTTCAAGCAGAAAGGCTCTGAGAGGCCAGTGAGGCCAGCTCTTTCATTTTCCAGATGAGACAATCAAGACCCCAAGAGAACAGTTTTATAGGATCGCAGGAAAAGGGATTCAGAGCCGGAAGGGACCTTCGAGGTCGCGGAGGCCAGACCCTTTTTTTCATTAAGGATAGATAATGGTGAAGAGTCCTGTCCATTCACGAGTGCCATTTTTGAAAAATTACGATCCTGACAGCCATCCAGTCACTTCGTTTTACAGCTGATAAAACTGAGGCTCGGAGAAATGAAACCGGCTGGCATTCAAACCCAAGTGCCATGACTCCAGCTCTCTTATTCTTCCCCTCATTGTTCTGAGCCTGCTCAGAAATGCAAACAGAGCTTTAGAACTGGAAGCCATCTCGTCCAACCCCTTCATTTTACCGAGGAGGAAACGGAGGGGGTGGGCAGGAAGTAGACTTGCCCAAGGTCACATAGTTGGTGGCAGAACTGGGATGATTTACATTTTTCAACAATGATTTTTTTAAGAGTCATAGTTGTCTAAGTGGCGTTCTTCCCTTCCCTTGAGAAGCCCGGCAAGTTTTGCACCTTGGCTCTTGGGCCAGTGAGATGCAAGAACTCATTGCATTAAAATACGAGCTTGGATCATAGGAAGGTTCTCAGGAGCCTAGAAGGCCAAGTGGAAAAGGAGCTTTTGACTAATGGTGTCAATTTAGTGATTGAAGATCTGGGTTTGAATCCATCCAGGCCGACTTTCTGCCTCTTGGCTTCCTCTTCTTTAAAGGGAGAGGGTCAGACTAAATGAATCTCTTCCAGCTGACTCTGTGGGCTGATGACAAAACTGCTTATTTCTGACATTAAAGCCTCTGTGAATAGTTACCCCAAAGTGAGCCCAGAGTGGCACTCAAAAGGTGGTAAAATCAGTGAAATTAGGAAGGCAGCTTCTTTGTTCTCCTACTGTATTTGGAAAGTTGACTCTGAGCTGGGAGGGACCTCAAAGTTCATTTTATAGATGAAATAACAGGTCCCAGAGGTGAAGTTACTTATTCAAGGTCACACTGGCAAAGAAGCATTTATTAAGTATCTACTGTATACCAAGCACTGTGCTAAGCCCTGGGATGCAAAGAGAGTCAAAAGATGGTCAGAGGGAGCAGCTAGGTGGCTCAATGGATTGAGAGCCAGACCCAGAGATGGGACTGGCTTCAGACACATCTTAGCTGTGTGACCCTGGGCAAGTCACTTAACCCCACTGCCTAGCCCTTAGTGCTCTTCTGCCTTGGAATCATTACATATTATTGATTCTAAGACAGAAGGTAAGGGTTAAAAAAAAAAAGATAAGGGATAGAGTACAAATAGCCATGAACAAGATTAGCAAGATTTATCCTGATGATAGTGTGCTCAAATAGGATGGTATAAATGGATTACCTTGTTGCAATGAGAGCCCATTTGAAATTATGAAACCAATTTTTAAATTTTTAAAAATTTTATTTAATTGATTAATTAAGAAAATGTTTCCATGGTTACATGATCCATGTTCTTTCCCTCCCCTCCTCCCACCCCCCTCCTGTAGCCAATGCTCAATTCCACCAGGAAACCAATTTTTAATAGAGCCACCTAGCAGGTATGAGATGACAGAGCTAATTTTCAGATCTAGGTCATAGATCATAAGAGCTGGAAGGGACCTAGAAAGCTATCATATCCAAGAGAAAACTTAGGGGACTAACTCAGGGTCACATAGTCAGTAAATGTCTAAGGTGGGATTTGAACCTATGTCTTCTTGACTCCAAGTCCAGTGCTTTCTTCCCTAGACCATGCTGTTTCCTCTGATTCCAAAATATTATCCTGGGGTTGGAGGTGGGGCAGAGGATGATTACTTGTAGGGATGAATTAAAGTCTTGAATAACCTGGTGATTCATCCCCAGACAGACTCTGAAAATAGACTATCCTGCCATGTAGTAGAATTTGGGTTATGAAGTATTGTGCAAAGGGTTAAATAAATGGAATAAGATAAAGAAATGAAATCCTATCCCTTTGATTCCTCCTTTAAAGAAAGACAAAGAGATTGGCCTTAGTCTTGAAGCTACCTTTTCCCTTGGATCACTGACCATGGATGGAGCCCAGGCATATGAGGATGGGGAGAAGCAGCAGCTCATTGGTTCAACACACCTGCCTTTTGGCAGTTGGTGTGACAAAAGCTGCTCACATCCCATTTTGATCTCAGCCTTGTTGTTGGCTCTCTTTATTTCATCAATGTTAGATACAGACTTAACCCTTGCACAAGGCTATGTTTAATAAGTTATGAGGCCAAAGTGGTTTAGAGGGGGCTGGATCTGAATGAAATAAAGTGGGAAAGGCTCCAAAGTCTTAAGTCTTTCATGGTTCTGTCTCAAAGACGTCGCAGCCACTCTGGAGCTTATTTCTGAAGGCCTTTGTATTCTTGGTGCCTGGCCCATGGTAGGCATTTAATTTTGCCATCTTGGCTTTCCTGGATCGTGTCTTTTAGGCTGATGCCATCCACAAGTATTCACTGATAACTCAAGAAAAAGCTTCATAACTATTCAATCCCAATTTTGTGTTTCCTGCCTTCTCAATGGATGGGGTGGAGGCCAGGGAAGAAGAGAATTTGGATATTATGAGACATTTGGAGGCGTCAGTTCTTCCTTGGAGTGAAATGAGAGATAAATCATGTGGCATTTCTCATGGACCTTGAACAGAGTTATTTTTTTTAAGTGGATGTTATCATCCTGGACTAAGGAGGGTGATAACATGTAGGCTAAATTTAGAATCTGAGGTCTTGGTTTCAAAATCTGACTCCCTGTGAGACCTTGCACGTGGCGTGGCACTCGGGATCACTGGAATTGCAAAAGGGATTGAGATGGTATTAAATGGATTGAAGGAACTGGAGGTGTTTGGCCTGAAGGAGAAGACCTAGGGAAGAGAGGGGACCTGATAGCATTTGGAGGCTGTCATGTAGAATAATGTGGAAATTACAAAGATGCATTTGATGTAAAAAACACAAAACACAAAAAACCCAACCCCCCAGTACTTGGAGCTCTTCAAAAGTGGAATAGACTTCCCTTGAGAAGCAATGGGTCCCCCTTCCCTCTTCAATCAAAGAGGGAAAAGGAGAGAAGAATAAAACCTTTACAAAGTACCTACTATATTCCCAGAGGCACTGGCTAATTGCTTTATATATTATTTCATTTGACCCTACCCTGGAAGATAGATGCCATTATTATTCTCATTTTACTGATGAGGAAACTGAGACAGAGGTGAAATGACTTTCCCAAGATTATGCCCTTAGTAATTGTCCAGGTCTAGATTTGAACTCAGGTCTTCCCAACTGTAGGCCCAGTGCTCTATCCATTGGACCATCCAGCTGCAAAGATTAGATAACACTTGTCAGAGATGCTGGGAAAGGATTTCTTGAGAGGAGGGATACACTTTCCACTAAATGGCCTCTGAGATCTGGTCTGCACTGAGATTTTGTGATTCTGTGGCCTTAGGCAACTTCCTTTTAAAGGGGACTGTGTGTTAAACTGCCTTTTGCAAGCTTGGAAATGGAAATGGTTCCTTTTGACCTTGACTGTCGAGTTAATGTCAAGAAATTCCATCCAAAGAACGCTTGGCTTATTTATGGCATTGACCCCCCAACCTCTGAGAGATGGCTGAGATATGCCATAAACTAGCAATGGCAAGACTGTGTTTAGTAGCAAAAGCAATTTTTTTCTAGGAATTTTTATACATAGATTGAATCTCCCCCTACCTCAGTAGTCTGTGTCCCTAAGAAATGAGGAGGGTGACCATGTTTTTAGCACCTGAAGACTATGATTTTCCTCTTAAGTTCCTTTTAAAAGTAACCCTTTTCAGCAAATATTGACAAATATCATCAGCAAATATTGATGAAGTACCTACTTTGTGCAAAGACAAAAATGAAACCAGTCCTGCCTTCCAGCAGCTCACATTCTGCCAGAGGTCAACATGTGCATAAATAATACACAAAGGAGATTCCAGGTAATTTTGTGGGGAAAACCCCAGCTGCTGGGGGCCAGGGGGAACCCAGAGAAGCTTCCTAGAGGACTGGGGCTCTCAACTGGGGTCCTTGACCTTGTTGTTGTTTTTAAGCTTTTTGATAATCACATTTCAATATAATTGGTTTCCTTTATTATTCTATAGATGTTATTGTATGCATTTAACAAAATGTGATTCTGAAGAGTCTGTAGGTCTCACTAGGCTGCCAAAGGGGGCCATGACATTAAAAAAAAAGTTTCGAACCCCTGCTTGAACTCAGGTTTGGAGGCAATGAGGAGTTCTAAAAGGTGGAAGTAATGAGAGTAAGCTGGGAGCAACCAATACAAAGGCACAGAAATAAGAGATGGTATATATGAGAAAAGGGGGGAAGGGAATGAGTATTTATATAGCTCCTACTATGCGCCTCGTACTGTGTGCTAAGTGCTTTACGAGTATCATCTCATTTGATCCTCACAGTATTGCCCCCATTTTATAGTTGAGGAAATTGAGGCAAATAGAGGTCAAGTGATTTGTCTTGCATCACACCACCAAGGGAGGTCTAAAGCTGGATCAGGCTTCCCGCTCAGTGCCATTCGCTACCAGCTGCTCTAGAAAGAGTGAGAAGGTCCTTGGTTATGTGCTTGCCAAGAGTCACTTGTCATGAAGCCATGGCAGACAGGAAAGCCTGAGTTTGAATCCAGTCTGACCGTGAGTGGCTCCCTGCATTTCTCTGAGACGTGGGAATCTTGGTGCCTCCCTCCCTGGGCTGTTATAGGTCTCCCTCCATCCTTCTGGCTCCCCGAGCCCCCAGCGGGGATGCTGTCATAGTATATGGCAGAATAAACATGGTGAGCAGTTAAAAATACAACTGCTGGAATTCTTCCTGGGGGAGGCCCACACTGGATCCTTGGTCTGATAGTCTTACCCATTGCATCTCATTTGTGCACAACTGAGACGTTAAAATCGTCTTACTCGCTCGGCAAGGAAAATGCTTCTGCTTGCCAAAAACAATAGACGTTCTCTGACAAAGGCAAGCTCCATCCTTCAGTCCCTGGAGCACAGGGACTCTGCAAACTGAGGAACTGCCTTTGCACGATGGCATGGTCAGGGATAAACTGTTTCATTAGAGAATCCCTTGGAGTGAGTGGATTATCGTCCTTTTTCGTGTAACTTGTGTCTTTCCCCGTCTTCTTTGTATAGGAAAATGTTTGCCTTATAAGAGGTCCTGGCCACTCCTACTGTAATGGCCACTAACTTTTTGTAGAATTTTACAGCTTATAAAGGGCAGCTACCTGGCCCAGTGGAGTCAGGAAGACTCATTTTCCTGAGTTCAAATCCAGCCTCACTCACTTACTGGCTGTCTGACCCTGGGTGAGTCAATGAACTCTGTTTGCCTCAGTTTCCTCATCTGTAAAATGAGCTGGAGAAGGAAATGGCCAACCACTCCAGTATCTCTGCCAAGAAAACCCCAAAAGAGTCGGACACAATTGAAAACCACTGAAAAACAAACAAATGTAAGACAGGGATATGGATAGAGTTTAGCACTGCAGGGAAGGCAACACAGTGGAAATTTCCAAGGGCTGCCATATCTGCCTGTGCTATGGCTATGTGTGTGCAGACGACATATTTTGTTGTTATTTCTGGTGTATCGGGACTCACTCCCTTGATAGTGTCAGTAGGGCATCCATATGCAAGGAGGAATGAGGAACAGACCGAAGATGACAATCTAATTGCAGAGAAGTAGCTCAGCTCTGTTGTTTCTGGAACGCTGGGTATTTGTTGTTGTTGTTCAGTCATTCCAGTCATGTCTGACTCTTTGTGACCCAATTGGGGGTTTTCTTGGCAGAGACACTGGAGTGGTTTACCATTTTCTTCCCCAGTTCATTTTATAAATGAGGAAACTGAGGCTAACAGGGTTAAATGATGCTCAAGATTGCACAGCTGGTCAGTGAGGCCATATTCAAGCTCAGATCTTCCTGACACTAGACATGGTGCTCTGTCTGCTGAATGGGTTTCTCCTTTGTGTCTGAGTCCTGCCTCCCATTCCCAGAGGCCTCTGGGAAGTCCTGTGCTTGAGTTTGCCCAGAGCATCTCTGAGTGCATCGTCAGTTACACTTCGAGGCATTGGTCCATGACGATTTGGTGCCTCCAGACTTCTCAGAAGCTCCATCCCTGATGGGTATCTCTGGAGATCTCTCCCTTCCTTCAAGGAATGGCTGCTAGGAGCCAGAGGAGCCATGAACCGACGCATGACCCAGAAGGAGATGGAACGAGTTAGGCGCCCATCTGAGCTGTCTTGGGAGTAGGGCCAGGGATGAATGACTTTATAGATGATTATCTTAGCCAATCAACTCTAATCAGTGTGTGCAGGGCCATGTTGTAGCCCCATCCCCTGGTCCACATCAGCTTTAATTATTTGCACATTGTTCGAGCCGGCAGCCGGGGAGGCTTTTGCGAAGGCTGTAAGGAATCAAGGTCTTTGAGGCGGCTCTTTCAAATAAACAATACAAAGAGTCTAGATGAGATTTTGAGAAGACCCTTTAAGCCCATCTGACTCTTTTTTCTTCCTTTTGGCTGAAGAAGGGGGAGGGGAGTGATGGTAACTGAAGAACAAAAAGGGAGCATGTGTTTCTGTATTAGAGGCACAAGGCGCTTTTATCTTACGGGCAGCCGGATCTGTCCTGCTGCTGGAGGAGTTGGATTGTGTTATTAAATTGAGTTTAAATCTTTAAAGAAAGTCGAGCCTTGGGGGCAGCAAGGTGGCTCAGTGGATAAAGAGCCAGATTTAGAGACAGGAGGTTCTGGGTTCAAATTTGACCTTAAACATGTCCAGCTGTGTGACCCTGGGCAAGTCACTTAACTCCAGTTATTTAACCCTTACTGCTCTTCTGCCTTGTAACCAATACGCAGTACTGATTTTAAGATGGAAGGTAAGGGGTTTAAAAAAGAGAATAGACAAATAAAAGGGATGTCTGTCCTCATTTTGTGGTGAGTAACCATATTGGTTTAACTAGAAACTTGGGGTACCTAAAGAAGAGTTTGAGAATAATAGAAATATGGGACATCAGGTGGGTACTAGCTTTTTTTTTTGCCTTAAATAGGTTGTTTTTCCCTTCAAGTGAGAGTCACAGAGGAAAAAATCATGACTATATCCTGCAAAAAGGATGAAAAATAAATTTAAAAGTATATTCAAAAAAGTCTTCCAGAAAACTTGAGTGGCCTTTAATTTAACATTTCACTTTAAAATCCCCGTCCTTTCAGCTCACACCCTCTTCTATCCTTGGATAACAGAAGATGGCTATTTCTCTCTAGCCAGTGTTCAGATTTTTGTACATTCTTCTGAAAAATACTAGAAATCTCAAGGGGAGAATCAGGGCTTCTTAACTTTGTTTCAGAAGAAGATCTGGGGGGCTTAGTGGATTGTAAGCTCAACATGAATCGGTTCACTAATGCAATATTGGTTACTTTTAAGGGAATCAGAGCTTTCAGAAATAAAGAGGTGAGAGTAGCACTGTATATCCGCAGCTCAAGGCAGACCAATATGGTTGTAATTGAGGTCACCGTTGAGGAAGGCTGTTGAAAAGCTGGAGAGTGTCCAAAGGAGGAAACCAGTTTGGGGAAGGGGTTCAGCCATGCATTGTGATTAAAAGGAACTGGGGAGGTGGAGCCCGGAGGAGAGAAGCTCGGAGGAGGGCAGGGACCCACCCTCACGCACTTGAAGGAGGGTGTCGGGCTTGTTCTTCCCAGAGAGCAACGAGAAGTTCTGAAGCCCCTTCCGGCTCGGTGAAGGACAAACCTTCTCCACGAGAGCGTCCAGCCTTTGGGTGGCCGCCTTCCTCGCTGCACCTACGGAAGCAGAGTATTCCTGGACCCTCGGCGGCGCCGTGGAAGGGGTTCTTGCTGAGAGTCGGACGTAGCCCGGCCCCTGAGGTTCCTGCCAGTGCGGGGGCCGCTCCGCTGCTCCTTTACTTGCTCGGGTGAAAACCAATGCCACCGCTGAGCCGCTGAGCCCGTGTGCTCAGGGCTGACGTGGTCAGTCTGTATTGTGCGGACGCATGAATACAAACACACATACATGTGTGCAGTGCAGGGGTGTGCACGCGTGTGTGCGTGTGCACGCGTGTGTGCCGACCAGCCCCCAGGGCTAGCCTGCTAAGATTCCGCTCCATCTGAGCTGTGTGGTTTCTTCATGCCACGCTGGCTCGGGGAGGGCCGGAGCCGTTCTCGCCCTGGCCGTGTCCCCAGCACGACGTCCACGGGCAGCAGCACCTAGGGGCGATGCTGGGCCGTCCCCGCGGCGGCTGTTCTCGTGGATCTCGCGGAAAGCCCGCTCTAACCCCCGCCTCCCGTCTGGCTCTCCCCGCAGGTGCTGATCTACAGCGGGCAGCTGGACATCATCGTGGCGGCATCCCTCACCGAGCGTTCCCTGATGGCCACAACCTGGAAGGGCCTCCACGACTACAAGAAGGCGGACAGAAAAGTGTGGAGGGTGCACAGCTCGGACGTGGATGTGGCCGGCTATGTCCGGCAGGTCGGGGACTTCCACCAGGTATGAGGTCATCTCGGGCGGGGAGAGGGCACCCCTCCCGAGGGGGGGGAGGGGTTGTAGGTTTCCCCTGTTGCCCAGTGGCCATAGGAGGCACTGTTTCTGCTGGGCCCTCCTGACCTGGAAAGACGGCCAGCAGGAGCTCCGGGGGGAGCGCCGCCCTTGGGAAGCACTTTCTGGCTTCTGAAAACCCGCCTGCTCCGCTGCCGCTGGCATGGGTGGAGGTACCCCCGTGTGGCTGAAAGCAGAGACCCGGCGGGTCCTGGGGCCTGCTAGCCTCCTGGGCCCAGAGATGTCGTCCAGTATTTCTGGGCTACCAACGCCAGCGGCCGCCATGAATACAGGGCCGCGTGGGAAGACTTCCGTGAGCCAAGAAAGCAAGCTGTAAAAGCGTGGAGCAATGCAGATGGAAAGCCCAAGAATCCAAAGGGAAAGTTGCGAAATGGCTGATCGAGGCTTGGCCCCCCAACGAAATGTGTGAGGCCAGAGGGAGGATGAGGCAGGGCCCAGCGGTGCCAGGAGCCATGTCACGGCGGGGCTCTTGATGCATTGGTGGGTTTTGCTGGGGGTTTCTTCTTCTTCTTTGAATTTTTCTGCCTTTTGGCACAAGAGATGACTCTTAAGGAGGGGACCAGAAGAGGAAGACAGAAGGTCATTTTAGCAATGTAAAACCAAAAAGATAGCAATCCGTTTCATTTGTAAACATAAAAAAGAAGGCCTCTTCGCTAGGCTGCAAAAATGTTTAATGTGATTGAGGGAGGCAGGAGGCGGCTCGCTGGATGAGAGCCAGCCTCAGCTATTTCCTAGCTGGGTGACAGTGAGCAAGTCACTTGGCCCTCATTGCCCAGCCCTCAGCACGCCTCTGGGTTGGAACCAATTCCAGTAATGATTCTAAAGTGGGCCTCGAAGGAAGGAGATGGCGAAGGGGGCGGGGAGGTCCCGGCCTCCCATGGGGGAGATGGATGGCAGCGGCCCAGTTCTGGAATGGCGGAGGATCCAGGAGGAAGGAAGGACTCGCGGCAGGGAGGGATCAAGAAAGGCCTCGCGTGGGAGGCCTTGAGCCAGGCTTGGAAGGCCGAGGGGGCTGCCGGAAATATGTTCCGGACGTGGCAGGACCCACAGCTGCTGCCTCCACCTGTTAGTGGCGGCCCGAGCCCCCGAGGCAGGGGAGACCTTCCCTGGCTGGCATCTGCCGGGTGGGCTCCGGGCTCTGTCTGCTGCCTCTCCCAAGTGCAGGCCCGAGGGGGAAAGGCCCTGGCTGTGGGCCTGCGGAACCTTGGGGAGGCAGGACCACCTGGGCACGAAACAGGACTTTTCTGGCTGCCAGAAATGGGGTGCAACGGGAGCGAAAGTCACGTGTGCTGGCGATGGGGGTGTGTCCCCCCCCCCCCCCCCGGGCTCTGCATTTTCTGTCGGTGATTTTAGAATGTTGGCCGGGTCTGAAGGCTGCCCGTGGCAGGGGCTGGAGACGGGGAGAGGAGGAGGAAGCCGCGGAGCAACAAAGGCGCTCTCTGTGCGGCTCGCTGCTGGAACGCTGTGCAAATGTCAAGCGTCTAATAACGAAAAAACGGGCCTCGACTGTAGCCTTGCTTTTCAGCATTCAGTGCCTAAAGCAGAAGCGCGGCTCTGTTTGCCAAGAAGGAACGCTTGCTGTCTGCCAAGCGCCACAGCTCTGAATGCTAAAACTGAAACCAAAGTCTGCGCGGGGGCCCAGGCTGTCCTCTACCGGGGCGACAGCCTCCCCGGAGGCCCCGCAAGCTTCTCTATCCACCAGAAAAGGACCCTGACCTTGCCTGCGGCTCCAGCTGGGCTCTCAGAGATGGGACAAATGGGCAAATGTAGGGGAGGCTCCGTCCCCAGCTCCCTTTTTAGTTTCTAGACTGGAGTTTTTAGGAACCCCAGAATTGGAAAGAGCTTTAAAAGCTCCAGCATTATTGGTGTGTTCTCTCAGACCTCACTTGATGCCCTGTAGTGATGGGGACCTCACTACCTCCTAAGGCATACCATCTCTCTTTGGGGTGACTCATTGCCAGGAAAGTGTTCCTTACACCAGGGTCAATCTACAGAAACGTTTTGTATATGACTAGCTGTGAGACTGTGAGCAAATGGCCTCATCTGTTGGTCCAAAAGAGCTGGAGGGACACAGTGACTGCAGTGTTCTTGCTCTAGAACTCTGCCATTCTGGGGGCAGCTAGGTGACTTGATGGGCTTAGAGACAGGAGGTGGGTTCCAATCTGGTCTCAGGCACTTCTTCTTTCCCCCCCCCCCCCCCCCCCCGCCATAGCCGACGCGCAATTCCATCGGGTATCACCTGTGTTCTTGATTCGAACCCATTGCCATGTTGTTGGTATTTGCATTAGAGTGTTCGTTTAGAGTCTCTCCTCAGTCATATCCCCTCAGCCGCTGTAGTCAAGCAGTTGCTTTTCCTCGGTGTTTTTACTCTCAGGTACTTCTTAGCTGTGTGGCCCTGGGTAAGTCACTTAACCCCCATTACCAAGCCCTTACTGCTATTCTGCCTTGGTACCAACACATACTATTAATACTAAAATGGTAAGTAAGTGCTTGGTTTTTTTAATTGAAAAATAAAAAGTAAACTCTCTAATTTTGCAACATTTCATGCTTCGAGGGTCTCTGATTGCACTAGTGAGGATCCACCCTCTAACAGGCAGCACAGCCCCAGCCTCTAAAGTGGTAGTAGCTGAAAAATCCATCTTCTGGCAGCCACCCTGATGCTCAGTTTCTCTGAACTTAGCTAGTCTGGTCTTTGGAAAACAGACGTGTGATGTGTTTTCCTGAAAACAGATAGTGTTTCAGTCTTGTCTGAATCTTCATGACCCCATTTGGGTTTCTTGGCAAAGATATTGGAGCAGTTGGCTTTTTCCTTCTCCAGCTCATTTTATAGATAAGGAAACTGAGGCCAACAGGGTTAAATGACTTGCACAGGGTAACACAGCTAGTAAGAGTCTCAGGCCAGATTTGAATTCAGTCTTCATGACTCCAAGTTATGTCACCTAGCTGCCCTGAAAACACATATAGTGCCTTTCTAAAGGGTTTTTAAACTGGGTAGACCAGATGAAATGTTTATTTAGAATGTAAACTCTATGGGTGAATTCATCCCATTCATATTCACAGTTATGACTATTAACTGTGTGTTTGTCCCTGTTTATCCTTCTTTTCCCACTCCATTCTCTCTCTCTGTCTCTCTCTCTTTCTCTCTCTCTGTCTCTGTCTCTCTCTGTCTCTCTGTCTCTCTCTCTGTCTCTCTCTCTGTCTCTCTCTCTCTTTCTCTCTCCCTCCCTCCTTTTAGCTTTTCTCTGTTTATATGTTTTGCTTTTGACCACTGCCTCCCCCAGTTCACCCTCCTTTCTTCATTCCCCCCTTGCCTTATTCCCCCCACCCTCCTACTTTCCTATATATTAAGGTAGGTTTCTATAGCTGATTGAGTGTGGGTAGTAGTCCCACTTTGAGCTCATTCCAATGAGAGTAAGGTTCAAGCAAAGCTTCCCCCCCCCCATCTTTTTCTCCACTATATTGATTCTTATGCACCTATTCATGAAATAGTTTACTCCCTTCTGTCTCTCCATTTCTCTTCTCCCCAGGGGTTCATCTTTCCTGCCCCTTGATTTTTTTTTCTCTTTTGGATATCAGTCTCTTCTATTCAGCTTTCTTCTTCTTAGAACCAATACTTGGTATCAATTCTAATATGGAAGGTAGGTTTAAAAAAAAAAAAGATGCATCCTGAGTATCACCTTCCAAAAAAAAAAAAGATGCATCCTGAGTATCACCTTCCCTGTGGAGCCATCCCTAATCCCCTCAACTGCTGGAGTCCTTCCTCTCTAACCACTTGTATTTTATTGCTTTATATTTTGTTGTACTTAACTCTCTTTCTTTGTGTTCTCTGGGTTTATAGATGCCCTTATTGCTTCCACTATTAAGACTAATCTCCTGGTTGGTAGGTCACTTCTTTTTTTTTGTCTTTATATCCACTGAATTCAGGACTGAAGATACAAAATTATAATTTACAATACAATTCTAAACATTTCTAATAACAGCAAAAAAGAGTAGATACAAAAAGACAATGTGAGTCTTAACAAATGTTTGCTGCAAATATTTAGCACCAATAGAGGGTGCTTAATAAATGCTTACTGATTGATTAATATGGGGGAAAGAATACTGGTTCTAAAGTCTGAGGCTCTGAGTTCTAATCCTACATATGATACTTATTTACCTGTATAGCCCTTATCAAGTCACTTCACCTCCTGTGCAATCTCAGGCTCTTTATCTGTAACATGAAGGAGCTCAATGGCCTCTGAGTGCCTTTCCAGCTCTAAGGCTATGATTCTATGATCCATTGATGGTATTAGCATGAATAGCCATTCTTCTCATTTAGTGCATTTCTGTTGGCCTTATTCCATTTGTGGAAGCTCATAATGTTTATTGTAAAGTTCAGCCTGAGCTGGGGCTTGTAAAGAAAGCTGAGGACAATGAAAAAGGACTTTTTTAGTTGTATTGGAGGAAGGAGAAGAATCCCTGAAGAAATAGCACCAGTTGGGGGGCAGCTGGGTAGCTCAATGGATTGAGAACCAGGCCTAGAGATGGGAGGTCTTAGGTTCAAATCTGACCTCAGACACTTTCCAGCTGTGTGACTCTGGACAAGTCACTTAACCCCCATTGCCTAGCCCTTACCACTCTTCTGCCTTGGAGCCAATACCCCGTATTGACTCCAAGACGGAAGGTAAGGGTTTAAAAAAAAAAGAAAGAAAGAAATAGCACCAGTTCTTGGAGTGAGTGGCTAAATGGCCATTTTTAAAAATCTCCATCTGTGATCTCATTCACAACTCCTTCTTCCACTGCAGGTCAGTCTTCATCTTTTGTCTACTTAAGGTCTTTGAGACTTGCCCAGGAGAATTAAGCCACTTATTCATAGCCAATATGGGCTCAAGCTAGGACTTGAACCTTCATCTTCTTGATTTTGAGATTGACTTTCTTTCTTCTCTGTCCAACTGACTCTTATAGGTCAATAAAATAACCCAGATAACCAAAAGAAGACAGGATTGTGCAACTCCAATTTTACTTCTATTATCTCTCTACCACTGGAAATTTCCCCCCTGAAAGGGATAGAAAGAATGGCTAATGGAGTTGAATCCCAAGTGAATTGATAGCCAGAAAGCATCTAGATGCCCTTAATATTTGCAAGTCACCAAGTCTAGACAGACAACATACAACCCAGTCTATTAAGCCACTCTCTAATGCCTCTAATGGCTGTCAACTTGGGTAGCATGGAGGAAGCCCATTGAGAATGAGCCCCATAGAAACCCAGGACTAGTGCCTGCGGTCCAACAAAACTAGATGCGGAGAGGTTCTTTTTCCCTAAGTTGGCTACTAGCAGATGGAGGAATCATTTGGCCACGGCAACCTGTTAAGCAGAGAAACACGAAACTCCTCTGTCCTTTCTTCAAAGAGGGTGGGCACCTGTAAGCACTGACCTTACCTTTGGGGGCACTCATTGGGAGATCCTTGAGCAGTGACCAACAGGTCCACAGAGGGGGCAATCCAGAATTGACCATCTGTCTTCCTTGCTTTGTTTTTCTCCAATAATTAAGACCTTTCCCCCACCTTGATAATGCCTTCTTTCAAATCAGCAATGCCTCCCAGCGTTTATGATGAACTTCCAAAGGAACAGATTGTTTGTGTGGCATCCTTAGGAATCCTGGGCTAAGACAACTGCCAGACTAGGGCTTCTCCACTTGGTTAATAGTGAGGAGCAGGCAAGAAAAGGGTTGAATCTTGTTTTCCTGTTAAAGAGGAAGGAAACTGCTAAGTAGATTTTGGACAGTGGCTAGAAGATGGGTTTGGCTTTGCTGGAGTAATTGTCCAGCTACATCTCAAATGAACCCCAGCCCTGTTGCCTCCTGCTAACAGAAGGACCTGAGGTCTAGAGCATTTCGCCAAGGTTCCAGGTGCGAGAAAATATGATTCATGTCAATGCAACATTTAGGAAGCATCTACTACAGGCTGGATACAGGGAATACAAAGACACCAAGAAAGGAATTCCTGTCCTCAAGGAGTTTACAGACTACTAAGTATACCAATTAGAAAATATCAAATAATTTCAAGGGAGTGAAAGTACTACTAGGGGGATTAGGAAGGGCTTCCTGTAGGAGGTGGTACCTCTACTGTGCTTTGAAAGAAGATAGGTCAAGGAAGAGGTGACATCCTTGATGAAAGGAAATTCTGAAAGCACTTGGAGATGAGGTTGATGCACACTCCATGCTCCCTGAATTTCAGACACTAGGGTCTGGCCAGTACAAAGTACAGGGGTAGAGAAGGAGTGATGAACTCTGGGTAAAGTTGGGAACCTAGTCTGGCTGCAAAGGAGAGTGATATGAAATAAGCTGGATAGGGGGGCTGGAAGAAGATGGTGGAGGGCCTTTCCAACCAGAAAGAGGAGTTCACCTTTTGTTACCTTGAGAATAAAAGGCTTCCTGGGCTTCCCTGTGGGTGTGTCAGCAGTTTGAATGGACTGTTACATCCCAGGCATTGATATGAAGCAGCCCGTTTTGTCAAAGGGGTTGGCCCCCATGTAGGGAAGGGCACAGCCTTGGTTGTCTGAAATTCTCATCTGGAATCTTCCCCATAATTCCCCACATGGCAGTTCCCATTGGCAGTAGGCACGCTGCAGACTTACAAAGCAGCCTTTGTCCTCCTCCAGCATTGAGTATCACAGGATATCACATCTCATTGGCCTCAGCAGTCATTTAGATCCACCTGTAAAAGAACAAAGAATCCCCTGCATAACCTGCCCTAAGCCTCTGCCTGAATACCACCAACAAGGTGAAAGTGAGCTGCAAGGAGCTCTGCAGAGTTGATGGGATTCTGGGCTTGGAGTTCAAGGATTCAAATTCCTACTTGATTACTTATATCTTAGGTGCCCTCAAGCCAGCCACATAACCTGTCTTGGCCTCAGTTTCCTCACCTGTAAAATGAGCCTCTCATTTCCCTTCTATCTCTAAATCTGTGCTTCTTTCATTTATTCAATGGATTGCTGTAAAGATCAAATGAGATGGTGCTTTGTAAACCTTGAAGCTCCCAGGAGATACTACTTGTTGCCATTGTCATCCTGATTTTCCCCCAAAGGGAAGAGAACAAGCATGTATGCTAGACAGTGCAAAGCACTTTACAAATATCATCTCATTTGATTCTCACAACAATCCTGGGAGATAGGTGCTATCATTATCTCTATTTTACAATTGAAGAAACTGAGGCAAACTGAGATCCAGTGACTTCCCCAGGGTCACCCAGGTAGTCCTTCATCTCTCTTCATCACTGTTTTCCTTGGATCATGCCTGGCCTTTGAGAGATAATGTTTATTTAAAAGCTAAGGTGATGAAATGTGCTAAATATTATTTATTGGACAAGTCTTAAGCTAGCTCCTCAGTATCCAGTTACCGCTTGCCTGTGGCTCAGAAACATTCTCAGGGAGAGGTTGGGGGAGAGGAATTTCACATCTCCTTAAGTTATGACTAAGAACAGTAAAGAAAAGTGGCTATTTGGAATGATGAGCCTTTTAACAAACATGGCGGACATGATGATAGAAAGCTCTCTGAAACATGTCCTCCCAGATTGTCAAGTATTAAGTATTTGCTGACTTTATACATAGCAGGCTTCCAATCCATATGGGAGTGTGAGGAAAGAAAGACAGAGCTGGAATTTGGATCTGGGGATGAAAACTGAAAAACAAACTAATGACAACCACCACCAAAAACAGCCCACCAAAATATTTGGCATCCTTTGTCCACAAAGCAGATGTGAATGTTTGTATTCTTAATAGTTATTCTTCTTCAACAGGGTTTAGACTCTGACTCCTTCTAGCCATCTAAATATCTGGATACCCACCTCTTCTTTTTGCCTTTTCATACCCTTCCTTTTTTCTCCATATTCTCCCTCAAGCTTCCTTCCTTCCCTCCCTTTGTATATGCATTTACCTTTCTATTCTCGAGGGGTGACAATATTTCTTTTTGTCTTTGTACCATTAGTGCCTAACAGACCAGGTACACACGAGATGGTTATTCTATGCTTGCTGTTTGATTCATCTTTAAACAGGGCAAAAGTAGAAACAATGTTTAGCCCTAGTAATTGTGAGTTTCCAAATCAATGACTTTCCACACATAATAGGTGCCTAATCAGTGTTTGTTGATTGACTGATTTAGGATTTCCTCTGTTTTCACCAGCCCATTCAGTTTAGTGCCAGATTGGAATTTCCTTCAACCCCTCATTCCAATTTGATGGTCATAAGTTCATTTTGATTCCAAGGCTGTCCTCAAGCCTTGCCTCAATCTGAGGGCTACAGAGATGGGTATGTTTCAACTTTAGTTTCAGCCACACACAAGCCTACCTTGGAACATCAAGCAAAGGCTTAGTCTTTATATCCTGCTCTGCTCTACTGCCAGAAATCTACATCAGAGAATAGACTTGGCACTTTTCTGCCTCTTCGTTCTTCTGGGGCTTCACATGCTGGCACTTACTGGCTATTACTCACCCATTTGTGCAGCTGGTGTTCCCACATCTGGTCTGCAGTACCCTCTTCTCTGTCCTCATTTCCTCGTACCCTAGGGGAAAAGCCCCTGAGTGCTCCTCCACCACCACCCTTTTTAACTTGAAATTACATCAACTAAGAGCACTGAAGGAAGTCAGTTATTCATTCAACACACATTTATTAAGCCAGTTATTGGACTAAAGAATTAGACATTGTAATAAGGGTGCTGAATTGTAATACAGGATTATTTGAGTGGTAAATGATAACTAAAGATCAGATCTGCCAATCTTCTCCCTTCCTCCCTTCCTTCCTTTAACCCCTGGTTACCTCCCTCCTCCCTTCTTGTCCCTCCTCCCTTCCTCCCTTTCTCCCTCCTATTTCCTGTTGATTCTTCAGTTGGTCTCTCTCAATCAACTCCGAGTGGTATATCAAATAAATCACTCTTTTCTCTTCTCTAAGATAAGTAAGGGATTTATGGGGAGAAAGGGAAAGATAAGAAATGGAGGGAAAGAGGGTTTGGGGTTTCCCTAAACACTAGAATAATTCCTAGGTAGGAGGATGGAGGTATATAGTTCAGTTTGGGAAAATGGGTTAACAGGTCTGGAAATTCAGTCACTGTAGCACAGCAGAGACATCAGAGAGAGCTGGATGTTGTCCTTCTTCTTTCTGTCCCCAAGCCCAGAGACCAGATTTCCGTTTGTTCTGATCCTTCTCCACAGTCTTTTCTGGTCCCCATTCTAATTCGATGTTCTCCTTGAGTGACAGCTCTGGAGTCGTGGCTTTTCCAGCCTTTTCTGCAGACTTCTTTTTCTCTCCTCCCCAACACGCAAGGAAAAGCAAAAACACTCCCTGCCTTCAGGGAGTTCACAGTCCATTGGTGGGGTAGACAAAATGTAAATACGTTGTATACACGAGATATATAAAGGGAAATATCATTGTTGGGGCACTTTTGATGAGTGCAGAACTATAGTTACTATTATTTTTTTCTTTCTTAAAACCTTTATCTTCCATCTCAGCATCAATACTGTGTATTGGTTCCAAGACAGAAGAGCAGTAAGGGCTAGGCAATGGGGGTCAAGTGATTTACTTATCCAGGGTCACACAATTAAGAAGTATCTGAGGCTAGATTTGAATCCATGACCTTCAGTCTGTAGGCCTGACTCAATCTACAGAGCCACCCAGCTGCCCCCATTACTATTATTTTTCTTAACACTTTGCACTGTGGGCTCCATGAAGAAGCTCCTTTTGCCCAGGTTTTTTGCATATGATCTAGGAAAATGCTTCCACCGAGGTCTTAGTTTGCAGGGGATGACTGTTACATTCAGATTCTGTGATTCTGAAAAGGCACCACCCATGGCTCTAATTCAGGCTGTAGGATCCCAGGTGGAGGGCTGGGAGGGGGTTTCCAGCTCATCTCCCACATTTTACAGGTAAAACAAAAACTGAGGCCCAGAAAGGTTCCAATTCACTACGTAGGGGCAGAGGTGGGATTCAAACCCAGGCCCTTGCTTCCCATTGTTCTTTCCACAGGCGTGTCTGAGCATCCAGGGTTCCAGGCTCTGACAGGCTGCCTCCCAAGAGTTTCGGTGGGTTCCGGCTTTTCTTCCCCCTCATGTCTCCCCAAAAGCTTTTGCTGGCCTGCTGCAGCTGCAGGACTGGCTGCTCCCCAGTTGTCCAGGGAACGTCGTGGCTGGTGATTTCATCAGAGTGCACAAGAGCAGCCACTCATCGGTGACATCGCGTTTGGAAGGGCTGCTCCAGGCACTGAGAGATGAAGCAGCTTGCCCAGGCCACACAGCCGCTCTGCGCCAGCGGCCGGGCTTTGCCACCCATCCCCACCGCCAGGCCTTTGCCAAGCTGCCTCTCATCCCGGCTCTGCCAGCAGAATAGGGGGCTAGAAACACTTCTCTTGGAGCTTTGCTATTTCCCCAGCTGTCCATTCAGTCCATCAGAGCTTCTTCCCAATGCCACATACAAGAACAAAGGAGGCGGCAGATCCAAGGACGAGGGTCCTGTCTGTGGAGCAGGGCCCTTGGGCCAAGGCAAGTCGGCGAGCATTTATTAAGCATCTACTGTATGCCAGGCACCATGCTAAGTCCTGAGGACCCAAAGGAGGGAAAAAGAAAAAGAAGTTCCTGTTCTCTGGAGGAGACAACACACACACAACTGCATACCAATAAGATATGCCCAGGATAGATTGGGCAGCTTGGCTGTGCGGTGGAGAGGGAGCCAGACCTGGAGTCAGCAGGACTCATCTTCCTGAGTTCAAATCCAGCTTCAAATACTTCTTAGCTCTGTGATCCTGGGCAAGCCACTTGACCCTGTGTGCCTCAATTTTCTCACCTGTAAAATGAGCTGGAGGAGGAAATGGGAAACTAGCTATGTGACCCTGGGCAAGTCACTTTACCCTGTTGACTTCAGGTTCATCATCACCTATAAAATGAGCTGGAGGAGGAAATAGAAACCCACTCCAGTATCTCTGCCAAGAAAACCCTAAAAGAGGTCACGAAGAGTCAGACATGACTGAAAAATGACTAAAGATCAATAGGAGAAATTGGAGATAGCTTCAGAGAGAAGGCACTAAGGTTGAGGAGGGCTGGGAAAGCCAGGTGACCGAAGTTGAGAGTACCTAAAACTTGAAGGAAGACAGAAAAGCTAGGAGAGATGAGGAAGAGCATTCCAGGCAGGGAGGACTGTCAGTGCAAATACCTGGAGTCTGGAGATGGGAATATCTCCTGCAAGGAACAGCAAGGAGCCCTGTGTCTTCGATCCAAGGTCTAAGAAGTCTGAGAAGTAAGGAAGGGGTCAGGCTATGAAGGGCTTTAAAGGTCAAATCCAATTTTACATTTGATCCTGGAGGAGTTGATTGACTAGGAAAATAGGATGGTCAGACCTGGGCTTTGGGAAGATGTAGTCTACAGGAAAGTGGAGGATAGACTGGAGTAGGGATTAACTTGAAGAGTGGGACCAACTAATAACCTAGTGTTGCAAATATCTCTGACTCTTGGCTGCATGTCCTTGGGCAAGTCACCGAATCTCTCTGAACCTCAGTTTCTTTTTCTGTAAAATGAGGCTGCTGACCACTGAGGTCCCTTCCAGCTTCAGAATTAGAGTCCTATGAGCTGAGATGCTAGAAGGGGAAGCAGAACGGAGATCGGCTTAGGCCAAAGGATTTTCAACTCCGAAATATTTCTGTCCTTTTCTGAAGGAACAATGACTTGGGGAGTTTCTGGGTTGTTGTTTCTTTTTCCTCTGTCTTTAAAAAACGCCAGTTGGTTCCTGAAGGCAGGCGAGGGAAATCATAAACAATAGCGACTTCCAACTCAACTCAGTATTTGCCAAGAGTTGGAACAGAATTCTCACATCGTTGTGTCTTATTCTAACAGGCTGATTAACATAAGAAGAATGCTTCTAAATTAAGCTCCCAAATATGCACTTACTTAATCATCAGGGAGCTAATTTATTGTATTATTTCCAATATAAATGGGCTTGCCCATCCATTTACTGTCTAACAGGCAGTTCAGCTTGCGAGGGAGAGTTTCTCGGAGCTGTTGCACCATCCACTGTGAGTGGTTTTTAATCATCTGCTCCAATTTTGCAGACAGTCATTTTATTAAGTGGAAAGTGGATAAATACTTATTAGGAAACCTAGAATTTAAAGCCCAAATTGAGTGGCTTTTGGAAATCAATGGGCTTCGGGGAGGAAAGAAATGGGGTGGTGGAGGGAGGGGGAGAGAGAGGGGAAGGTGAAACACTTCCATTTGTTCTTTTCATTTGGCAGTAGCTGAAATGAGCCCGGTGGCTTGTAGGGTTGTAAAACAAAGGAGAGACACAGAGAGACAGAGATTGGAAGAAAGAGAAAGGAGAGAGCGAGGAAATGGAGGAGAGGAGAGAAAAGAGGAAAAAAGGATGGAGGAGGGGCTAGCTGCAGGCAGACTGAATAATTTTCTTTCCCTGGAAGTTGGCTCTGGATTGGCAGTAAGCTTATCTTGGGTGGTGGTGTTCAGTCACTCAGTCATGCCTGAGCCTTCATGACGCCATGGGCCACAGCACAGCAGGCATTTCTGTCCCCCACTGTCTCTCAAAGTCTGGCCAAGTTCACGTTCATTGTCTCCTTTCTATCTTGGGTGAGGACATGGCATTTCAGCTTTGTGCGAGCTCGTCTGGTGGGAGGCTGGCATTTTAGTGCAGATGGCACCAAACCAACCCGTGTCAGTATGGCCATCCTCCTGCCATCTGGTGGGCCCTGAATCCTAAATTCCTGGATTCTAGGAGCAGTGGTGGGTTTAGAACCATGGAGAACCCCAAACCTTGCTTCATCTAGAGCTGTCTCAAAAGTACAGGCCATTTCTAAAGAGACTGGCAGTCTTGAGTCAAGAAGGCTTGATTTTAAATCTAGCTCCTCAAATACTTACTAACTATGTGAACCAGGACAAGAAACTTAACCTCTGTGCCTCTGTTTCCTCATCTGTAAAATGGGGATAATAATAGCCCCTACCTCCCAGGGTTATTGTGAGGACTGAATAAGTATCCATCCATCCATCCATCTATCTATCTGTCTGTCTGTCTGTCTGTCTATTGTGAAAGGTAACTTTTTTATCTTAACTTAATCAAGTATTTGGAGTGCTCCACCCTTTTAACTTAAACAGTCAGGAACTTGAGGACCCTTTTGATAAAAGCTCACACCCTCAGAGGATGGGAGGTGGATCCCACAGTCACTGCCCAGGGTCAGTGCCAGGCAAATTAAGAAACTGCTTCCTGAGATGCGAGGGGAGAGCTGATGGACGGAGAAAACTGCATATAATTGGGAGCCTCTGTAACCCTTTTTGGCAGCTCAGCCCTTTGGTCTTTTGTGGCTCAGCTTGATTAGGCATTCAATTCTGTCTTCGATTCAGCATTGGTGGCTCAGGGAGTTTGGCTTTGGTGACTTGCTTGAGTTGAGGAGACCCCGGCCAGAGACACTGGCTCTTCGGCTCTTCTGTCTTTGGTGGGATGCTCTCTTAGGTATGAAGGCCCTCAGATCCAGACTCAGGGTATTTAGCTAGGCAATATTCCCTGTCTCCTTCCTACCTTTCCCCCATGACTATCTCTACCTTGCTGTAGTAAAGCTACTAAAGCTACTAACAGCCTTCTGACTTGAGTTAATTTATATAAATGGCGACCACAATGATTTTTAAATTCTTATATTTGCCAAACCCATTTTAATGATTATACTATTTTTCTGTCTGTCTAATCTATCAATCTATCTGTCTATCTCTATCTAACCATCTCTCTTTCTCTGTATATATTTATATCTAACTAACAATCTGTCTAACTGCTATCTGTCTTTCTGTGGCTTGTCTGTCTGTCTGTCTAAGCATCTCTATCTCTATTTATCTAACTAACTGCCTCTGTAACTGCTGTCTGTCTTTCTGTGGCCTGTATCTAGCCATCCATTCGTCTGTAAGGGGAGGAGGTTGGACTACATGGATTCTGTGGTGCCTTCCTGCTCTACTGTTATGATCTGAAGGAATACTCAGGTGCTGCGCGGTCTAAAGACCCTGCGGAGGCCGGACCCTGGTATCTGCTCCCTTTCCTAGCTCTCTTGGGATTCCAGAGTAGTGCAGGACCTCCCAGAGCCCTGGAGTCTCCTGCTGGACCTTGGGAAAGAGGCCTGGAGGGGGACTGAACTGCCTCCCTGCTCTCTGCAAGGCCAGGCAGGAAGCTGGGGTCACAGAAGATGTAAGCAGACACCAGCTCCTCACTGGGCCCATTGTTCTTGGGGACAAAGTCTGGAATCTCTGAGGCCTCTCAGGGCACCAACCAGCAGCAGCGTCTGTTCTCCATCTGAATGTAGAAGCTGGG
Organism: Monodelphis domestica; assembly: GCF_027887165.1. Taxonomy (NCBI): domain Eukaryota; kingdom Metazoa; phylum Chordata; class Mammalia; order Didelphimorphia; family Didelphidae; genus Monodelphis; species Monodelphis domestica. Next base: position 308,265,474 of record NC_077231.1, read on the forward strand.
GAGCAAGGAAGAAGGCTTTGGTAGCGCTTAGCCGTGTCTCGTGCTCAATAGACTCCAGTGGCTCCTTCCCTCTTCCCTCAAAGGCTTTAAAGCCCTTCCCAACTTGGCCAGCTCGTACCTCACCAGTCCATGTGCTTTATAATCTAGGCACAGTAGTCGGTTTGCAAACCCTCACACAGGACGTCTCCTGACTTCCTGCCTTTGTCTTGGTCATCCGCCATGCCTGCATCATTCTCCCTCCTCACCTCCTCCTCCTGGCCTCCTCCAAACTCACCTTCACTCTCATCTTCTCCAGGAGACCGCCCTAGCTTCTCCCAGGGGTGCCTGCCTTCTGAGATGGCTTTCCACTGTTTTATCTTTCCCCAATGACACACAGACTGTTAACAATCGTTTTTTAACATTTTAATCCCAAATTCTTCCCCTCCCTCCCTTCTCCCGTCCTGAGATGATGAGTAATTGGAGAGAGGTTTGCCAGGGCGATGGGGCCAAGCCGACTTTCCGTTTATGTTGTAAACAGTTTGTGTGTAAATAGCTGTGTGTCACCTCCCCGATTAGAGTGCAGGTTTCCTGAGGACGGCTCAGCTCTTTCCTTCCTCGGCATCCCCAGGGCTAAGCCCAGTGCCTGACTGAATCACTGATTGGCTGACTCGGGAAAGAAGAGGGAGGAAGAGCAGAAGAAAGGGGTTGTGTTGGGGCTTTGGTAGGGCTGGATGCCTCTGGGCATTGGAATTCACACTGTAATGTCTAATTTCTGTCTCAGTTCAGATCTCATCCTCTGCCAAAAAAGGGGGAGAAGTAGGCAGGGAAAGGGCCATCTTCCTCCACCGAGCGCCTCTTCCTCAGGGACTTCTGAAAATCTTACCTCTTTCCAAGATGGGAAGGGAAGCAATTTTTTGGAAGATCCACTGCTTGAGACCTTGCCCTTCCTATGCCACAAGCAACACGGCTGAGCAAATAGTGTGGACGGGTGAGGGAGAAGGAGCAGCTATTTCATCATCTGTAGAATAGCAGAATCAATCCTTTCCAACGTGAAAACCTGAGTCACATTAGAGATGCAGGGGGCCATAGCAGAAAGAGTACTGGATGGGAAGCTAGGAAGCTCAGTGGTCAGAGAGCCAGGCCTGGAGATGGGAGATTCTAGGTTCAAATCTGACCTCAGATGATTCCTAACTGTGTGACCCAGGGCAAGTCACTAACCCCCATTCCCTAGCCCTAACCACTCTTCTGCCTTGGAACCAGTATACAGTATTGATTCTAAGCTAGGAGGGAAAAAAGAAGTTTTAAGAGAGAGAGAGAGAGACAGAGAGTCAGAGACAGAGACAGAGAGACAGAGACAGAGAGACAGAGACAGAGAGAAACAGACAGAGAGAGAGACAGAGAGAGAGACAGACAGAGACAGAGAGACAGACAGAGAGAAACAGAGACAAGAGAGAGAGACAGAGAGAGAGAGAGACAGAGACAGAGACAGAGAGAGAGAGAGAGACAGAGACAGAGAGAAACAGAGACAGAGAGAGAGACAGAGACAGAGAGAGAGAGAGACAGAGAGAGAGAGAGGGAGGGAGAGAGAGAGAGAGAGAGAGAGAGAGAGAGAGAGAGAGGGAGAGAGAGACAGAGAGAGACAGAGAGAGACAGAGAGAGAGAGAAACAGATAAGCATGAGGCTATTGAAATTCCAGTTGAAATCTGTCCTCTGACTCTTATTCCCTGGGAGACCTACAGGGAATTGTCTAGGTGTTTCAGGAAGTTCCCTAGAATGGGTTTGCACTAGTTTTGCTGGAGGGGGTCCCTTCCAGGAAAGACTCTTTCCATATTTTATAGATGATGAAATTGAGCTCAGAGAGAGTGAAAAAGATTTCTTCATGGTCACAGGAATAGGAAGAGATGGAGTCACTGGAAGGAGACCCCTGATCTCCTCACTGTTTGCATTAGACCTCAGGCCACCTCTAGTGGGTTGGCATATGTGTAGTACATCAACATGATGGCGTGGACCATTCCAGGTTCCACTGTCTGCTCAGCCTCCTGGACTCCAACTTGTCTATCCTTCCTAAAATGTGATGCCCTGGACTGATCACTGTGCTGCCTAAAGTGGAGTATAATTGGACCGACACCGCTGTCAATAACTCTTTTTTTAAAAACCTTTACCCTTCATCTCAGAATCAATACTGTGAATTGGTTCCAAGGCAGAAGAGTGGTGGTAAGGGCTAGGCAATGGGGGTCAAGTGACTTGTCCAGGGTCACACAGTTGGGAAGTGTCTGAGGTCAGATTTGAACCCAGGACCTCCTGTTTCTAGGCCTGGTTCTCAATCCACTGAGCTACCCAGCTGCCCCTTCAGTTCTTTTTTTTTTTTAATGGAACTAGTCAGTACCTTCTTCTTCTTATACTCATAGCATTGATGTTTCAAGGCCAACTACAGAAATTTTCACTTTTCTTTCTTAAGTGAGGGCAGAGACTGTCTTTTGTCTCTTTTTGTATTCCCAGCAGCTAGCAAAGTGTCTAGTAAATGTTTGTTGATTGACCATTGATCCAGCTAGTTGCACTAGCATGTTGAGATGGTTTTAGACTTGGACGTGGTCACCTCTTCCTCAGTGTCTAAGTCACTCTCTTGAAGATGAATGGACAGACACATTAAGCTATAATTTATTTATTCCCACTTACAAGTTAATGACTGCTTGAGAGTTAGTGGAGCACAGTGGACAATATAATCCATCAAGCTTTTAAGTTCACATTGAAAGGCAGCATTTGAAGTCCATTTTACTTTATTTTGTTTTGATATTTAGAAAATGATACTCTTTGGTTTAAATAGCCTCCAGCCATAAATACAAATAAAATTCACTCCCATCCAAAGGACATGAGTGGTTTGGCCTTTGGGGTCTTTATATACACAATATCTACTACAGCACCTAGTACAGTATCGAGTAGGAGCTTAAATATTTGTCTGGCTAAGTCCAAATAAAAATGCCATATAGAAAAGAATAGCTCATTCAGTTTAATTCACCAAGCATTTACTAATCAATTACTATTATGTGCAAGGCATTGTGCTAAGACAATAATTTAAGAAGATGCAAGCAGCTAAGTGGCTCAGTGGATAGAGAGTCAGGACAGGAGTTGAAAAGTCCTGGGTTCAAATCTGGCCTCAGTTACTTCCTAGCTGTGTGACCCTGGGCAAGTCACTTAACCCCAATAGCCTAGACATTGCCATTCTTCTGTCTTGGAAAGAAGGAAGGAAGGAAGGAAGGAAGGTAGGAAGCTTACCTAAGAATGAGAAACCAGATGCATAGTAGGTCCAATAGCTACCTCATTATTATTGAGTAATGACAATAACACTGTTGCAGCCAGGGCAGAAACATTTTGCTGGCTCTTAGTATAAACACCTTTCTGTTCAGGGTTTCCATCTTTCAGTTCTTCTCTGTTGAAGTTATCCAAACAGAATTGAGAGGAAGAAAGAAAAAAATATATTCTTCCTTACTGGAGTTGTGATAATAGCTAAAATTATGTGACATTCACTTACTCTCTCTTGGCCTCAGTTTTGTCATCTATAAAATAGGGATAATAACAGCTCTTATCCACCAGGGTTGTTGTGAGGATCAAATGAGAAAATATTCATTAAGTGTGAAGATTAAATTTAACTCTCCCCTGATTGTGAAAATGTAAATAATTAACTCTCCTGATTGTGAAGATTAAATTGTAACCCTTGCCTATTCTTAGCTTACTCACCAAAAGTATAAATACCCTACTTAAAAGTTGAGTAGGAAGATCTGCCCATTTTTAGATTGAATCACCAAAGGTATTAACACCCCATTCACACTTGAGTGGGGGAGGTCGGTGACCCATGTGTGTGATAGTGGGTGACAAATCAGAATTGACTGACTGCCTCCTGGGCTGTCCTAAAGCAGGACTTCAACTGTGATTGGTAGACGTAGAATTATGGGAAGACACAGGAAGTGATGCAAGAGAAAGTGTCTTTAAAAGGGAGTGACAACTTCCTGAGTTCCTTTCTACTGGCAGTTCTTCATTCTTTGAAGTGGAGGCTAGTGAAGAATGTGCTGACTGGACCTGAGACCCTGTTCCTGGTGAGGCTATTCTAAAATCTCTTCCTTTGAACTGACACATGGCGAGTGAAAAGACCAGCTTTTTCTGAAGAGACTTTCCCAGGTCCTCAGCTTTGCCATAGCCTAAGGACTAACTCTCCCTGCCCAGGGCCAGGAGTAAATTACTTAGTTCTTATGCTAGATATCTTACCCCATCTTCTCTGATTTTCTTACTTCACTCTTTCTACATTTTGTAAATAAATTATAAATAAATCACTTTGGAATAAATTAAATTCTTGGTGACCACACTCTTAAATAATCCAGTCCAACCTTTTTAAAAATAACCCCCTTTTTCCCCTACAAAAGAGCTTTGAAAACCTTAATGCACTGTGTAAATGATGATGATGATGATGATGATGACAAATGGTGATGGTGATGATATAATTATTCTAGAGGAAGCCTGGTATAGGACATTGAAGTGCTACATTTGTAAGCATGAAATCTCCATTCAAATCTTACCTTTGATGTTAGATGTGTGACCTTGGTTAATTCATTTCATTTTTGTGAACACCTAGTAGGTGCTATATAAATGCTTATTTCCTTCCCTTTTCCCTGGACTTGATTTGTCTTATTTAATTTACAAGGAGAAGAGGTTGGCCCATGATTTTATTGGTGTGGGTAGAGGCGCCTTCCAACAGACTTTGGTGCTTTTGCCAAATGATCATTTTTTTTTTAAACCCTCACCTTCTGTCTTAGAATCAATAATATGTAATGATTCCAAGGCAGAAGAGCAGTAAGTGCTAGGCAATGGGGATCAAATGACTTGCCCAGGGTCACACAGCTGGGAAGTATCTGAGGCCAGATTTGAACCTAGGACCTCTTGTCTCCAGGCCTGCCTCTCAATCCACTGAACTACCCAGCTTCCCCCAGATTTTTTTTTTAAAAAGAAAGGAAAAGATACTACTTTATTCATTAAAATGACATCCAAAATGAGCTAGACTCTGAGCCACCCAGCTGCCCTGCCAAATGATCTTGACCTTCTGGGCCCAAGAAATTTATTGTCCACTGGCCAGCCTCTCTGAATATCATTTGGCTGGGCCATTAATGATAGATAGATAAACCAACAGACAGACAGATGGATGTGTGGACAGACAGATAGATAGATAGATAGATAGATAGATAGATAGATAGATAGATAGATAGATGGATGGATGGATGGATGGAAGGATATATGGATGGATAGATAGATAGATAGATAGATAGATAGATAGATGGATAGATAAATAGATGGATGGATGGATGGATAGATAAATAGATGGATGGATAGATAGATGGATGGATGGATGAATGGATGGATGGATGGATGGATGAATGGATGGATGGATGGATGGATGGATAGATGGATAGATAGATATCAGCCAGACTCTGAGCTTTATGAACGTGGCCCCCAAGTACCCAGGACCATCATCCTCTTCCAAGGAGGCATCAGTCAGACCTTACTGAAGGAAAAAGCCAAAGAAATCTGAGGACGATTAAGCAAGACTCGGGCTCTGCCCTCTGGGAGTTTATAATCTCTTCTTATGGTAGGGGAATTGACTACCCACACAAATAGCTATAATACCAAAGGGGATATGAAGAATTTATAAAAGAACAAGCAGAAAGAATGTGTGGTGTGTGGGTCAAGGTAGCTTGGAGCCTTTCCAACTGGCCTAGGAATGTGTTGTGGGCGGTTTCTCTTCTACCCCTAAAGAAGCCCACAATCTACTTGGAGTCCCTCAAAGAATGGTCTGTTCTCTTTACTTGGGGCTGCGAATTTGAAGCTGGGTGCAGCTGACTTCAGAAATGGACCGTGGAGGTGGGGAGATGGACACCCGGGTTGTTTTGCCTAAAACCCAGGCTGTGTTTGCCAGCCTGTCACAGCCAATAATGGAGATTATGGTAATCACAGAGGGAGGATGGATAGCTCTAATTATATGCATGTGTGTGTCCATGTATGAAATGAGGAGGTCAAACTCCATTTATTCAGTAATTCAGCAAACAATTCGCAGTCAAGAAACATTTCTTTTTCTTTTAGTGTGTTTTTTCCCCACCAAGCATTTATTCAATTCTCCTTCCTGAAAGGCGGAGGAGGACCTTCCACGGTGACCCTCCAAGCCATTCTCCAGCAGCAGTGCTGAGTTTGGGGGGCCGGCACCCAGGGGGAGCTGAATGACCTCTGTTCCCCCTGTATTGGGTTCTTGGCCCTTCCCGAGCATTTCTGCCAAAACCATCTCGGGACTCAGCAGCTGCATTTTGTCACGCTCGTGACTTAGCGAGATCTCACTGGAGCTGAGATTGGACAGAGTCTGTGTCAGTTGACTGCCAAGACCAGATTTCAAGGCTGAGGATGTGTGGGTAGAGGGTCTGCTCATACATGTGCATACATGTATGTTGTGGGGTGGAAGCCAGCAAAGCGTACCCTTGGAGTCCCATGAAGGAGGTCTTGTCAGATAGATTGGCTTCTAGTTTTCCATGACACAAATGGAATATATTTATTTGCTGATGAAAGCTTAGACTTGGACAGGAAGGGGTGATAGTTTAAACCTTAACAGCGTGCCAGTTAGACATGCATTAGCATCAAAGACGTAACTAGGGCAGGCCACCAGAGCTTTGTCGGAGGGTGCCAAATTTAGAGAATGCTGACAGCATTTGGCCTTAGGTGCACTGGGATAAATGCCTCCCCCATTCCTGTTATTCCCTTCCTCCCACCCCTCCTCCAAACACCCATAAACCTCCCTAGCACTGGCCTCAAACTAGCATCTCAGTGACTCTGCCTCCACTTGGAGTCATATGAGCCAAGTTTTATCCAACTGCTATTCTATCTGCCTACATGACCTTGTCCAAGTCACTTCTTTGGGCTTAATTCCCTCATCTTTAAATGAGGGAGTTGGAATAATTTCTTTGGTCACTTCTATATAGAGTAACATTCTCTGCTTCCAAATGAAGATGGATACAGTGTGTGATGGTCACCCCAGCATGGTGGCTGGAAATCAAGATTGCTGGTCACTTGCTTATTTGAGTGCCATTCTGGGCTTCAGTGCTCATCTTTAGTGTAAAAGCATCACTTATTTCTCCATGTTTCAATTCTCTTTCCTTTTCCTTCCCATCTTCAAAGGTAATTGTTCGAGGTGGAGGACACATCCTGCCCAATGATCAGCCGCTCCGATCTTTTGACATGATCAACCGCTTTATTTTTGGAAAAGGATGGGAACCCTACTGATGGCTACCACAAATACTCGAAGGAACTCAGGGGCTTTACGGCTCAAGAGAAAATTTAGGAAATTGAAAACAATCTGTGATTTCTAGAAATCTACTTACATCATTATCACTGTACTTGAAGTTTAGGAAAATGTTGTTTTATTAGTTTAAAATGTATTTCAAACAAATAATGTGTATTTTCCCAAAAAAAATGAACTTTAAGAAAATATTGTATAGGCAAGAGGATCATGTGATTTATTTTAAGGTAAAAATGAGTTGTGGAAAGAAGCCTGGCCAGGATTCAGGAGGCCAGAGCTCCAATTCCAGTCCCAGCCCCATATCTGGGTGACCTTGGACCAGTCTCTTGAACCTCAGGCTCCATGACTGTATAATGGGGAAGCAAGGGGATGCTTTCGTTGCTTCATCTCATTGAGGTAAAGAAAACGCCCTACGCAGTGTGACTTATTATTATATTATGACATTTATTCAGTTGGGGAGGATAGATAGTTTCAGAGAAATGGGGGAAGATTTGTAAGAACTGATGCAAAATGAAGTGAGCAGATCCAGAACAATTTATGTATAACAACATTGAGAAGGCAAAAAATTTGGAAAAATCAAAGAATTCCAATCAGTGAAGGATCAGTGATGAAGAATGCCATCTACCAGAAAGGTGACATAGAAGAAAGTGGCTCAAGATGCAGAAGAAGACACAATTTTGGATGTGCCCAATGTGGGACTTGGTTTTGATTGGCCATATTTCTTTGGTACTGTGTTCTTTCTGGTTTTTTCTTTTTTTCCTAGAAGGAAATGGAGAGAGGTGGGAGAGAAACAAATTCTTGTTATTTGAAATATAAATAAAATACAGTTTTAAAAATTGAACTTAAAGATCAGATCTGTGATTTCTTTAGGGACTGGAAGCTTTCGGCAGATGGCTCAATGGAGACAGTGCCAGATCTGAAGTCAAGAAAACTTGGACTCCCCCAAAACAGATGGTCATGCATCTTCCTTGGGTCAAATGATAAAACCAAGCCAGCCTCTGATGTAGAACCACTCCCCAATGCCAAGAACTTTGGCCTTGAGAACTTTCTGGTTCTCTAGTCACCATGGTAGCTGAGAACGTGGAGGCTGCAGTGTTTGTACATGAAGTTGCCAGGTTGCACCTTCATGGTGGTCACTTCCCCAGAGGATGACAGAGGCAGACTGAAAGCAAGGCTGGCAGTCTGTGGGGGAAGCTCTGCTATTCCTGGGGCTCTTGGGTTTGCTTTCCTATTGGTGACATTTGGCTGGCAGTTGGTGTTAGAAGCAGGGATTTTTTCATAAGGATTCCTTCCTTGGGGATGACTTCAGGACCTGGAATGGGATTCTGGGGGTGCTGCTATTTCCCAAGCTCTTGATCCCAGGGTCCTGGGCTGCCTTCACCATGGTCTAAGCAGAGCTATTGGATGAGGGTAGCATTTGCCCTGCCTGGCACATGCTGTCTTCTGCCTCTTTTTCAAAGTACGGTGCTGCTTAAGCTAGATTAAATTGCCTCCCCCCAGCAGTGGTTGTTCATTGATTAGAAAAGAGTCAAGATGATAATAAGAATTAGCATTTTTATAGCACTTTGAGATTTTCAAAGTGCCTTTCATAGGTTCTTACTTGATTCTCATGATTGTTGTCTCCATTTTATAGATGGGGAAACTGAGGCACAGAGAGCCTATGTAACTTGCCACCGTAAATGTCTGAGGCAGGATTCAAACTCAATTCTTTTGGTCTCTATGACCAGTACTCTATCTACCCACATTGCAAAGATTTCACCATCTTATTTCTAAATCAGCTCCTTTAGTTGTCTTGGTTTTCAACTTAGAAATATATGAAGACAAATATACTAACTCAGTCCAGAGATTGGTTGAGGTGAAGCTTCAGAAGATGCTCTGATTGCTGCATTCATATACTTCATACATGGGATCTCCAGTCCGAAGAAGAAATATTCAATCCCATAGTTTTGTGGAGTCGAGTGTCCCCAATGATACACAGCCCTCATCTCAACCCCCTTCTGGAGGTTTGAAGTTTCTTTCATTTGTTAAACTTTGTCACTTCCCTTAAACTTAGGATTGTTCCTTCACAATAGTGTAAGAATTAATGACTGGTCACTTGACATAGTAAATAGAGAGCTATGTCTGGGGTCAGGAAGCCTGTTATGGACTCAGACCCTTTGGATCAACTACCAGACTGAAACAGAAGCTTACCTTCTATCCTACTTCGGGTAAATATAGTCCTTCTTGGACAACCCATGCGTATTCTGTTTGTATTACTCAGTGGCCTCAGTACTATATATCATAACTCTAATTTAAATGCTAGAGTATGCTGCTTGGTGAACTGGAAAGACGTGACCTTGGGCAAGTCATTGAAATGGTTCTGATTCTGACTGCAATGGACATTTCCAGAAAAGATTTCTCATTCCTCTCTTTCTCCATCCCCAGTCCATGTTGCCCCCCAAATTGCTTATTTTCCTATTCCCCAGAAAGGATCTTCCCTCCCCCGTGTCTGTACTTTTATTCAGGCTGTACCCCATAACTAGACTGCCCTCTTTCCTGATCTCCAACCCTTGGAACTGTTGGGGGTTAAAAGGATTTGTGGGAGTTTGATAAAAGTTACTGAGAACAGTTTGTTATACCATCGACATATATTCACAGGAGAGGCTGGGATAGGAAACAGGAGGTAAGAAATAGGAGATTATAGCTCTTAATTGTTATACTATGTCTAAAATCCAAAACCTATACTAAAAGTTCTAAAAAAAACCCAAATCTAAGGATCTTCTTGCCTGGCAAAGCAGGCCTAACTAACCTATGCTGACTATCTAAAATTAAATCCACTGTCTAATCGTCTAATCTACCTAACTAATACAATAAGCCTTTATCTTCTCCAACCTCCTTATACCAGTCTCTGAAACCAAACTGTCAGAAGTAACTGCCAGATCCTCCTAACAGAGAGATACTGACACAGGCTGTGCTCTGTTCAAAACCAGAGAGAATGGACTTCTTTCTTAACTGACTCCTTTTTTATAGTTGGTCCCTTAAAGAGACAGAGGGCCAGAGCTATCTGTTTCTGCATCTTAAAAGAGACATAGTGAGATTAAGTAACTCTCTCCAATATAGAAATCCTGCTCTTAACAAGACAGAGTGAAAAGAAGAAAACTCCTTATAACAATACTCCCCCATCCAGATCTTTTGGGAGAATATTCTCCCCAATGAATCTTACAAACAAAACTATTCTATATTCTATATTAGAAATAGGGAGAAAGAAAGAAAGAAAGAAAGAAAGAAAGAAAGAAAGAAAGAAAGAAAGAAAGAAAGAAAGAAAGAAAGAAAGAAAGAAAGAAAGAAAGAAAGAAAGAAAGAAAGAAAGAAAGAAAGAAAGAAAGAAAGGAAGGAAGGAAGGAAGGAAGGAAGGAAGGAAGGAAGGAAGGAAGGAAGGAAGGAAGGAAGGAAGGAAGGAAGAAGGGAGGGAGGGAGGGAGGGAGGAAGGAAGGAAGGAAGGAAGGAAGGAAGGAAGGAAGGAAGGAAGAAAAACAAGAGAGAAAGAAAAGAGAGAAAAAAGGAAGAAAAAAGAGAGAGAAAGAAGGAAGGAAGGAAGGCAAATCTTGCAAAAATGCAAGTCTTGGGAGCAGCTGGGTAGCTCAGTGGATTGAGAGCCAGCCCTAGAGACAGGAGGTCCTATGATCAAATCTGGCCTCAGACCCTTCCCAGCTGGGTGACCCTGGGCAAGTCACTTGACCCCCATTGCCTAGCCCTCACCGCTCTTCTGCCTTGGAACCAATACCCAATATTGATTCCAAGACGGAAGATGAGGGGTTAAAAAATTGCAAGCCTCAACTTACATACAGTTACAGTTATTTACAGTTACAGGATAACATACTTCTGACTATACAGAAACAAGAACCTAACAATGTTCATTCAAATTCACCTTACAGTTACTATGTACAAAAAATAAAATCTTGCAAGAACAGCCCCCACGGCTCCCTTCAGGGGAATCCATGCCCCTCTTCCAGTGATCCCCCCCCCGGGACATTAATGGCCTTTGGTTCTTGCTCCCACATTCCTTTGTGTACATGCGTGTCTTACCCCCACCCACTCCCCTCTCTACTAGAACACTGCTTCGAGGGTCAGGGACTGTTTCATCTGTTTCTGTCTCTCCAGCACTGAGTGGGCTCTTCTTCGGGTCTCCCTGAATCGAGTCCGATTGCCCTGAACTTCTGTAAAATGAGGCAAAGCTAGGACACCACCAGATAATCTGAGTCTGTCCCAGCTCTAACTCCTACAATCTGGCTTTTCCCATAACTGTGATTTCACTTAATGGCCTCATCTTCCTTTAGTATAATCATTTGTTCTTCTAGAGAATTCAGTCTTTTAAAAATGATTCCACTCCCAGGGCTCCGTGAAGAAGAGCTGCAGGACTAAGAGGCAGGATGTCTAGTTTTATGCACCATTTATGCAAGTGAGCTTAGGCAAGAATCCCTTCACCTCTTGGAGTGCCTCAGTTTCCTCATTTGCAAAGTAAAGGGGTTGGACAGAAATGTTTTTCTGCTTTAAAGTTCCATGACTCTAAGAATAGCAAGACTTGCTGGGATATCAACCCCAGACCGGGGGGAAGGGCAAGGGCTTGTATGAGAATGTTTTGCTTTTTAAATTGGTTCCCAGAAACATCTGGAATCCATGTTGGACACAGCATTTGTCCTTCCCTAAAAGAGGCTCATGCATATGTGTGCTGGCCCCGTTCTATGAAGGGTCTTCAGAGCTGTTGCCTTTTAAAAGCCTAAAAGGTATTAAGATCCACGGCCCCTCCAAAAGCCGAAGCTCCCAGAAGGCTCCAGTGATGTCTGCCCTGATTTGTTGCCATGAAAATCTGGAATTGTCTTCATTTCTTCTTATGGACAAGGAGGCGTCCATGCTCAGCACTGATGATGGAGGAGCCTGGCCATGTCAGTCCTCAAGTCATTTAGTCCAGGAAGAGGCCCGTTCTTAATGCCGCGGGGGTGGAGGGCTGACCTCGTGGGTGATGCCAGCCCCGGAGAGGATGGCTGGCTGGTGAGCTATGGGAGGTCAGGGCCAGGATGAAATATTGGGGCCAATGAGGAAGTGTTTCTCTGCCTTGCAAACAGCCAGGACCGGCAGTGACTGTCATCGGTTTTTTGTTCCTCAGAAATTCTTTTTGTGCCATCAATCGTGGACTCAGAGATTTAGAGCTGAAAAGGGCTCTTGAAGTCCCTGAGGCCACCCTTGTCATTTTACACATGAAGAATCAAGCACAAACACGCCAACTGTCTTGCCTGTGGCTGCCCAGGTGGTTGGTGTTGGAGGCAGGATTTGAACCCCACTTTTCCTGACTTCTGAACTTTGGATCAATTATCCTACTTCACCTCACTGGAATATTGACCTTCAAACGACTGGAAGTGATACATGAAAAATGTATCTGTCAGGCTTTTACTTTGTGCCAAGTAATGGGAACACAAGCTCAAAAGCCAAGATGGTCCCTGATCCCCAACAATCCACTATCCTAACAGCAAGAGATGACCCATCTTGAGGGGGAATGAAGGAACCAAAGTGGAGCATTTGGGTTTGGAAAGAGAAAAGGATGGTGAGTGGCGTCCTGGGCCTCCTGGAGCAGGTTTAATAATTGCAGGAAAGGAAGGCAGGGTATGTAGAGTCACAGGGGAAAGTATCTGATCAAGGCCAGCTGTAGTGCCCTGGGATGGTAATGCAGCAAGAGAGAGAGGCTTGGCTTCTGCACAGGAGATGCCAGGCCAGGGAAATGGAGCTTTTGCTTATTGAAAATAGCCTGCTGCTTCCCAGAAGCAGGTAAGCCCACTCTCCGGCTCAGGCCTGGACCCAGCTCCATTGGCAGGGTCTGCCCAAGATACATGTGCTTGTGATGGACAAGTCTCTGGAGTTGGGCATCCACATGAAGATGGTCCCATCTTCTACCTGCTTTTTAGCATGGGGATAAACTTTGGAGTGACCGTGGATCTCTTAGAGACCCCACTGCATTGCCGTCAGCACAATGCCACCGACCTTGTAGAAAAGCCACAACAAGAGCCAGGGAGGATAGATGTCAAGAGAATCCAAGGCAGGCCCCCAGCCTATTGAGTAGTACTGGTTTAGGCCAGCAATGGAAGGCCAAGACAACTCCTGGGATAAGCAGGAGTGGATGGATGGGTTTCATTGTGCCCCATTAAAGGGAATATCCACTTGCTGAGATCACAGACCTACCGGCATAAGAGTCCTTGAGTTGTGTCTTTGTTGCTCCATTTTAAAAAAATGTAAGAGTAGATCATGGCGTAAGACCTAAGATAAAAAAATATTGACGCAGTCAAATATTAGGGTAACACCAACCCAATCTTGGAGGCCAATGCTTTAGCCCTTTGGGCTATTGCCTTACAGTGACCCTATCAACAAGGGATATCTTCAGAGTTCCTGTTTGCTGTTAGAGTTTATCATGACCAATGAGCAAAGTGGACCCTGAGCTCCAGTACGTTTCTTTTTTCCAACTCAAAGATCTTTTATTTTCCCAATTATATGTAATAATAATTTTTAACATTCATTTCCCAAAATTATAAGATCCAAACTGTCTCCCTTCCTTCCCTCCCCCCACCCCCCATTTGGAGACAGGAAGCAATTAGCTTTGGATTATGCATGTATTAGCATGCAAAACACCCTTCCATGTTGGTCTTTGTTGTAAGAGCACATTCATAAAAATCCAAACAAAACCATAAATAAACTAATGTGAAAAATCATATGCTTTGTTCTGCATCTGACTCCAACAGTTCTTTCTTTGGAGGTGAATAGCATTCCCCATCATAAATTCTTCAGAATTGTCCCAGATGAAAGTAGCCAAGTTGTAAGTTTATCATCCTCCAGTGTTGCTGTTCCTGTGTACAATGTTCTCTCGGTTCTGCTTATTTCACTTTGCATCAGTTCATGTAGATCTTTCCTGCTTTTTTTTTCAAATCATCCAGCTAATCATTTCTTATAGCACAATGGAATTCCATCACCGACATATACCACAATTTATTTAGCCATTCCCCAATCAATGGGCATCCCCTCAATTTCTAATTCTTTGCCTCAGTGAAAAGAGCTCCTATAAAATCTTTGTACAAGTAGATCCTTTCCCCTTTTTATTATCTCTTTAGGCTACAGATCTAGTGTTGGTATTATAGGTCCCATTTCTGCTATCCTTCTAGGACTTTGGCGAAGCCATTTGACATCTTTGGGCTTCAGTATTCTCATCTATAAAATGAAAAAGTTGAACTCAAGCACGAGCAGCTAGGTGGCTTGGTGGAGAGAGTGTTGGTTCCAGAGTCAGGAAGATCTGGTTTCAAATCTGACCTTAGACACTTCTAGTTGTTATGACCCTAAGCAAATCATTTAATCTTGATTGCCTACCCCTTGCCACTTTTCTGTCTTAGAATTAATACTAAGAGAGAAGGTAAGTATTTTTTTTTTTTAAAGAGAGACTGCACCTTAATGGAGATGGTGAATCAGGGAAACTGAGTTAGGTGTTTCCTGCATCCTTGTCTCTCTCAAGTATGCTCCAAACCCTCAATCCAAAAGTCTTTATGAAACATTTGCTATAGACTAAGCACAGCATATGGTTCTAAGATGAAACAGGGCAGGCCCTGCCCTCAGGGAGCTTCCATTCTACTGAGTGATAAGATACCTGCATCATTTTAAGAGGAAAGTCAGAACTCTATGAAATGTTCTGCCTGCCTTTTACATCTGTGCTCTCTCTCTCTCTCTCTCTCTCTCTCTCTCTCTCTCTCTCTCTCTCTCTCTCTCTCTCTCTCTCTCTCTATCTCTCTCTGTCACTCCCTCCCAACCCCCCCCCCCCATATTTGTTGGCAGTCCCAAGCTACTGATCCCAACCTCTCTTATGGGACTGCATCCAACTGGCTCCCCTAACCAAGACTAGTTTTCTTTTTTCTTGAAGAAAAGTCAAGGATCAAAATCCCAACCATGTTTTCCCTCGTGTGTCCCAGCCTGAGGCCATGTGGACATGGAACATCTCACTGCTGACATCCTAGACACTGCTCCTGGCTGGGACTGGCTGTCACTGGCCATCCATCCTCTGGGTCTCCGCTGGGAGGAGACATTCTTCAAAGAGGTCATTATTGTCCCACTGCCTGCCCCTTTCCAGGCAACATGACTCACCCAAGGAAAATGCTAGGGCTTTAGGGGCAAAAATAAACAAGCCCCAAAATCAGGGAGATCCTATGAAAAAACAAGAGTCCAGGGTCATGTTTTGGTGGAAAATTCAAGTCAGTCTTGGACCAAATGCAGCAGGGTTGGAGGGTTGCAAGAAGGGGAGAAATGGGAGTTGTTGAGTGTCACCTACAAAGTAACTTATTTGTGGAGAGTGTGGCTTTGCAATATATCCTCTTTCCGTTGGTGAAAGGAGGTGCTATTTAATGGGGAGACGGTTGTCATACAAAGTCTTTAGTCAGAGAACTTGAGTTCAAATTCTGCTTCTGCTGATTACCACTTGTATGGCCTTGAGCAAATAACAGTCTTCCTGGGCTTTACTTTCTTCATCTATAAAATAATGGGGTTGGATCAAAGAGTCTCTAAGGTACCTTCTAAATATATGAGATTCTCTGCACCTCAGTTTCCTTATCTGTAAAATGATAGAGTTGGACCAGAGAGCCTCTGAGATGCCTTCTAGAAATATAAGTCTCTCTGGGCCTCAGTTTCCCCATCTACACAATGAAGGGGCTGTTCTTCAGGACCTCTGAGGCTTCTTCTAGCTTGAGATCTAGATTCCATAGATACTCCATGAGCCTCAGTTTCCCCATCTATAACACAAAGGGGTTGGGCTAGAAATTTTCTGAGGGCCCTTCTAATTCTAAATTTATAATCCAACATCCACTGATCTGCTTTTCTTCTCCCTGTTGATTTCCGTAGTCCTAGAGTCTAGACATTTGTTTCAGCCACCCTTTATTTAATAGATACTCTGTGCTGGGTACTAGGGGTACAAAGACAAATAGAGTCAAATTCTGCCTTTGAGGAGCTTCAGTCTCTTACATGGGGTGTCCCCCAGATCTTAGAGATCAATCCAAAACAAACAATGCTCATAGCCCCTCTCACACAGGGTTTAAAAATTGCTTTGTGAGCTAGAAATCACTATGCAAGGGGCACTTGCTGGGTTTGATCAAAGGGAACCTGTGCAGTGTTGAAATCCAGGGCCTGGCAGTCTCTGATTGCGTGCCTGGGTGGTTGGGCTTTTTCCCGGGAGGGGTAGGGCTGGGTGGTGACACATCTGGATGTACTACAAAGCAGCAAAAAGAATTCTCCCTCCTGGGTCTGGTAGAGTCTGCCAAGTTATGGCAATTGAGATCAGGTGACTTTAAACCAACAACAACCCCGGTGCCCAACAAGTCTCATGATGCATGCACAGCCCCTTATCATGGCGGATGTTGGTGATGGAGAGGGGGAAGAGTGGGAGGGCTTGGACTCCTCCCTTCTCCATCCTCTCCCTTACAGTGTCTCAGGCATCATCTGCTTCCCCAATGGCTGCCTCTCCAAGTGGCCACTGCCGCTGTTCAGAAACACTCTGGCTCCTCTCTGGAGCTCCATGAACTCCTCACAACCTGTACCTGAGAAGTGACTGGGCTCCCGTGAAGACCTGGGAGCCCGAAGGCTCCGGGAGGGGAGGCAGAGGACCAGGATTCTCCAGGAGAGTCCCAGAATGACCAAATTTGAGAGCCGGAAGGGATCTCAGCAGCGTCCTGTCCGGCCCGAACAAACAAAGGGATCTTGACAATCCTGTACCCAACAGATGGTCCTCCAGCCTCTCCTTGAAAGCTTCCAAGGAGGAGGAGCCCCCCCGCTCTGGGTGCAGCCTCCTCCATTTGGGGACAGTTTGAAGTGCTGGAGCCTTTTCCCTCATATCAAGCCTCAATTTGGCACTTCCACCCCCTGGTCCTGGTCTTACCTTTGGGACCAAACAGAATCAGCCTGCTCCTTTTTCCATGGCCCAATGCTTCACTATAATGATCTTGCTTTCCCCTCACTCTCTTCTCTAGGCTAAAGAAGTCCACTTCCTTCAGCTGATTCTGCATGGGGAATCAACTAAGTGGCTTTAGTGGATAAAACGTTGGATCTGGAGTCAGGAAGACCTAAGTTCAAATCCTTCCTCAAACACTAGCTGTTTAACCCAGGGCAAATCACTTAACTTCTGACCACCTCAGTTTCCCATTTCTGTAAAATGGGGATAATCGTGAGACCTAACTCGGGATTGTCGTGAGGATCCCATGAAGCGCTTGGCACAGTGTGGGGCACTTAGCCCCAGTAGGAACATTAGCTAGTCTCTTAGCTAGGGGCTTTCCTAGGATCTACCTTCTTATCTTGGCCATCAGCTCCTCAATAGTCCTCCTGGTTCTATCATCTCAACAGAGAAAATAGAAGCAAAATACTGATTGAGCAGCCCTGCCCCTTCTCTCTTGGGGCTCCCATTTTCCCATCTGCCTCAAGCAAGGCAGATTCCTTCTCTGATTCTCCTTTTTCTCCAAATAGAACTTACAGGAGAGAAAAAAACACCCCCAAAATGCCTTTTGTTGTCTCACATTCATGAAGATGGCGATTGACCAATGTGATAACAACAACGATGACAAAAGCAATAATAATAATAATAAGGACTCACCTGTCTATAGTGCTTCAAGGTTGGCAAAGCATTTTCTGTTTATCCCATTTGATCCTTCTGGGTAGCCTGGAGAGCAGGGAGTGTCCGGCTTTGCACCATTTTAGAGATGGTTTCCATCCTTTGGGTCTCATCCGGGAGAACCCATTCCCCTTCTATTCTTACTGTATCTAATAACAGTACCTGACATTTGAACCAACCCTCACCTTCTGCCTTGGAACCAATCAAGGCAGAAAAACAGTAAGAGCTAGGCAAGGGGTGTGTGTGAAGTGACTTGCCCAGGGTCACACAGCTAGTAAGTATCTGAGGCCAGATTGGAACCCAGGACTGGGTTCAGGTTCTGGCTCTGGCTCTCAATCTGAATAATGTTTTTAAGTTAGCAAAGCACTTTAGATATGATTTCTCACAGTCACTCAGTGGAAGCCAGGGCTAAGAAACAGTAGTAGCAGCTGGCATTTCTAGAATGCTTTAAGTTACATAAAGTACTTTACATTGCTATCTTTTTTGATTCTCGCAATAATCCCATGACACAGGTGATGTTAGACTTTTACAGATAAGCAATCTGAGGCACAGAAAGAACTTAAGTGACTCACCCAAGGTAACAGCAGTAGTAAGTGTCAAAGGCAGAATTTGAACCCAGATCTTGCTGACAAGTCCAGCATCCAGACCAGTACACAATACTATTTCCCACAGATTCATCTGTTAATCAATCTATAAATATTTATTGAGTACCTACTATGTACCAGGCACTGTGGCAAGCACTGGTAGAATTCTGTGTATGAAAAAGCTTTATTAGAACCCAAAGTCCAGGGTCTCTGTGGATGACTCCTGCTTCTTCTTTTCCATAAAGAATCCAGTGCGGGGACAGGTAGGTAGCATAGCAGATAGATCACCTAGCTTGGAATTGGGAGGTCCTGGGTTCAAATCTGATCTCATATACTTCCTAACTGTGTGACCCTGGGCCAGTCACTTACCTCCCATTTGCTTGCTCTTACACCTTTTATCTTAGAGTTGTTACTAAGACAGAAAGTAAGAGGTTTTAGTAGAAGAGAAAGAAAAAAGAATCCCAAGTAGGAAATTGTGCTGGAGACAAAGGCTATTGTAGAGAGGGTAAAATGTGACCTATCAATTGATCTTATACCTTCTGGGATCAAGCCAGAGCCCCCACATTGGAGACCATTCTCTGCAAGAGGCACAGTGAAGAGAGAGCTGGGGCCTGGAGTCACAAAGACTCAAGTTCAAATCCAGCCTCAGATGCGTCTAGCCGTGTGACTTTGGGTATGTCAACCTCAGTTTCCCCAGCTGTAAAATGGGGATATTAACAGCACCTATTTCCCAGGGTCATTGGGAAGATGAAATGAGGTCATGACTGTAAAGGATGTATTAGCCCAGGGCACAGCACATAGCAAGTATTATATAAATGTTAGCTATTATTGTTGTTCTTAAAGAGCTTAAGAGGTTTCCCTAGTGTCAAAGAGCTAGCAGGCATCAGAGGCAAGACTTGAACTCAGGTCTTCCAGGCTCCAAGGCCAGAATTCTAATTTCCAACCAGGCTGCCTTTCCTGGTGCCTCAAAGACAATGAAAGGACGCCCTCCAGGAGCTTATGCTCTACCGGAATGGAAGGGAAGCCCTCCCCTGCCTTCTCTGTTCTTTTTTGGGTGGTTTTCCTGGTCTTGACCTTGGAGGCAGAAAGTTCTCCTGGGCATTGTGGGAGCCGTTTCCCTGTCTCTGGCGTATCCGGGCAGCTACGCTGAGAGCAGAGCCTGTCTGTCATCTGCGATGCAGAAGAACTTGATTTATTTCTGCAAAGAATCTTGGAAGAATGCAAAGTGGAAAACCATAGCTCCGAGGAGACGGGAGACCCAGAGAATGTGTTCTGGCCCCTAATTTACTGCCAAGCGCTGATTACGTTAGAGAACCTTAGCGGTCTCTGAGGGCACCAGGCAAAAGCCACAAAGGAAGGGGCTGTACCTGGAAGATATCACAGAGAAACAGGATATTATTCCATTCCTCAAACGAGAAACACGATGCAAAGTCGACCTCATTACCCAGAGCTGTGGGGCGAAGGGCAGAGCGAGTGCCCTTGGAGTCAGGAAAACCCTCCCCGATCCACGTTCCCTTGGTGCCCCGGGCAAAGCAAGTCACCTCACGGTCATCCTGACGGCTCTCCGGGAGAATAAGATGCCAGAAGGGACCAACCTGCACAGGTGGAGAGCGTTTCCTCCTCTGGGAGTTCTCCACACTGATGAGCTCTCCCTACCACGAGGGCATGTTGACTAGTATTTCTTTTTTTCCCCCTCTAAACCCGTACCGTCTGTCTTAGAATCAGGACTAGGTATCATTTCTAAGGCTAGGCTATTGGGGTCAAGTGACTTACCCAGGGTCACCCAGCAAGGAAGTGTCTGAGGCTAATTGACTATTACTTCTAAATGAATACAAAACCACCTAACAATCAAACTGGGAAGTGCAAAGATAGATTTATGGGAGAGAAGATTTTTGACATCCTCTGAAGTTCTAGCGAACCATTACTGACTACTCTTTGGGTCCCGCCATTACTTTAGTCACAAATCCATTGTATTTGACCATCATTGCTTCATCTTATCCACAAGAATAGGCTGAGAGATGTTTTTCTTGGCCATGCCTCACTGAAAGCTAGTTAAATCATATTGGCTGAATTTCCCTGATCTACCAGAAAAACAACTTTATTAAAAAAGAAAAGGGGGGGGGGATAGGGCAGGTTGGTGGCTCCATGGATAGAGCACTAGGTCTGGAGTCAGGAGGTCCTGGGTCCAAATGTGGCCTCAGACACTTCCCAGTTGGGTGACCCTGGGCAAGTCACTTGACCCCCATTGCCCAGCCCTTAATATTCTTCTGTCTTGGGACCAATACCCAATTATGATTCTAGGACAGAAAGTAAAGGTTTGAAAAAGGGGAGGGCGACAAATCATCTGATTTGAGCTGTTTTGGATGGTCATGCTGGCTTGCTGTGCTCATCATTTCCTTTTCTTGATGTTCACTCACCACCTCGTGAATGAGACACCGGAAGATTTTACCTGATACGGAAGTCAAGCTCAATGGACTGGAGCAGGTGGCTCCCCTGCTCTCCATTTCCATCCTGCCCTAAGCTCTCTCAGCAGTGCCAGACTAATGTAATGGCGGGACCCAAAGAGTAGTCAGTAATGGTTCGCTAGAGCTTCAGAGGATGGCAAAGATCTCCTCTCCCATAAATCTATCTCTGCAGAAGCCTGCGTCCTTCCCCTGTTCTCCGTGGTCTTACAAAGCCTGTGGCTCAGTAATCCCACCGGTCAATCAAGTCAGTGTGCCAGGAATCGGGCCGAGTACCAGGGACACAAGGACAAAGGAAGGGGCAAACTGTCCCTGCCCTGAAGTGCAGGAAGGAGGCAACCTCACCAGCAAGTCCTTCTAGAAGGAGGGAACTAGATAACACAATAAATACAAAACCGACTCAAAGACATTTTGGAGGCGAGGAAGTTACAAGCAATTCAGGGTGGGGATCAGGAAGGACTTTGCCTAGAAGGTAGTGTGTGAGCTGAGCCTTGAAGGAAGTTCAATATCTTAAGAGGTAGACATGAAAAGCGAGTATATTTCAGGTATGAGGAACAGTCGAGGCAAATATTCAAAGGTGGGAGATGATAGAGATAGACAGGGATAAGATAGATGAGAGATGGATGGATAGACAGAGAGATAGATAGATAGATAGATAGACAGATAGATATAGATAGAGGCAGCCAGCAGATAGATATTGTATATATGTGTATAATATATTCTATTTGACTCTATACTTAATAGGGAGACATTGGACTTATCAAGGGGTGGATGGGCAGGGTCAGATCTGCTAGTCCCCTTAGACCCCAAAGATCTAGTCCCCCTGGGATGGGCATCTTGACCTCATCAAGGGCCCCTTAGTGTTCTCTTGATCTTCCCACCTATATATCTTATCAGTTCCCCACTTGTCATTTTTCTTTTGATTCTTTCATTTCTAAGCAAAATTCATTAGGTGTTGCAGAAAAAAAAATAGGAGCAAAATACATATTTAGGCACTCTACTTCACCTTTCTCATCAAGTACCCTTGTCCCATGTACTTCAAGCAGTGATACTTCTTTAATCCCTTTCTTCTTCCCTGAAAACTGATTAAACACACACATGTACACACTCTCTCACACTCACCCACCCCTATTGTTATTTCTTTTTTGAAAGTTCTTGCCAGACTCAGTTCTGACACGACATCATGTCTTTATAATCATACTTTGTTCTCTTTCCTCACTTCCATCCTTTTATGAAAGTCTTTAAAAAATATAAGTTGTGGGGGCAGCTGGGTAGCTCAGTGGATTGAGAGCTAGCCCTAGAGACGGGAGGTCCTAGGTTCAAATCTGGCCTCAGACACTTCCCAGCTGTGTGACCCTGGGCAAGTCACTTGACCCCCATTGCCTAGCCCTTACCACTCTTCTGCCTTGGAGCCAATACACAGTAATGACTCCAAGATGGAAGGTGAGGGTTTTAAATATATATATATATATATATATATATATATATATATATATATATATATATATATAAGTTGTTTTGTGAGTTCCCTATGTAGCCACATCTGTTTAGATAATTGGTACTCTTCATCTGAAACACTCATCTTTGTGGCTTCAGAACTCAATGACTGAGAACTTCCCATATATCTTGGACAGAATTCTCCTCTAGAATTTCATCCCATGGAACTTTAACTATCGTTCCTCTTCACCATTTGAAGTCAGCTTTCAAAATCTTGGGTCCAGGTCAGACTCTACTCAGCTTCCTTCTCCTATATCAGACTCTAAGATGGAATGGTCATGTATTCCCATCTCCAAGATTCCAATTTCCATCTTGAAAATGAACTAGTTCCTCATAATGGGAGAGGATCAGATCCAAAAATACATTGCCCTTATTAGTTCCACCAACTTTTGAGAGACAAAAAGCAAGTCAAGAAATTAGTAGCCTCAAAAAATTGGAAAATGAGGGGATGCCCTCCAATTAGGGAATGGCTGAACAAATTGTGGCATCTGATGGTGATGGATACTATTGTGCTCAAAGGAATAATAAACTGGAGGGATTCCATGTGAACTGGAAGAACCTCCAAGAACTGATGCAAAGTGGAAGGATCAGAACCAGGAGAACGTTGTACACAGAGACTGATACACTGTGGTACAATTGAATGTAATGGACTTCTCCATTAGTGGCAATGCAATGATCCAGAACAACTCAGAGGGATTTATGAGGAAGAACACTATCTACATTCAGAGGAAAAATTGTGGAAGTAGAAACACAGAAGAAAAACAACTGCTTGATCACATGGGTTGAGGGGGATATGATTGGAGATGGAGACTCTAAATGAACATCCTAGTGCAAACATCAACAACATGGAAATAGGTTTTGATCAAGGACACAAGTAATACCCAATGAAATTGCATGTCGGCTATGGGAAGGGTGGAGGGAGGGGAGGGAGGGAAAGAATATGTTCTAAATGGACTAATTAAGTAAAATTTTCAAAATGAAAAAAAAAGAAATTATTAGCCTCCCTGAAGTTATCTGTCACTATTATTTCATGCCACCAGACTCGTTATCTGTTCTTTCTAGGGAATTAAGTGCTAGACTTGGAGTCAGGAAGACTTGAATTAAAAATCCTGCCTTAGACACTAGCTATGTAAGCCAGGGCAAGTCATTTAACTTCTTTTGGCTTCAGTTTTCTCATCTATAAAATGGAGATGTTAATAGTACCCACCTGATAAGAAGAGCAAATGAAATAATGCAAATGTGCTACATAAATACTAGTCATTACTACTTAATTCTTCATTGCTCCATCTTTCTGCCCTGATGATCTGTAGTACATTTCAAATAGATGCCCACTATTTTAATAGGCTTTACCTATGAATCTGCCTTGGAGAAGTGTTTCCAAGTTACCACCCACAAAGAAATAGTTATGAATATAAATTTATAGATATGCATATACAGTTATGTTGCTTCTGGTTCATTTACTCAGCAGTAATTTAACTTTAGACTCATAAGAAATAGAAATGTTGTTAAATTGACCTTCTAGAACATTTATGCCTGTAAGATGGAGAGATGACAATATAGTCATTGTGTTAATTCTACAACCTTAATGTTGAATTAAGATGATTAAATGACTGTCTTTCATAGAAAGATACTAACGATGCTGTTAACCAAAATACAAAGGCCACTCCACAGACCATTCCTGCAGAGTAGGTTGACATGGTTATATCAGTCATGAAGTGGAGACTTTCACCTAAAGGGGGATTAATGGATATTTTCCCCCTCTGAGCAGAAAACAGTCAGGTGATTGTGATTCTGGGATTCTTTGGTAGCAGAAAGGAATGTGATAAGCCTTTGAGAGCTCAGAAAACATAACAGGAGCTAAATCGCAAGCAACAGCATGTCATCAGAGAATATTTCCATCTAAAAAATGTTCTCCTGTCTCCCAACCAGGAGTCTCGAACCCTGGCTTCTTAAAGAAATTGGCTTCTTTTGCTGTGAAAGTAGATGCAAGTTCAAGCTAATTGGTTAATCTGGAAAACCAGGCAGACAAATATAATATATACTTTTATATTGTCTAAAATTACTCTTATTCTACTCTGCAAAAGGACTTTTCACTGGTGTTTTTATTTTTGAGAAATTAAAATAATTTTATTTTTTTCTGTTTGTTCTATTTTTTAAATTTTATTTTGGAAAGTTTTGTTTAAGTAGTTAATTTAGAATATTTTTCCATGGTTACAAGATTCATGTTCTTTCCCTCCCCTCCCCCCAACCACCTCAAGTAGCCAATGTGCAGTTCAACTGGGTTTTACATGTATCCTTAATCAAGTCCTATTTCCATATTATTGATAATAATTGTACTAGGGTGATCATTTAGGGTCTACATCCCCAATCATATCCCCATTGAACCATGTGATCAGGCAGTTATTTTTCTTCTGTATTTCTACTCCCACAGTTCTTCCTCTGAATGTGGATAGCGTTATTTCTCGTGAGTCCCTCTAGATTGTCCTGGATCATTGCATTGCATCTAGTAGAGAAGTCCATTATGTTCAATCGTGCCACAGTGTATCAGTCTCTGTGTACAATGTTCTCCTGGTTCTGCTTTTTTCACTCTGCATCAATTCCTGGAGGTCCTTCCAGTTCACATGGAATCCCTCCAGTTCATTATTCCTTTTAGTATAATAGTATTCCATCACCAACAGATACCGCAATTTGCCCAGTCATTCCCCAATTCCCCAATTGGAGGACATCCCCTCATTTTCCAATTTTTTGCCGTCATAAAGAGCATGGCTATTTTTCTTATTATCTCTTTGGGATTGTAAATCTTGAAATTTCTCAGACTTGTGAATGTTAAAAATTTCCACATTGAGGAATCCTCCATTGGAACAAATTCCCTACTGGAAACATTCCCCATTTTGATGTGAGAACTCACCAGGATCAGAAATTGGAGGATCTCTACTCCACCCATACTTAAGACTGCTTTAGGGGAGAAAACTCCATGCTAAACAATGAAAGTACTTGGACCCATGCTTATGATGAGGCAAGGAGTTCTTTGAGCCATGCCTGTTTTTAGAATTGATACAATGGGATGCTAGGTACCTATAAAGGTCGGGCAGGTTTTCTCTTGATGGGATTAGTCGACTCAGCTGTGTTTTCTCTGGTTCAGACTTACTTAGTTGACACAGCAGTGTTTTCTCTGGTTCAGACTTACTGAGGGGATTAGTCGACTTTGGAATTTGGCAATTACATTCCTGGGAGTTGTCTTTTGGGGGTTTAGTGTAGAAGGTGTTCTGTGAGCTCTGTCAGTGGCTGTATTGCCCCCTTGTTCTAGAATCTCTGGGCAATTTTCTTTGATTATATCTTGTATCACCATGTCCAGTTTGGTGTTTATTTCTGGCTTTTCTGGGAGTCCAATTATTCTTAAATTTTCTCTTCTCCCCCTGTTTTCCAGATCTATCACCTTGTCGGTGAGATATTTTATGTTCTCTTCTAATTTCTTGGTGTTTTGGCTTTGCTTTATTAGTTCTTGCTTTAAAGCCTGGTTTTCTTTTACAGTTTGGTCAAACTGGTTTTGTAGATGCGTGAATTTCTTTTGCATCATTTCCCACTTTTCCTCCCAGAGGGCTTCCATCTTTTTGGTCCTTTCTGATTCAAATTCTTCATGGGTTTGTGGAGAGTTTCTATTTCCTTTGGAAGATTTTGGAGAATTTTCTTGTATATCTTCTTCTATCTGCTCTGTATTTTGTATTTTGGTTCCATAGAATGTGTCCAGAGTCGCCCCTTTCTTCTTATTTTTCTTGGTATTTTGGGGCTTCTGTGCTTCTGTGGAGTTTGTCATCTCTGAACGTGGAGGATTGGCTTTTCTTGTCTTTGTCTGGTGATCAGAGGCTTTAGTCCTGGGCAGATGTTGGTTCTATGAGCGTTCCCTGGGTTAAACTGAATATGCCTCACTGGAACTGGAATGGAAGGGTCGGACCACGAGGCCACACTCTCCCCCTGGCTCGATTTCCGGAAGTTGCCTTCAGAATCCCTGGCCGTGAGGCTGTTTCGTCGGCCTGCGGGGGGATGGGCTGCCGCTTCCCCAAGCTCCGAGAGCACAGACTTTCACTGAGACTTGGATAGCAGGATCCAGCCCGTGAGGCTGTCTTGCCCGCCCTGAGGGTTGCTGTTGTTTTGACCAGCTCTCTGCAGCGGAAGCCCCAGGCAGTAACTTTCACCCGGACTGGGACTTGGGTAGAAGACCCTGAGGGTTGTTGTTCCTCAGACCCTGCTCTCTGAGCCCGGCGCGGCTGCCGCTTCCGGGAGCCTTGGACTCTGCGCTCCTACCCCTGAGGTCCGAGGGATCTCGGGTTCTGGCTTTTAAGGGGAGCCGTACCTTTTGAACCGGGTCCAGGTCCAGGAGGAGGGTTCCCAGGGTCTGTGCTGTTGATCGTTTTGAATTTCGGCGCCTTAGGAGCTTCTAGTTTGAGATCGGTGGGGAAGGGTTTTCCGGAGATCTGAACTTCAGCTTTCTCTAAGCCGCCATCTTAACCGGAAGTCTCGGGATTAGTCGACTTAGCTGGAATTCAGATGGGCTGTCTTTTAGAAAACATCTACGGTGATTGGTAGATGGAAGAACTTAGGGGAGGTGACATAGGAAAAAAAAAACCCTATATAAGAAAAGGAATCTCTTGAGCAAGGGATTCCTTAGATTCCTTGGAGATAGATCCTTGGAGACATTTTCCTTGGAGATAGATCCTCTTGGAGGAGGCCCTTTGAAGATCTCTTGAGAAGAAGTCCCTTGGGAGGCCAACTCTGGCTGGAACTCCCTCTGGGGAGACTTTGTTCCCCAGACATCCTTGCTTAAGACAAATCTTGTGGTGAGTGATAAAAAAAATTGACTGATTCTCTCTCTCTTAAGACTCAGGTCTACGCCGTGTTGGCTTAAGGCCCTTCATACTTATACTTTATTCTCTCTCTCTTTCTTTGATTACTCATTGCATTATTAATTAAATTCTCTATAAAACCCAGTTGACTTGGGCATATTCATAATTGGGAATATTTCCCTGGCAGCCACCTTATATTTTGATTTAAAACCAAGACACTGTAGTGAAACATATTTTCTGCAGTCAAATTTACTCACCCACTCTTATATCTAGCATAATTTGTATCTTCCACCATTTTAACTCACTACAGTTTCTAACCTCAACCATTTTAAATATAACAGTTTATAGCACCAACTATTTTAATTATTACAGGGTACAAACCCAGCAGTGCTATGGCTGAATCAAAGGGCAGACAGTCTTTTAGCACCCTTTGGGCATAGTTCCAAATTGCCTTCCAGAATTGTTGAATCAATTCACAACTCTACCAGCAATGCATTAATGTCCCAATTTTGCCACACCCCCCTCCAACATTTATTACTTTCCTTTGTTGTCATGTTAGCCAATCTGCTAGGTGTGAGGTGGTACCTCAGAGTTGTTTTGATTTGTAAGAAATTAAAATAATTTTAAAGGAAATCAGGAAGAGGGACCAAATTTTACCTTCATTCCACCATATTCTGCCTCTTCATTGGAGTTTATCTCTGCCTAGGAGGGGACCTTAGCACAATTTATGCCATTGAGATGTTCCCCCTTAGCCTCAAGCTAGGAGGAGCTGCAAAGAGATAATGAGATTAATGAATGAGGAATAGGAGAGAGCTCAAAAGGCTCAGAGATCCCATCAGAGAGTTCAGAGGCCAACTAGTTCAACCCCAACATTGGACATGTGGCATGGGTGGACTGAATCAGAGGTACAAAACTTGTGGCCACTGGTCCTGCCCACAAAACTCCCCAGCAACCCAAGTCAGATTAAAATGTTATTGGGAAATGTTTAACAAAAGAAACAAAGATACAATACAAATAGAAAATGTTCATCTGTGGTTTTCTACATCAGTATGTGCCATTATCCCTTCCACATTGCAACTTTCTCTATTGCAGTTTTGATAAATCATGGTGGGTCAGCATAAGAAATGTTTTTAAATTTAAAAATATTTTTTCATGCTTACATATTTCATTTTCTTTCCCTCCTCTCCCCCTCCCAGATACAATAAACATTTCCACTGGATTATACAAATGTTATCACTTATACCCATTTCCATATTTTTCATTTTCCATTTTTGCAATAGAGCACTCTTTTGAAATGAAACCCCCCAAATCATATATCTATGCAAACAAATGATAAGTCATTTGTTTTTCTTCTGTGTTTCCACTCCCACAGTTCTTTCTCTTAATGTGGATAGCACTCTTTCTCATAAGTCTCTTGGGATTGTCTTGTATTAGCAAAGTCCATCACATTGGATTGTTCCACAATGTTTCACTTTCTGTGTACAATGTTCTCTTGGTTCTGCTCATTTCACTCTGCATTGGTTCCTGGAGGTTCTTCCAGTTCATATAGAAATCCGCCATTTCATCATTCCTTACAGCACAGTAGTATTCCATCACCATCATATAGCACAATTTGTTCAGCGATTCCTGATCGAGGGACACCCTGTCATTTTCCAATTTTTTGCCACCACAAAGTGTGGCTTTGAATATTTTTGTACAAACATTTTTCATTATTATCTCTTTAGAGTATAAACTTAGTAGTGGTATGGCTGGATCAAAGGGCAGGCATTCTTTTAAAGCCCTTTGGGCATAATTCCAAATCAACCTAAGAACTTAAATGGGAATTTTAAGGGAGGTTTGTGGAAGCTACAGACCACACAGAAAAGATTCAGAAACTCGGAAATGTATATTTATTCACAAATTACCATAAAGTACTATAAACACCTCATAAAATAAAGAAAAAATTCAGAGACTTCTTTGGTAAGAAGGGAGGACCCAAACATTTTACAGATTGCCTCCAGTCCCTTTGATATGGAAGGGCTAACGGTACTCTGGATTTGAGTTTGACACTGAACAGGACTATGAGGGTCCATCTCTCCTCCCTGCTTCTTACCTAGGCAGGGTTCCGTGACATGGATTCTTCGGTAAATGTCGTGAAGCTTCTGGATCCCTTCTCAGAATAAAGTTTTTAAATGCATGAAATAAATTACTTGCGATTACAAAGGAAACTATTTATACTGACATAACAATAAACATATAAAAAACCCAATAACAACAAAAACAAGTCCAGAGACCCTGGTTCTGTTCTGACCCAAACCCATGGAAACTCTGGGAAACCATTTAACCATTTCTGGCCATGAGTGACGTATGGGTTGGTACTGTGGGACAAGATGTCTTCTAATTGATGCTGGAGATGGAAGAATTGATTGCTAAGACATTTTTGAGGCATCATATCCATAAAGGGGGCAGCCCATCCATCTCTCGCTCTTTCATTGGCCTGTCCAGGCAGAGAGAGTTTGTAAGCATTTCCAGGTCTCGAGAGATTTCAAGGTGGCATCTGGCATCTTCTCCTCACTTGTGGAAGTTACAGACCACACAAAAAAGATTTAGAAACTCGGAGATGCATATTTGTTCACAAATTACCATAAAGTACTATAAACACCTCAAGCAGAAGTTGGGGAGAAATTGCCAGACATAGCAGAGTGGCCAAGCCCAGCCGAGAAGAGTGCTAGCCACGGGCAAGTGACACCCAGAAGAGAGCCACACTTAGGAGGATTCGTGAGGAATGCAGTAAGGGAGGAAAGGACTTCCAGGGCTAGGAGTCCCCCGTTTCAGGTCAGAGATGCCCATCTCCCCATGGGTTGAATCTGTAATCCTGCTCTGGGTCAGAGGGTCATAGTTCACAGTTCAGTCTCCTTTCCCGGTGGTAGGTATGATCAGTTGGCTAAGGCCCAAAGTCTTGATCCAGGTCTGGGGAAATGACCCTTTGTGGCTGCACCTTCGATGTCCCAGTTCCCTTCTTCTCTTGGATCTTCACTGGAATAGTGAGGGAGAGCTAGACTCTACTTCTTCCTCCTCCGCCATGTTTGCTCATCTCTCTGTATGTGTTTTCCACACATAGACTTCTGTTATCGATAGTGCTTTAGGCTGAAGCCCACTCTTCCCTGGGGACCTTGTGAGTGCCGGAGGACCGAGGAAGAAACTCAGTCTGAAGAGGAGAGGGGACTTGGTCTTGGCCATACCAATGGTAAGTGGCAGAACCAGGATCTGAGCTCACATCCCCTGACTGAAAATGTGGGCTTCTGGATTCAGCTGGGAATGGTGGTCAACAGAGAGGGATTCCCCTTTCTGTGTTTATTTAGTCAGATGCAAATTTTCACAGGGGAATAGAGGTAGGAATGGCCACGGGATCTTTCTATCCATCAGCCAGAGGGACTTTATCCTTGATGAAACAGATGGGAAATAAACCCCACAACCGCTTCTTCCCAAAAACCAACTCCTAGTTTTGCTGAGTTGATCATGAGAGCCAGATGTTGAATGGACCCAGGTGAGCAACCAGACTGCTCACGACTCTGCGAGGATGGAGACAGCTCAGCCAGAGAAATACATCTTCTCAGCTCTCTCAAGATGCAGGGGGAGCTGCTTGGGATCGATTTCCCTATTCTTCCCTCCACAGGAATGACGATGCTCTAGGTTGGAGTCTCTCCAATCTATTCCTACTAATGAGAAACCCCAGGACATCTGGCTGGGTACCCAGACTAGGGAGGGACCAGGAATTTTGTTGAAAAGTAATGCATCTGTGATTCTAGATATCCTTTCTAGTCATTTGTGAGGGGGAGGGGGATGTAGTTGAAAGGTGTAGGCTTAAAATCAGGGGATCTGGGTTCAAAACCTGTCTTTGGTGTTTATTAGCTGGATGAGTCTGGGAACGTCATGTCTGTGATAGCCTCAGTTGTTCCATCTGTAAAATGGAGATAACAATAAAAGCCCCAAACACACTTCACAGAGTCATTGGGAGGAAAGCACCGGACATGTGTGCCTTGTTAGCCTTCCATGTCTGTTGATTTCACAATAAAGTGGATGTCCCCAACACCACACATCACGTGGCCATCTGCCTTCTTCTAGAGAGTGGGGGCGGGTCATCTGATGCTGTGAGCTTAAGCAGGCTCCTGCCTAGTCTGCGCCTAATTCTATCATGTGAATCTTTAATACCATCACATAGAGCATCTGGCAGAAAGTTCCCCCAAACTATTTTCCAAAGGCAAATATCGTCTCCCTCTAGTAATCATCCTGCCAGAACCATTATAGCATAACGTCTGAGCATCTCCAGAAACAAATACCTTTCCTGGGTCAACACAGGCTCCACAATGACCCTCTACAGGAAGAGTGAAGAGAAAAGATCCTCTCACTGGGACAAGTTTACTGGAGAAAAAATCAGACTTGTGTGAGCCACAGTGAAGAAGACAGCCAAGAAGCGGAGGGGCTTTCCCTCCTATTGGCTGTTTTTACTGAAGGCTGACTTCCTACCAGTAACCTTACACCTTCAGCCAAGGACGCCGGTTTAGAAAACATGATTCATTTATTAAAACGTTCATACTTGAAAGAGTGTCTCAAAAGAAAAAAAAGAAAGAAAGGATTCATGGAAAAGAGGTAGGACCCTCTTTTGACATTTGGGCCAGGCTTTACTCCTTGGCAGATCATAGAGTCACAGCTTTAAATCCTGAAGGGACCCCAAAAGCCATCCAATTCCATTCTCTCCTCATTTTATAGAGGAAGAACCTGAGGACCAGAAAGGGAATGTCACTTCTCAAATGTGGTAAATGGGAGAATCGAGATTTGAACTCAAGTTTTGTGACTCCAAGGTCAGTGCTTTTTTCACTGCTCTGGCCTGTAGATCCTTCTCCCCTTTCTTGCTCTACTGCCCAAGAGGAGATGTCTACAGATGTCAACTTTAATTTAAAGCACAAATAGGTATTTGGCTGAAAAGAGGGAGAATGGATAAGATGGTAGGACCAATGATATTCATTCCCTTTTGACTAGAGAGAAGAATACCATGGCGGATAATGGATATTTTCAAAATTATTTCAAAAGGACCCCCCCCCCCGGAAGTCATCCAAAGTGTTAAAATTTTTATTTGATGGAAAATTTGACCTGGAATGAGAAGTCCTTTGGTAATTTTTCTACTGGATTGTTTACTCTGTGTTAAAGTCAGCAAACCATTATTGTTTACTATGTGCCAGCCACTGTGCTAAGTTCTGGGGGTTACAAAGAAAGGAAAAAGATAGTTGCTGGGGGTGGGAGAGCTAGATGACTTAGAGAACCAGACCCAGAGATGGTAGAGCCTGGGTTCAAATTCGGCCTCAGACACTTCCCAGCTGTGTGACCTTGGGCAAGTCACTTGACCCCTATTTTTTAGTCCTTACCACTCTTCTGCCTTGGAACTAATACATAGTAATGATTCTAAGACAGAAAGTAAGGGTTTAAAAATGAACAATCCAAGCTCTCAAAAAGATCATAGTCGATGGGAGAGATGATACGCAAGAGAAACTGAAAATAATTAGCAGAGGTAAGGCACTAGAATTAAGGGGAATCTATTCCCCTAAATGTATTGGAGTAATAACATGGACTCTAACTATCCTTTAAAAAAATACTTTGGTGTGACCCTGAGCAAGTCACTTAACCCCCATTGCCTAGTCCTTACCATCTTCAGTCTAGGAACCAATATACAGTATTGATTCCAAGAAGGAAGGTAAGGGTTAAAAAAATAAATTTTTAAAAATAACGATTAAAAAAATACTTTGGGCTTTGATTTGGTTCTGGTCCTTTTTTTTATTCAGACATTCTATAGATTCTTAATTTACCGATTTGAGTACTCTTTGAAATGCCTGTTTCTTTATGTCTCCCAGGAGATTCTATCAGCCCTTTCTATCTCCTCCAGCCTTAGAACAATGAGCCCTGTATAATACATCATCGTGTAAATAGTTAATAAAGTCTTGTTGCATAAATGAGGAGAAGTGGTAGCATGGAAACAAATCTCAAGATTCAGTCAGGCAAGGATTTCAATGCCTTTCTGTATCGGTGTGCTTGTGTGACTTTGGACAAGTCACTTCCACTGGGGGGCCTTGGTTTCCTCATTTGCATAATGAAAACAGTTGAACTTGGCCCCTAAGGTCCCTTTCCACACTACAGTTCTATGATCAAGTAGGTTGAGAGAATTCCTGGTCCTGTTACAGGTCAGAAGAAAACATAGCATTTGGGCAACCTCTTAAATGGTATCCGGATGCGTCGAGTGAATCGAGACAGTAAGACAAAGAGCCAGATGATTGGAATGGTCAGCCATCACGCCGTAATACATGGAATGAATTAGATTCTTGGATGGAAAGTGTGTTGTTGTGACTCTTTTTTCTTTTTACCGAGGAGAAGCAAAGGCTTGACCAGGATTAGCCTGATAATTGGTTCCGTTCTGCTCCCCATTTGGCGTCAACACAGCGAGAGTGAACGTCCATTTGTGAAGTCTGAATTGCCTCCTCCTTAATCATCCTTGACTCACTTGAGCCTGAGAAAAGAGGCAAATTCATTCTGGCCTTTTCCTAAGTGGGAGGAAGTGAATGAGCAGAACCCCATCGTGGGGTCACTGAAGTCCAAGGGCGGCTGGGCAGGCAGCGGGTTCTTGAGGGACTTTGCTTTTCAGTCACTTTGGCTTAGAACTGAAGTGCAGACCACTACTGGCCCTCTCTCAGTGAGCAAGTCTAGTTCTCTAAAGAATGCAAATAGTCATCACGAGGGGTGAGATGATGGGGAAGGAGCGATTCTTTGGACTAAAAGACGGATGGGATCCCTGAGCGTGGAATGGCTTCCCTCTAAACCTGAGCATAGAGAATAGATTTGGCAAAAGGGAAAAGCTGGTTTTTCATCATGCCTGAAAGAAAGCTGCTTACTTTTCCTAACTCCTTCCTGGTGTATGGGATTGTTCCTGGGAAAGTGGAGACCGCTGCGTTCAAGAAATCTCTGAAGAACCATAGGAATTGGATGAGAAAATGTCCACGTTCTTCCCCCTTCTAATCGTCCCAGTTTTAAGCCAATGTCCTCAAATGGGGTATGTGATACATTTCTCAACCCCTCTAGGGCTAGATCTCCTAGGAACAGGGGTCCCTTCTGAGTCCATCAGAGATTCATTTCTCAACCCCTCTAGGGCTAGATCTCCTAGGAACAGGGGTCCCTTCTGAGTCCATCAGAGCACTATGGTTTGGGACGCCTGTTGTTTCATTTACGTATACAGCCTGGTGGGATGCACGCTGATGAACAAGACACAACTCTTACCTTGACCCCAAATATAAAAAGGAAAAGTTCAAAACTTAATTTCCTGGATCTTCTCTTCCTCCTCATTGGAGCATTTGGAAATCCAGTTTGCATCCATGTGGGCTGATTCTGTCGGGCACCTCTGGTTCCAAGGCCAGGAAGCTTAGGAGAATTAGGGAGACTTTTCTCTTGGGACTTGGAGGCACAGAAGACATCATTTAGTCCTGCCGCTCCTTTCACAGATGAATCCTGGGAAGGTCAAGTAGCTTGCCCAAGCTCACCCAGAGACGAAATGGCCAAGCCAGGATTGGAAACCAGGTTCTCCAGCTCTTCCTACTGAGATGGTCTTTGTTCATTTGGCCCCCATTGAAGAGAGCAGCATAGGGGCACGCTGCTGAATTTCTGGGGCTCTGGTCTTAGTCCATAATTGGAACATGTCAAAGACAAATCTCTTGGAGGATTTAAGAGAAAAGGGGGACAAGCCTTAGCAAACAAAGCAAGATATTCCTGCTAGGGATTTGGGTCCCTCTTTCTCCCTGGCTAAGAGGCTCGGGACACTTCAGTATTCCATTCACACTCCAGGTCACTGTGAAAGCACAGAAAAAGCCTTCCAGCTGATGCTGGGATGGGGAGTTGGCATGGCAACTGTCAGGGAAGTGCGTCCTTCCTTGTCTTGGAAAATTGGAAAAAGAGAGAGAGCAGTAGCAGAGAGGGCCAGACTCCTGCTAACTCCTGGAAGTGAGGGATGACAGTTGCCTTGCTTGTAAAAGGAAGAAGATAAAAATGGAGGAGGGGGATGTCTGGGACACTATTAGCAGAAGGCTCCTTCTTCAGTCGAGAGCAAGGTAGAATATCATTTCGCTTAAAGAGACAGCTGAGACAGCCTCCAGTGGCTAAGAGGATTGTGCCAGCCTGGGCAGCTCTCCAGCCCTGGTGTGTGCCAAGAGAACCAGCTGAACAGGTTGAATACAAGTCTTTTTAAATGCAGTGCCAGGGGTCACACACACCACAGACCCAGGATCATTCCTAGGTCAGGAAAAGGCATTTTGAGGGAGAACTGTTCAATGGAAAGGGGTCGGGAGCAGCGAGAGTTCTGCTAAGAGTTCTTTCAATTAAACAGCTTCTTAATAGAGATCGCATTGGATAACGGATCAAGTTCTAGCTACAAGTTATACAATTGTGGCAAATCCCTTCATCTCTCTAAACCTCAATTCCTGTAATCGATGTAAAAGAGGAATAATGATGGTGTCAGTCCCTACATCCCAGAGTTTTCATGAGGTTCAAATGAGACAGTGGGTGGAAACCATTTCATAAACTCAAAATCAAACGTTAATTGTCCCTCGCGGTCCAATGGATGCCCAGCCCTACTTTGGACTCTGATGGACCGCTTTCAATCTCGGAGGGCCCAGCTGCCAAAGAGGATGAATTAGGCTTCTCTTGCTCCTTCCGTCTCATTGTACCAATCCTGGAGTTCCAGGGAAGTTTCTCTCAATTAAATTGAGGAATGGTTTGAGAAAAGGTACTCAAGGGGACAAGCGTGTAAAGAACAGCGATTTGTTTCCTTCAACATAACATAAATGCCGGCCACACTGAAGACTCACAACAACCACTTCAAACAGCATCCAACATCCAGCCCACAGCCTCCATGATCATCTCCCTGAAACTCAAAGGGATTAGTGAAACTACCAAACAGATACTCCATCTCCACCTCAGCCCTGCTCCGGTCCAGGGGCTCCTGAGACCCAGATCTGGTGGCCAATCAGTAGATTCCATTCTCCCTCTTCTCTGAGAAGGGATCCCGAATTAGCCGAGCAAAAGCATCTATCCAGCTCCGAGGGAGACGCCTCGTCCAGCAAGTGAGGGGAAATCCTGAGTTCTTCTTACTGTTCAGCTTCCTCAAAGTATGCACTAGGCATGATTGAGTGCATAAATGTCTGCTTTGAGAAAAACTTGGCACTCTGCGGAGAGAAAGGAAGAAGCGATCGACATTTTCCGTCATTCAAAGAAACCTTTTGTCTCTTGCTCTTCAGCTGTTTCAGTCATGTCCCATTCATCCTTCATGACCCCATTTGGGATTTTCTTGGCAGAGGTGCTGGAGAGGTTTGCCATTTCCTTCTCCGGCTCATCTTACAAACGAGGAACTGAGGTGAGCAAGGTTAAGTGACTTGCCCAGAGAAATACCTAGGTAATATTTCAGGCCACATCTGAACCCAGATCTTCCTGATTCTAAGCCGGGGGTGCCATCCATTGTGCCACCTAGCTGCCCCTTGACACAATGTAGGATATTAGATTTAACATTGCAGGCCCTGGAGGCCAATCCCCTCATTTCACAGTTGAGTAAACTGAGGCAGAGGATGTCCAGAATCACACCATCAGTAAGAGTTTAAGGTTGAAATTAAACTCAAGTTTTCTTGATTTCAAGTCTAGTGATAGGGACTAAATGAAACAAAGTCATGAACTTATTTTTCAAAACAGAATTTTAAGTCCGCCCTCATCTTTTATCTTAGAATCAATACTGTGTATTGGCTCCAAGGCAGAAGAATGGCAAGGACTAAGCAATGGGGGTGAAGTGACTTGCCCAGGGTGGCACAGTTAAAAAGTGTCTGAGGTCATATTTGAACCCAGGACTCTAGGTCTGGCTCTCAACACACTGAGTCATCCAGTTGCCCCCTCCACTAATTTCTTGACCAGGGCTGTTGTCCCTACACCATGGCTGCCCTACTGTGGTCTCCATTCTAGAGTGGGAAAGGCCAGCCTTACTTCTCAGACTGGTGCCAAGCACAGAACTTCACAGAACTGTCTCATTTTTGAGGCTTTCATTTTTCTAATCAAATGTCATGTCCAGTCCTTCTCCTGGTCCTTTTTTTCCTTTGGCAAAGAAGACAATTTTGGGTCTGGATTCAAATGAGCTTCCCTTTAAGCTTTGTGGGCAAGAAATGCTTGGGATGCTTTTGAGTCACAGCAGCAAAGTATTTAATAGAGAGATTTGCATTGCATGAAATAGAATGTAAATCATCTCCCCATGAATAATGGAAGATGGTTTGCCCAATGCCAGCTGAATGTACACATGGGTGGTCATGCTAACAGGCTATACGATTGCAGGCTTAGCCCAGGCACCAGAGAGTGGCATCTTTGACATGGATGCTGTGGATTATTATCATTCTCCCTTTTCTCTCTTTGGCCATGCTGGGTAGAAAACACAATGGCAAAACATTTTCTGAAAATGCCACGTCCTGCTAGTTCTCACTGAATAAGGAATAAGGACAAAGTGATTTAAAAAAACACACAGAATGTGCTAAGCCAGCTTCAGAAAGAAGTGCAGCCTCTCTGTAATCGAAGCGGTGACTTGGCAGAGAGCATTGAACTTGGAGCCAACAAGACCTGGGTTCAAGTCCTGCCTCAAACACTCAGTGGTTATGAGACCCTGGGCAAGTAAGTTATTGAACTTCTCACCTGCTATTATTCTCATCTGTAAAATGGCAATTACCAATAATAGCTCCTACCTCCCAGAATTATCACATGGATCCAGGAAGATGATATGTGGAGAACACTTCTCAGACTTCAAAGTTTTATACAATTAGTTGTCATCATCATCATTATCTCATTGATTGGGGGTAATCCCTCCCAAGGAACAGATCCCAAATATCCATGTACCATTTCAACCCAGGTGACATCTGTCCGTGTCCTATCAGCCTCTTGTAAAAGATCTGCCCAATTTGGAGGAGGCTTTTGAATATTCTGTGGATCTCCAGACAGCACTCAAATTGTCTACTTTCTGACCTTGCTAGAAAGCGACCTGCCCTTTTTCCTTTCCTGTAGATTGTTTTTATTAACAACTTCACCTCAAATGTCAACATAAGCACAAATACTCTTGCCCTGGAAATGAACTGATTCCAACTCCTAAACTATCAAAATACTTTTCAGGCCCTCCAAGAGCCCCATCAGGATCTTTTGTCCACTTTCTTCCAGCTCCCTTTCTTACCTATGATCATGGTTGACATACTCTCCATTCTTCTGGTTATGTTTTTCTTTTCCTTGTATTATTCCATTAAAGTCTTTCCAAATTTCTTTGACCATCTCATAAATTGTCCATCTTAATTGCATTCTAATATCCCATTATGCTCATGTTCCATAGTTTATTTAACCATTCTGCTATTGTTGGACATTTCAGTTGCTTCCAATTTTTTTTGCAATTACATATAATTCTTTTATGTGTCTGTTCAAAATCTTGGAATAATTATCTCTTCTTTTGTTTCTGGTAAAATCACCAGAGTATATTCCCAACAATGGAATTAGTGAGTCAAAAGGCATGTTAATTTTTGTAAATTTTCTTGCATCCCACAAGAATTCTCTTTGAATAATTTCTACATGTTCACAATTCCACCAGCAATGAATGAGTGTACCCATTTTCCATAACGTCATCATCAGCGAGTTTCACTGCTTTTATTTGTTTTTATCAATGTAATGAGTGCGAGGCAAGATCTCCATATTGCTATCATTTTCATCTCTTTGATTATTAGCGAGGTTGGCTCATTTCCTTTTCTAGTCCTACATTTCCTAAATGATGCCTTTTATGAACCTTCTGGAGCAGAAGTTAAAGTTGGTAATATGCTTTTGCCTATTACCAGAAGCCTGCTTCTGCCCACCACTGCCCTTGGGCCATTATCAATTCTGCTTCTTCAGAGGTTGTGGTGTTCCATGATTGGCAGCCATATGGCACCACTGGAAGAACATTGGTGAGAAACAGATGGGGTTTTGAGATGGGGAACAACTTGGGGTCCTTGAAAAGGCTCCCAGTTTCTCAAATATGAGCTTGGTCATTCTTCTCCTTCTAGTTAATTTTAGGTCCAGCTCAATTGCCCATCTGCAGTGTCTGTTCAAAATGCATGTACTGATGGACTTATTAATATGAATTAATTGGCTGAACATTAGCAAGAGGAAAAACTAAGGAGAGAAGAGGGAAAGGGTTAGTTATTAATGACTGCCAAAGCCCTAGACACAAACTAAGGAAGGATGAGTCTCTACAACAGGAACCACAGGATGCTAAGAGAAGTGACTGTGTCCATGGAAACCAAAATGGTTCTATTCCCAGGACAATGGCCACCATAAATAAATATTGGGCTATAAGTCAGCTCCTTGCTTCAGACAATTGGTGTCTTCTCTATATAAAAATGTAGGCTGTGAGCTATACTCATTGTAATGACCAAAATGGCTTTCTCCAAGGTTACCAGCCATCTCTTGATTGGTAAATCCAAAGGACCTTGCTCAGTCCTCATTCTTCTTTTTCCTCTTCCAACAAAGAAACCTTTTCTGTATAGAAAAACAAACAAGTCCTGATTGGTTCTGGTTAAGGCTGTACACCATGTCCTATTGTAAAGGTCATAGGTCAGGGCCCACAGTCAGAGTAAGACCCAGAGGAATGGTTCATATTGTATGTGGGTGCGTAGGGAGCAAAGCAAACCTAGAACAGTTAGTTCTGGACCTTCCCTGTGCCTACCTTCTTCCAGGCAGCATAAAGGCTAAGAGAAGGGGTGAAGGGAAGCAATAGAAAACACATGGGTGTTTTCTGGGTCTCTTTTTAATATGTTTTTATTTTTTATTATTATTAGAAATCTATTTTCTTTCCTTCCCACCCTTTGCCCTATTGGGGAAAAAATAAAAACAAAGTCTTAGTAACAAATCTGTATAGTCTATCTGATGGTCCTTTAGAATCATGGCTGATCATCCCATTAATCACAGTTTTTACAACGTTCAAAAGTAGTTTGTTTTTATTATATTGGTCTTATAGTATAAATTGTTTTTCTGGTTCTGCTCACTTCTCTCTGAATCAGTCCATGCAAGTCTGTCTGTGTCACTGAAATCATCTATTTCATCTTTTCTTATAGCACATTACATTAATATATGACAACTCATTTAGTCTTTCCTCAATTTTTGAATATCTTCATTTCTAGAGGTTTCACTCATTGCCACCACAAAAGAGCTACTATAAGTATTTTTTGTATGCATAGAATCATTTCTGGTAAGTCATTTTTTGTGCTTCATTATAAATTGCTATCCAGAATGGTTGGACCCATTAATGGTTCCCAAAACCACCATATCCACATGCCTTTTTTTGTTTGTTTTTTTGAAATTCCACCAAAATTGGTTAATTTCTTTTTTTTCGGTCACCTTTTCCAATCTGATGAGGGTCAGGTAGAAGCTCAAAATTGTTTCAAGTTGCATTCTTGTGTTATTATGATTTGGAGCACTTTCCCACCTAGCTTGAGTTTCTTCCTTTGATAACTTCTTATTTGTTTCTTTAGACCATTTACCAGTTGGAGGAATGACTCTTTTTTCTTATAAATTTGAATCAATTCCTTATATATTGGAAATAAGACATACATCAGAGAAAGCTGATGAAAAGATTTACCCCAATTAATTGTTTCCCTTTAGTCTTAGAGGTTTTTTTTAGATTTGTTCATGCAAAACCTTTTCAATTTTATATAATCAGAATTATCCATTTTATCTTCCATGGTCCTCTCTATGCCTTAACTAGAAACTTATCTACTAGGTGGTAGACAGAACCTTGGAGCAATCAGTACATCCCTCCCTAACAGAGACACATTCTCTGAACAGATATGGAAACAGAAAGACAATCATTCAAGGATAGAAGCAATTTTAAGGAGCAGAATCTCTGGCAGCAGAGAAGAGAACTGACTTTGGACTCAAAGGGAGCTAACCCTGCCTGGTAATTAAGACCTAACCTTTGAGGAGGAGTAGACTCTGGTAGAAGCAAGAAGGTTCAGCTAAGCAAGCTACACACTAGGGGCAAAAACTTTTGGTAATGAATGTTCTGAAAGAAGACAAAAGGCACTGAGGTCTTTTAGGTCCAGAATTGTGAGTTACCTTGGCCAAATATTTGATCCCTAATTTTGTATTTCACTCCCATGGCACTCACTCTTCCCATAAGTGCCCTAGGTTTAAGGGAAGTGTGGCATAACAAATGTTTTCACTGTGTCATCTCAGCAAATGCCTTTGCTAAGAGCTAATTGTATCTGCTGGTTGACTGGCGATGGGATGAACCTCACTGGAGGCTCTTGAACTATACTTTTTGAACAATTGCCCCACAGGAGACACTGAGGTAGCAGCTTCCCTCTTAAAAGGAACCCAGAGTGGGTGTTACACTGAAAAGTTAAAATTTTAAACTGCAGAACAAGTGCTTCTCTGAATTAAGAGAGAGTTACTTTACTGTCAGTTAATTCCCTTTGCCAATGAAATCACAGGCAAATCTCGTAAAAAATAAAATTAGGTTCTTGGAGGAGGAATCAAGATGGCAGGGTAGAAGCACAGAGAGCTGGAACTGCTCTGAGAATCCTGTTCAACCAATCTTAAAACAATGCCTCAGAACAAATACTGGAGTGACAGAACCAACAAAATAATGGGATGAAGCAACTCTCCTGCAGAAAACAACTTGAATGGTAGGCAGAGAGGCTCTGGTTCATTGGAGTGAATGGGGAGGGCTGCCAAAAGCAAAGCCACACTAAGGTGTACCAGCACAAGCCAATAGCAAGCTCTCCCACCTCCCCACTGTTCCAGGTTCTGAATTTGAGTCCAAGCCAATTTTTAGACCCCAACCGTGTCTAAGACAATAGTAGAGAACCCTATGATGGCCCCTTGAAGTTCCAAGCCATAGAGCAAGCCAGCAGTAAGACCCCAAGCCCCAGCACAAGATAGTCCGTGTTACTTCTGTTGTATGCAAGCTTAAGAGGAGACCCAGAGCTCCTGCCCAAACCTGTGGTGAGGCCCCAAACTCCATCACCTACCCTATTCTTTTTTTTTTTACCCGATTCTTTCAAGGTAGAAAATGGTCATTTAATAAAATAGAAGATTTCCAAGAATTCCTAATAAAAAGACCAGATCTAAAGAGAACATTTGACATCCAAATACAAATCTCAAGAGAAGCATAAAAAAGTAAACAAGTAAGAAATAATTAATGGGATTTGATAAGGTCAAACTGTTTATATTCTTACATGGAAAGATAATATTTGTAACTCTTAAAATTTTTATTATCAGAATAGTTAGGAGTATATATAAATAGAGGGTGTGAGAGTAAGCTGTTTAGGATAACATAATATGCAAAAAAATCAAGGGTTGAAAAGGAGGATTTCACTGAGAGAAAAGGGAAGACAGAGGTGGATTCAGATCAATTGTATCACTTTGAGAGGTTAGAAAACAACTATTATAGTGGAGGAGAGGATGAGGGTGGTGATGGGAAATGCTTAAGCCTTACTCTCATTGAAATTGGCTCAGAAAGGGAAGGATAACCATAATCATTTGGGTATAGAATCCTATATTACTCTAAAGAGAAGGAAGGGAATAAGATAGTGGGGGGGGGAGGGTGTAATAGAAGGAAGAGAGAAGGAGGAGAGTGATTAAAAACAAAATACTTGTAAGGAAGGGCACAGTGAAAGGAGAAAGAGCAGAATCAAAAGGGGAAATAAGATGAAGGGGAATACACAGATAGTAATCATAGCTATGAATGTAAATGGGATGAACTCACCTAGAAAATGGAAGTGGATGGCAGAGTGGATTAAAAAACGGAATCCTACAATATATTGTTTACAAGGAACACAGCTAAGGCAGAGATGTGAATTTTAGATTTACTCCACCCTGCTTAGTCTTTAGAATTTTAGAAACCAAGGAACGTATACACCCCTACTTAAGGATTAACTGTAGGAGAGGATGGTCTCTGACTGGCATATGCTAGCAAGTGACAAATCAGAAACAACTGACTGACTACCTGGGCTGTCCTAAACCAAGCTTAACCACCATTGGTACATCTGAGACACAGGAAGTGATGTAAAGAATGTCTATAGATTTCGTGTCACTTCCTGTGATCGGGCTCTCAGTGGCATTGGGAGCTTTTGGTGGCATTTGGCAGTCTTTGGTGGTAGATGTCACTGGGAGGAACTCTGTAGCATGGTCTAGGTGAGGTGATTTCCCTGAATCGGCCATGGTAAGTGATTAAGGCTGACTCTCCCTTTCCTTTACCTCCTGAAGGCACTATCCTCTTAGGAGGCCCTTCATCTTGAAGGAGGCCTCATGGCTGGAAGCCAAGCCGGATTTAATCTTCTGAGAAGGCCCCTTGGCTTGTGAACTTCCCTCGGTTTGTCCAGGCTGGAAAAAAATCTTATACCCTTCCCTTCTTTTCCTTCTTCGTAATTTCTTCCCTCTATTATAATTATATATATATATATATATATATATATATATATATATATATATATATATATAAAATCCCAAACTGACTTGAGTAGTTCATTGGGATTAAATTTTAATCCCTGG
The DNA here is from genome assembly GCF_027887165.1 of Monodelphis domestica. NCBI lineage: Eukaryota > Metazoa > Chordata > Mammalia > Didelphimorphia > Didelphidae > Monodelphis > Monodelphis domestica. Next base: position 308,309,417 of record NC_077231.1, read on the forward strand.
CAACCACTAATTTAATATACTCAGTCAACAACCCTAAATCCTTAACAGTCAAACATACACAGAGTAAAGGTATAGATGAAGCAGAATCTATTGTGCTTCAACTGGAGTAAAAAAAAAAAGCAGGAGTAGCAATCATGGTCTCAGACAAAGCTAAAGCAAAAGTAGATTTAATTAAAAGAAATAAAGAAGATTTTTAAAGGAGAAATTAACAGAGATTCAGTAGGAAATAGACAGTAAAACCATACTAGCAGGGGACCTCAACCTAATCCTCTCATAACTATAAAAATCTAACCAAAAAAATAAACACAAGAAAGAAGTAAAAGAAGTAAATGAAATTTTAGAAAAGTTAGATTTAATAGATCTCTGGAAATAATTGAATGGGGATAAAAAGGAAGATACCTTCTTTTCAGCAGTATATGGTACCTACAGGGCATAAAAACATCACAACCAAATGCAGAAAAGCAGGAATAATAAATACATCATTTTCAGATCATAATGCAATAAAAATTATAATCAATAAGGGTTCATGGAAAGATAAATTTAAATGAATTGGAAATGAAATAATCTAATTCTAAAAAAGGGGGTGAGTCAAAGAACAAATTATAGAAACCATAAATAATTTCATTAAAGAGAGTAACAATAAAGAGAGAACATATCAAAATTTATGAGATATAGTCAAAGCAGAACATAAAGGAATTTTATATCTCTGAATGCTTACATCAATAAAATAGAGAAAAATATCCAAATAAATTAGGCATGCGACTAAAAATAAACCTAGAAAAAGAACAAACTTAAAATACTCAAAGATAAAATTGTAAATCCTAAAAATTGAAGGAGAAATTAATTAAATTGAAGGTAAGAGAACTATTGAATGAATAAGATTAGGAGTTGGGTTTTTTTTGGGGGGGGACAAATAAAATAGATATAGCATTGGTTAATTTGATTTAAAAGGAAAGAAGAAAATCAAATTATCAGTATCAAAAATAAAAAGGGTGAATTTGCCACCAATGAAAAGGAAAGTAAAGTAATCATTAGGTTTTTTTTTGCTTGATTATATGACACTAAATCTAATAATCTAGATGAAATGGATGAATAATTACAAAAATATAAATTATTCAGTTTAACAAAAGAGGAAATAGAATACTTAAATAATCCCATCTCAGAAAAAATTGAACAAGTCATCAAAGAATTCCCTAAGAAAAAATCCCCAGGGCCAACTGGATCCACAAGTGAATTTTATCAAACATTTAAAGAACAATTAATCCTAATACTATATAAACTATTTGACAAAATAGGCAAAGAAGGAGTCCTGACAAATTCTTTTTATGACAGATACCTAAACCAGTAGGAGCAAAAACAGACAAAAAAAATTAGAGGCCAACTTCCTTAATGAATATCAATGCAAAAATCTTTAGCAAAATATTAGCAAAGAGATTATGGCAATATTATTAAAAGAATCATTCACTATAAGGTGGGATTTATTCCAGGAATTCAAGACTGATTTAATATTAGGAAAATTATCAGCATAATTGACCATATCAATCACCAAACTAATAGAAATCATATGATAATCTCAATTGATTCAGAAAAAGCCTTCCACAAAATACAACATCCATTCCTTTTAAAAAAAAACATTAGAAAGCATAGGAATAAATGGAACTTTCCTTAAAATGATAAATACTATCTATACTAAATAATAAAAATTAAAGCCATTCACAAGTATCATCTATAATAGATATGTTAGAAGTCTTCCCAGTAAGATCAGGAGTGAAGCAAGGATGCCCATTATCACCACTATTATTTAATATTGTACTAGAAATGCTAGCTTTAGCAATAAGAGATAAAAAAGAAAATTAAAGGAGTTAAAGTAGGTAATAAGGAAACTTAACTATCTTTCTTTACATATTTATGATGGTATATGTAAAAAATCCTAGAGAATTAACTAAAAGAACTAGTTGAAATAATTAATAACTTTAGCAAAGTTGTAGGATACAAAATAAACAAACATAAATCATCAGCATGCACATATATTTCCAACAAGTCAAGCAGCAAGAGATAAAAGAGAAATTCCATTTAAAATAACTCTAGACAATGTAAAATACTTGGGAATCTACTTGCCAAGACAAACACAGGAATTATATGAGCACAATTACAAAACACTTTCCACATAAATAAAGTCAGGTCTAAACAATTGGGAAAACATTATTTGCTTATGTGTAAAACAAGCTAAAATAATAAAAAAGACAATTCTATCAAATTAATTTGCTAATTCAGTGTCATACCAAACTACCAAAAACTAATTTTATAGAACTAAAAAAATGTGAACAAAAGTCATCTGGAAAAACAAAATTTGATCAAGGATATCAAAGGAATTAATGGAAAATAAAAACGTGAAGGAAGGTGACCTAACAGTACCAGATTTTAAACTACTATAAAGCTGTCATCATCAAAACAATCTGGTACTGGCTAAGAAATAGAATGGTGGAACAATGGAATATATTGTACTAGAATAGTAACAATATAAATGCTGGACAAATCCAAAGATCCCAGCTTTTGAGATAAGAACTCACTATTTGCTGCTAGGAAAAGTGGGAAACTGTATGGTAGAAACTAGGTTTAGTATAATATCTCACATACTATACCATTATATGATCAAAATGGGTATATGATTTAGACATAAAGAGTGATGCCATAAGTAAAGTAGGGAAGATTAGAACAGCTTGCCTGTTAGATCTATGGAGAAGGAAAGAATTTAAGCCAAGTAGAGAATATTGCAAGATGTAAAATGAATAATTTTGATTGTATTAAATTTAAAAGGTTTTGTACAAATAAAATCAATATAACCAAGATTAGAAGGAAAACAATAAACTTGGAGAAAAAAAATATAAAAAATGTCTCTGATAAAGACCTCGTTCCTCAAATATAAAGGGAACTAAGTGAAATTTATGAGAACACAGACCATTTCTCATTTGACAAATGGTCAAAGGATATGAGTAAGCAGTTTTCAGAAAAGATATCAAAGCCATCAATAATCACATAAAAAATGTTCTAATTTCCTCTTAATGAGAGAAATGCAAATTAAAACAACTTTCAGGTACCGCCTCACACCTATCAGATTGGTCAATATGTCAGTAAAGGAAAATGATAAATGCAGGAGGGGATGTAGCAAAATTGGGACACTAACACATTGTTGGTGTAGTTGTAAACTGACCCAACCATTCTGTAGGGCAATTTGGAACTATGCCCAGAGGGCTAGAAAGTTGCATACTGCTTTGATCCAGTAATACTGCTAGTAGGTCTGTATTTCAAATAGTTTTTAAAAAAGGGAGGAGGGAGGACCTACTTGCACAAAAATATTTATAGCAGCCCTTTTTGTGGTGGCAAAGAATTGGAAACTGATGGAAACTGTCCATCAATTGGGGAATGGCTGAGCAAACTGTGGTATACCATGGTGATGGAATACTACTATGGTATATGAAATGATGAGTAGGAAGATTTCAGAAAGAGCTGGAAAGACCTCCATGAACTGATGCAGAGTGAAATAAGTAGAACTGGGAGAACACTGTACATGGTAAGGGCAATATTGTGGAATGATCAACTGGGAAAGACTTAGCTACTCTCAACAATATAATGATCCAGGACAGTTCTGAGGGACTTATGACAAAGAAGGCAATCCACCTCAAGAGAAAGATCTGTTGGAGTTGAATGCAGATCAAAACATATGGTTTTTTCACTTTAGTTTATTTGTTTTTCTATTTTGGAGTTTGGGCTTTATATGAGTATTCTCTTACAACAATGAACAATATGGACATAGATTTTGCATGATAATACAAGCATAACCCAGATCAAATTGCTTATCATTTTGGGGAAGATGGAGGGAAAGGAAGGAGGGAGGGAAATCATTTGGATCTTTCAACTTCAGAAAACTCATATGGAAAATTGTTATTATGTGTAATTGGTAAAATATTTTTTTTAATTAACTGATATGTTCGGGGTGACGTCCTCAGTTCTACCCATATTAGGTGATATTATGGTTGGCACCTAATGTTCTGAATATTTGAATGGGGGAAGAGCTTTGCCTTCTCTCACCTAACTCACAAGAATAAAAATTCGAGATTCTAACCGCGACCAAGCAAACCATGGGATTGAGGAAAAGACTTTCCATAATGAATAGAGCTTTTTATCCAGGAATAGTCACTGAGAAGTGATGGAGACTAGTAAAGGGTGACAACTTTTTGTTCACATGATGACATCATGTTCCCCACATTCCAAAATGAGCTTCTTGAACTTTTGGTAAAGGAGGTTGAGCTGAAGAACACTGCTCTTGCATCAATGGGATCGTGTGAGCTGGCTTCTGCCAGGTCCTGGGGAATAATTATTTTTGACTCTGCTTTCACTTTTTTTCAGGGATCCATGAGGCAGAAGTAGTCTCCACTGCTTCTCCTCACCTACTGAAAAACAGAATAGGGGAGTTATAAGAAGTTTCAGCTTCTCTGTGAAGAAGGCTGCTCTTTTGATGACTGGAGGGATGATGAATGTCCCTTCCTTCCTTTTACCAATCTTCTCTCTCCTTTATCTCCTTTTTATGCTCTCTTTTCTCTCCTTTTCTTCCTTCCCTTATCCCCTCTCTTGTCCTCTCTTGGATATCTACTTTCTTCTCTGCCCCCGGTCCCCTCTCCATTTACTCACCTCTCCTCTCTCCACTTAGTTGTGAAATCTACATGTCCTCATGCTCAGTACAACTCTATGGAAGGGGTGAGTAGAGGGCTCAGTGGATAGAGATCCAGGCCTGGGGATTGGAAGTGGGAGATTCAAAACTGTCCTCAGATGTTTCCTGTCTGTGTGACCCTGGACAAGTCACTTAAGCCTAGTTGCCTAACCTTTACCACTCTTCTGCTTTGAAATCAATTCTTTTTTTTTTTTTAAACCCTTACCTTCCGTCTTGGAGTCAATACTGTGTATTGGCTCCAAGGCAGAAGAGTGGTAAGGGTAGGCAATGGGGGTCAAGTGACTTGCCCAGGGTCACCCAGCTAGGAAGTGTCTGAGGCCAGATTTGAACCTAGGACCTCCCGTCTCTAGGCCTGGCTCTCAATCCACTGAGCTACCCAGCTGCCCCCTTTGAAATCAATTCTAAGTCAGAAGGTAAGAGTTAAAAAAAAAAACAACCCTCTATGGGTCAAGGAAAAGTAATTTATAATTATTCATCTTAAAGGATATTTATCTATAAAACAATCTGGTGATGCCCAGTCTAGATCCAAACATTTATTGTGCTAAGGATGACTGTAAAGAATTCTATATCCATTGCACAGAAGTCAGTTTTTGAAGCCATCACCAGATAACCTATGGGCTTGGCAGTCGTACTTAACACAAAATTAGAGTGTTTGTCATTTAGCTAAGACTTCCCCTCTTCTCTGATCTCCTTTAAATGCATTTCTCTTAGGGGAAAATGAGCAAATATTGCCTAAAAAGGTGCCTGGAAGCCCAGTATCCTAACACATTGGAGGGTTCCGCGCACTCAAAAGCCAGCAGAAGTTGAGGGAGGGCTTCCCTTTTCTTCAGCAGGGTACATCAATGCTGAAAAAGATAGTGCCAAGAAAGGGGAAACTAAAGAGGCTCCGTACATGTGGGCCTCTTCGGGTAGATTTCATTTCAAAGGCAGGAAGGGGATGGAAAAATCACCCTACAGCATCCTGCGGGTCTTTGGAAAGAGACGTGCTGATTGCTCCAAGGTTCCAGGACTGATGCTGAAGGAAACCCTACGGATTCTGAAACCCCGAGTTGGATTTGGAGAGGAAAGTGGATCTCCAGCCTTGCCAGAGACCCTGCTTCAAGTGGCCTAATCCTGAGGGCTCGCTGTGAAAGGTGCTGGAAAGTATTTATGCACGTGAGCACATAGGAGTGTTCTGTAGATGGAGTGCGTGTGCCTGGGTGTCTATCACACAAGTATGTGTCTATTCTGTATATGTGTTTATATGTATGCATGTACGTTAGCGAAAGTGAAAAACAGAGAAGGGCATCACTTCTTATGCCCTAAACTCATTTACAAACATAAATGAAAGGCAAAGACTCAAAAATTATTGTGACAAGTACTTAAGGGATTCCATTCACTTGGTTATAAATCCCTGGGATTCTGGGGAGCTGTTTGCATTTTTCCTCAAGAACCTTGGCTGACTTCTGACTAATTGTTGGCCTCTAGAATGCCCTTCTTCTCTTTTAACAATTTTCTTTCAGAAACTATCTTGATTGTATCCAAATCGCCCCTTGCTTTTCCCACAAAATGATGAGGTAAAGTGAGCATTCCTGGAGCTACAGTCATATGTCAATACTTTAATGACCCCATATAAGTGTCTACCATACGGAGAGGTTTTTTAGATTGGGCGATACCCTAAGTCCAAAGCCCACGTACTCAACCACTGCATTCCTTACCCCTCCCAAGTTTCATTTTTTTTTAAGAAAAAGACTTTACAGGAACTCTTGGAAATAATTCCAGAAGGAAAAGAAAGGACGTAGTATTGCATGGAACTGAAAAGACTGCAGGAATTTTAGGGTGCCAGAGAAGAAGAGACTTAGGAGGTGGGGAAGCTGCTATCTGTGGCCTGGAGATGCCAAGACACCAGGAAGACACAGGAGAAGGAAGGCCTCAGAAGGAAGATAAGTAAAAAATCTTCCCTTCTTCCTCCCCCTCCTCCTCCTTATCCTTTCCCCTTTTTCTTCCCCTTTCTTCTTCTCCTTCCCCTTCCCCTTCCCCTTTCTTCTTTTCCTTCCCCTTCCCCTTCCCCTTTCTTCTTCTTCCCCTTCCCCTTCCCCTTCCCCTTTCTTCTTCTTCCCCTTCCCCTTTCTTCTTCTTCTCCTTCCCCTTCCCTTTTCTTCTTCTTCTTCTTCTTCTTCTTCTTCTTCTTCTTCTTCTTCTTCTTCTTCTTCTTCTTCTTCTTCTTCTTCTTCTTCTTCTTCTTCTTCTTCTTCTTCTTCTTCTTCTTCTTCTTCTTCTTCTTCTTCTTCTTCTTCTTCTTCTTCTTCTTCTTCTTCTTCTTCTTCTTCTTCTTCTTCTTCTTCTTCTTCTTCTTCTTCTTCTTCTTCTTCTTCTTCTTCTTCTTCTTCTTCTTCTTCTTCTTCTTCTTCTTCTTCCTTTCCTTCTTATTCTTTTCATTCTCCTTGTAACTAACACTTATGTGGAACTTTGAGGTTTGCAAAGTGTTTTCCATGTTCTCATGTTATCCTCACAAAACACTATTCAGGAGGTGCTTTTATTATTCCCATTGTACAGATAAGGAAACTGAAGCACTGGAACATTGAATGACATGTTCAGAGCCATACAGTACCTGAGGCAGGATGTGAATTCAAATCCTTCTGAATTTCAAGTTAGACACTCTGTCCACTATTGGAAACATACATATACATGCACATATGCAAATGCATACCACATACGATGTGTATAAAATTCTGCTTGAACAGTTTTAAATGGCATTGATAAGTATAACAATATGGAAATAGGTTTTGATTAAGGACACATGTAAAACCCAGTGCAACTGTGCATCTGCTAAGGGAGGGGGTGGGGGGAGGGGAAGGAAAAACCATCACTCCTGTAACCAAAGAAAAATATTCTAAATTGACTAAATAAAAATTTAAAAAATTAAAAAGAAAATTAAAGAAAAATAAATGGCATTGATAACTGCTTGATCACATGGGTCGATGGGGATATGATTGGGGATGTAGACTCTAAATGATCACCCTGGTGCAAATATCAATAATATGGAAATGGGGCTTGATCAATGACACATGTAAAACCCAGTGGAATTGTGTGTTGGCTATGGGAGGGGGTGGGGGGAAGGAAAGAACATGAAACATGTAACCATGGAAATTTTTTCTTAATTAATTACTCAATTAAATAAAATTTAAAAAATTAAAAATAAAATTAAATGGCATTGATAGGGCTAGAGGCATGCATTGGAGGAGTTCCCCTTGGAACTTGGAACTCCTTGGAGGAGCACTGCTAGCCATTTTGTTGGGCAGAATTCAGGCACAGCTATCTCCAAGAATTGCTAGATCTTCCTCCAAACCCTCCATAGAGGTCCTGTCCCAAATGTTGATTTAGACTTTCCAGCCCTGGAGTTGGCTGGCTGATATCTTTACCTAAGTGGCTCAGTTCCCAGAAGAAATATATTCAATTGAAGCCTCTGCCATCCGAGAACCAGAGCAACACACGCCCTTGGAGACTCCATCGCTATTTAGTCTGGCTTGTCAGCTTGCCAAATGCTCCTTTCACCTGTTGGGCATGGAGAACACCTGGTCACCACCTGTACTCTGATGGAAAGAAAAACTGAGCAATTTGCCAGTTTGATGTCGCAGGTGGAGAACAAAGTTACCTTCTGAGCCAACAAAAAGGCAGCATTTCTGGGGGACCAGTTAACCCCCAAATCTCCACAAATGGTAAAAACACTGCCTGAATAGCAGGTTGGGCTGTTGTATAGCCTTTCAGGTTCTAGGGACTATGGTGGTTGGGGTTTGCTTTATTCTGTGATGAGATTTTTTTTTAATTTTCTTTTATTTGCTCAATTGGGAAAGGAGCTGAACAGATCCTACATGCTTCTAAAGGATCCACATCATTAGAAAGCAACAATGGCTCCTGAAACAGGGAATCTTTCTGAAGAGTCAACAAACTTAACAGATTCACTCAAAATGTCCTATGGTGGTGGGCGGTGGGCCATGGGCAGTGGGCGATGGGCAGTGGGGGGCGGCATTCAGCAGATCTCATCCTTCTATCCAGGAGTTAGCTTTGCAATTGTAAAGATTAAAATTTAGGGGAGACTGAGGCAGGTAGAAATTAGTTTCTCTCTGCAAGGAGTATTTTATTTTTATGAGGTTTATTAAAAGTTAAGGATTAAAGAAAATACAGGATAAGGAAAATGTGCCCAGGCCAGAGAGGCCTAGACAAGACCTCACCTACATTATGGAAGAGCCACGTCTGCCCCAAAACGGAAGTCCAAAAGAGCGACAAAAGCCTTTGCAATCAGCTTAAATCCCTTCTCGATCTAGCCCACCTCAGAATTCCTTAAGATTACAAAGCATTTTGGGGAAGTGGAGCAAGGACTTGTGGGGATTGAAGTCCAGAGTTCGAATCTATTTTTTACACAATTCTTGTAGCAACTAACAAGGTGCTATGTATACAACAAGACTTCCTTAAGTAGAAATAACGTATAACGCATAACCATAACATTTCAATGTCTTTAAAACTCTTTACATTTATAACTGTGCCAGTGGTGGCTCTAGCTTAACCCAGGACCGCCCAGAGGTCTGCCCCCCTTTGCACATGTCTGTTGAAGGTCATATTCTCAAATAATTAAATCTTGATCTTTGCTGCAGCCCTTCCTAAATCCTGTTACTCTGAGAAGGGTGGAGATTGTAAGTTCCAAGACCTGGTTCTGTCATTCCAAGTATCTCTATTGTATCAATTCTAAAATCAATCATGACTCCAAGAACTTCCTGTTCTATGCTTAAGTATAGGTCAAAGCCCTTTCCATTGTTTAGCAAAAGGTTTCTGTCCTAAAGTAGTCTTAAGTAGGGAGGAGAAGGATCCTCCCATGCCAAGGGGTTTCACATTCCAATAGAGTTCTTACTATCAGTAGGAAATTTTTTCCAGTATGAAATTTCCCAATGGGGAAATTTCCAACATTCATAAGTCTAAGAAATTTTAAGGTTTACATAACACACACACTGATGTTTGTGTGTTTTGCTGTGGAGGATATAGTCAGCCTGCCAATACTGGTTAACATCTCCCAGTGATGCTCTGTGTCTCTGAAGAGCTGATCAGTCACACTTTGATTTATTTATTTTTGTTGTCGTGCAGAAGCCAATTCCATACTGGTCATTGCTGTAAGAGCAAAGTCATCCAGAACCAAACCCCCCAATAAAACCATAAATATGCTGATGGGAAAGACAACTCCAGCAGCTCTTTCTCTGGAGGTGGAGAGCCTCCCCCATCATAAGCCCTTCAGGGTTGAGGGCCCAAGGTATTAGCAGCATGCCTGGCTCATGATGAGATTCTCCCAGGGAGATCATGCAGGGAAAAAATCTTAGTTAAATGATATTTCAATGGAACCACCATTTTATAGACAGGAGACCCACTCTACTGAGGAAGAAGCCAATCCTTCCCTGCCTTCGCCTTCTTTGAATTCTTGTTCACGTTATCTCAAAAGTCCTCCGGAGATGAGATATATGAGTGTTTTCTCTTGTCGGAGGTCAAGAAAGGAGGTGGGCACCAGACCTGGGCTCCTTGACGGCAAAATCCAGCTTTGGCTCAGCATCTCCAACACTTATCACTTCCATGGCAACTACAGAAGAAATACTGATTTGACAGAGAGAACATCATCTACTAATGCAGATATGCCTCTACTCTGCAACTTAAAGTTTTATGTAGATAATTAGGGCAGTTAGGGCATGGAGAGTTAAAATCCAGCCTCAGATACTTATTAGTTGTGTGACCCTAGGCAAGTCACTTCACCATATTTGTCTCAGTTTCCTCATCTGTCAAATGAGTAGAAGGAAATGACAAACTGTACCAGTATCTTTGCCAAGAAAACTCCAAATGGAGTCACAAAGAGTTGGACACAACTGAACAACATTTAATTATGTATATAATGTCTCCCTAACCTGAAGGCAAGCTACTTGCTTGGCTTTGAAGCCCCAGCACAGTTCTTGGCTTTAATAAATGCTTATCAATGAATACTCATCAATTGATTCATTAGAGGGTTTCCAGGGTCACTCAAAGACGCAGTGTTGGACCCAGTATCTGTCTGAAGTAGATCTTGAATCTGGGGCTTTCTGATTCCAAAGTCTGTCCTCCGTTCTCTTCATCGTGTTGTCTTTCAGGTTTTTAATAGTCCATCTATATCAGGGGGGGAGTTGGACAATCTGGAAAGTCTTGTGACATATAGTCTTGGGGGAAAGACTTTAAAAGACTAAGTTTCTTCTTTAAAAAGTTAACCAACTTCACCATTTAAATTTTGTATTAAAGGTATTAGGAGACAATGATGTTTCCTTGCAGAAAAACAGATTCCTGGAATTTCAGTGCCAGAAGAGTTCTGGTCTAGATCCCAGAGACCCAGTCCAATTGTCATTGAGATCTAAGAATTTAGTTCAGCTGTCATCATTTCCACAGGATGAATGGCTCAAAGCCTGTAGGGCAGGGAGCTGGTGTACTGGATAGACATTTAAATTTCACCTCCAGCACTTATTAGCTGGGTGACCCTGAGCAAGTCCTCTCATCCTGTTTGCCTCCTTTTCCTCATCTGTAAAATGAGAGGGAGTAGGAAATGATGAACTGCGCCAGGATCGTTGGGAAGAAAAGTCCAAATGGGGTTACAGAGTCAGACACTGGGAAAATGGAATTAGACATTGAACCAGGGCATTTAAGGAACAAAAACAGGTTAGTAAGAGAGTGTGAACTAGACCCTGATCATCCCCAGGACCCCACTGGCTACTCCCTGTGAGCTGTCCCAGGTGATCAAATGGAGGCAGGCTTGGGGAACCTAACTGATAAGTGCATGATCGTTTCCCCTGAGGCTCAGGGTAGGCAGACCACTACAGATGATGAGATCATGCCAAGGTTGTTCCTATGAGGAGAGGAAGGGGATCCCTGGGCTGGGCTCCAGGGAGGGATGCAAGGCCGAGTCATCAAAGGGAGGTGTCCAAGCCTTCAAGGAGCTCCAAGAAAGCTGAAGAAACAGGCAAAACCAGCATATAATTAGGAAAAAAACTGGACCAACAAAAGCAACTGAAAGGTTGACAGAGCACAATCCTGTCCTTCCAACATCTGTGTGTGTGTGTGTGTGTGTGTGTGTGTGTGACCAATTGGGCTGATCCTTATCTAGTCTCTGCCAGTCTGTGTTCCTCGGCCTCTTCTAAATCCTCCCAAAGAAGGTATTCAGCCCACTGGAGGCCTGTTTCCAGATCCCTTGATAGTCACCCATTGGTCATCTCATGAATCTCTTGCTCTTGCCATCTTTTCTCCCTGTCATGTATTTCTCTGATAAATGACATCTCCTCTTTTCACTACTTCTTATGCAATTTTAAATGTGTCACAGAGGTGGCATAGTAGACAGAATGCTGGGCTTGGAGTCAGAAGACCTGAATTCAAATCTATTCTCAGATATTTTAACTGCATGACCTTGGATAAGTCACTTAAACCTCTGCCTGCCTCAGTTTCCTCAATTATAAAACGAGGATAATACTAGTAGCTTCCTCACAGGATACAGACAGTTCTCATTTTTTGTAAGTAGACCTCTTCACAGACCTCTATGAAAACTGACACACAAGAACAGATACCAGGTGGGTGGGTGGAGCAGAGAAAAGGTCTCCTTTCTCTTCAGAGTGTCAAAGCAAGCCCCTGCTATAGCAGTCTCTCCAAATCCATTCTGGTTTCACTTGAAGATTTTTTTTCTAGTTTTTTTTTTGGGGGGGGGGCTGAGGGATGCCACTCTGCACCTAGGTAAGGAACAGGAGGAAAAAGAGAGAGAGAGAGAGGCAAACAGACAGATAGAGAGAATAGTATTGTATAGTAAAGTTAAAAGAGATGATTTTCATTGGAATGCATATTTCTTTCAGAATTCTTTACATAGGGTCTAATTTGCATAATGCAAAATTATGTAAAATGAGGACTGTCTGTAACTAATGCAAAGCATTGTCTAATTGGTAGCTAATACTATTAATTAGGAGATATGTTTAATTCACATTCGCTGGCAACATTTTTATCTATTTTTCTAATAATTTTTTTTTCAAGATCAAAGTGGTATAGGGGGAAAAGTATTGGACCTGATTGTATAATTTTTTGAAATATATTTATTTAGAATATTGTTCCATGGTTACAAGATTCATGTTCTTTTCTTCCCCTCTCCCCTCCCAGAGATGACAAGCAATTCCAGAGGGTTATATATGTGTTAGTGTTCAAAACCTATTTCCATATTATTCATATTTGTAATAGACTGATCTTTTCAAACCAAAACCCCCAAACATATCTGGTTGTATAATGTAAGTGGCAACTCACAAATAACTTTCAGAAAATTTCCAGTTCAAACAGTAAAATGACTAGCACAGATTTTTCTTCATTTCCAAAGTGCTTTAACCAATAACAAAATGGACACCAAACACCTTCATGTTTCAAATATTTCAATTACCCTCTAGTTAAGGGAAAAATTAAAAAGAAATAATGTCGCCATGGACCCACTTGAGTTCTTCCAACAGAAGTCCTTGATCTTCCTGATCCTGATCCATGAGCCAGCTAGTGTCCTGGAGCTGTGCTGGGCCTCTTTGATCTAACCTCCCATTTTGGCATCTGCAGTGATGAAGCTTCAAAGTGCAAGTCTTTTTAGAAAATTGCAGAGAATGTGAAGAGTGGAAAGAGATTTCCTGACTCTCATTTCCTTTCTGGCCATGTCCTTTGGTCTTAAATACAAAATGTCTGTCCTTTAGTTGGAATCTGCAAACACTTTCCCAGTATCTCCATGAGCTAGAGTAAATTATCTGCCTACTCGAAATTGGCACAAAATTTCTCCTCCAAAGGGAGACATTCTTTTATCTGAGACAAATATGTGGATCTTGGGGATGTCCTCTCTTAAAACTATACCTGTGTGTACTTCCCCTGGTCACTTCCTATACCTTTAAATTAGATACAATAATAGCTCATAGCTAGAAGCTAGATAGTTCAGTGAATGGGGCACTGGCCCTGGATCAGGAAGTCCTGAGTTCAAATCCAGTCTCAGACACTCACTATCTGGGTCACCCTTTGCAAGTCACCTAACCCATATTGCCCAGCCTTTGCTGCTCTTTTGTCTTAACTAAGATACAAGGTAAGAGTTTATAAAACAAAATAAAATAAAATAAGTTGGAGAAAGAAATGGCAAACCATTCCAGTGTCTTTGCCAAGAAAACCCCAAATGAATTTGAAGAATCAGACATGACTGAAAAATAACAAAAGTATTTATATAGCACTTTGAGGCAGGCAAAGTGATTTACAAATGATCCTCATAGCAATCCTGGGAAGGAGGTGATATTATTATCCCCATTTTATAGATGAGGAAACTGAGGCAGGCAGAGATGAAACCACTCACCCAAGGTCACACAGCTAGTAATTGTTGGAGGCAGGATTTGAACTCAGGGCTTCCTGATTCAGGACTTAGCACTCTATCCACTCTACTTACTGCATGGCTGCCATAACAAGCCTATAACCAAGTGAATTATTACTCAATCATCAGTCAATAAACATTTGTTATACACAAGAATGAAATGACACCTAATATGAAAGTATTTAAAAACATCAATGAGCACTATGGTAAACCCTGGGGGACAGGGAAATACAAAGCTTAGAGAAGACTTAGTTCCTGCCCTTGTGGAGTTTACAGTCCGCTAAAGATACAAAAACTGGTATCCATGCAACAGAGAAGGATCATGGGAACTCAAGGGAGAAGAATGCCAGGCTGGGGAGTTTGCATTTTCCTGGGTAGCAACTGGAAAGCTCATGATGTATCCTAACACTTTAAAAATGAAGTTTCTGAAGTCAAGTACAAACATGAGCCACCAGAAGAGCAGGAAAGATGCCCTGGAAAACCCCGATGAGAGGCAGAGCATTTTTAAGGGACAATGCAACCTTCAGGAGAAAGAAACACTATTATCTCCGAAGAGTCTTCATTGTATCCCATTGTTGTGGGTGGGGAAGATCTGAGCCCTCCTACTGTTTTAGTTACATATAAACACACATCACCACTGTAACTATGGGGACTTGCCCTATTTCTTAGCTGCAGAAGCTTAGTCAACAGTTTGTCTTTCTCTGTCTTCTTCCAGATGTGCCTAGAGTGGGATTCAGCTGACTCTGTTCTGACATAAACAATCTGTTTCTATGTGTCAGTTTCCAAATGATGCTGCATCTTTGGATGGGTGGATGAGGATTTCTTCTTAGGTAAGAAATGCAGTTCTTTGAAAGCTATGTGCCTGGAAAATAAGTGATGCAGTGGGGAAAGTTCTAGCTGAAATTCTAAACCCAGATCTTCTGGTAACTAGCTGTGAAGCCTGGGCAACTCAACCTCTCTCTGGGCCTCAGCCGGCTCCTCTGGATGTTTGCCGTTGTCCAGAGCCCTCCTAAACTTTTGGATCACTGGATTGGGTGCAACTTTGGAGTCCTCCCCCAAAAGGGCACATTCTTCTTAGCTGTTTTTTTTTTTTAATCTTCTGCCTAGAGTTTACTCTGGGACATCTCTAAACTCGACAAACAATTAATTTCTAGTTTTTCACAAATGGCCAACAGCCAGGTGGTTCAGAAAAAAGACACAGTGGCCGACTTGGAATGAGGAAGACCTGAGTTCAAATTTGACTTCATAAACTTATGAACTGTGTGACTGTATACAAGTCATTTAACCCTTTCAGTTTCCTCATCAGTAAAATTAACTGGATAAGGAAATGGCAAACCACTCCTCTCTCTATCTTTGCCAAGAAAACTCCCAAAGTTGGACATAACTGAACTAACAATAACAAATTTCACAAATGTGGATAAAATGATCCAAGTTTCTATATGAGCATTGAAAATACCAAATGCATATGTGATAGATCACAGCTTTTATAGAAAATGCAAAAGGTACAAAGTGCTCATGGGAGCCCATAAACAAATATAGAAAACACATAAGGTACTCAGGCTAGCCCATAAGCAATTCTTTTCATTCCTTACCCACTCTGTTAGGTTTCCCTTTTCCCCAAGGTCTTCCAACTCAGTACTACCCCATGCTTGGACTTCCCTTGGAATATAACTGAATGTAGAATCAGGAAAATGCCCCGACATTCCAAAGAATTCCCTAGCTCTTACAGAGGGTCCTACACAACCCTTCCCAGACTTGTAGGGCCACTTTGTGATGTCTCTTCCTCCAGGAGATCAACCAGCCCTTGAGGATTTTGGATAGACGATTCTCTCTCATTAGATGTACACTTCTGAATAACTCACTGCAATAGTTGGGGAGGGGGCAAGGATGGCAAAGTCATAATTTCTTCTTTCCTCTGTGTTGTGGTCTTAGTCCCTTACTGCTCCTCTAGCTGTGTGGAAGGGTGGGGGAGAAATGAATGGGTGATCTCCTCTCTCCAACTGGCACATTAGATCAGGAAATCACCTGCAAAACAAGATCTCTAAACTCTTGAGGCAACTTCCTAGGTTGGTTCTATACAGGAAAGCTCTATATATCACCCTTTGACTAGAAGAGTAGGTACTGACTTCATACTGCCTGGGAAATCCATCCTTTACCTCCAATGCCCAGGAGGCTTGGATTCGAGAACATCATCGCTGATATCCCCTTAGCCATATGGACACAAGTATATGCAACTCCCTTCAGTGTCGCCAGGATATTCCACCTTTGCTTTGTCATTACCACCTCTTTTGGTTGGAAAGTCCATTCTCTGGCCTCTGGTCTTATCTGCTTAGAAAGCTAGAGGCATACTCATGTAGTGACCAAGTACTTCTATCCCAAGGCATTCAGGAATACTTCCTGGTGGAGGAGGAAAAGAGATCTCCTTCCTAACCCCGTGGACAAAAGATAGACTGGGAATATAAGCCTAAAGGATGGAGCAGATCTCACCTAACCCTCATTTCTAAATAGTAGCACAAAGTGTTAGCCCCTCCAATACTCCTGAATGATCTTGGAAGAATCCCTAGTCACAGGGACTCATGCCTTAGAAGGAACCAGTGGGGCAGTTCCAAATTAATAAATTCTTCATGGGATAGCTCCAGTTAACAAAGTTTCATTCAAAGTTGTTGTTTTTTTGTCTTCTTAAGAAGGTGCTGGGGGTGGGGGTGGGGGGGGCATTTGGGTGGCTCAGTGGATTGAGAGCCAGGCCTAGAGATGGGAGGTCCTAGGTTCAAATCTGGCCTCAGACACTTCCCAGCTGTGTGACCCTGGGCAAGTCATTTAACCCCCATTGCCTAGCTCCTCTGACTTAGAACCAATATCCAGTATTGATTCTAAGATGGAAGGTAAGGGTTAAAAAAAAAGGTGTGAGAGGAAGGCATGCCCACACACTATAGAGATGTGGACAATCAAAGGTTATAGATAAAGGCTCACTGTCCTGTAGATGCAGCATATTCATTAGGAGAACTCTTCTGATCACCACTTCCATATTTCATGGGGCAGGAGTGGAAAAGGAAAAGGGGTAGATCTAAATGGTCTTTAATGTTCTTCTCAAGAGGCAGCTAGGTCATGCAGGGGAGAGGGTAAGTTATCCTGGGCAAGTCACTTTACTCCTCTGAGACTGCTCATCTGTAAAATGGCCAGCCTCATGGATATACAATATATGTGTTCTGCATTATCTTTGTAGAGTAACTCTTGGCCTTCTCTCCCTAGGTATTTTGTATAAGGGAAGGATATGTCCCCCAGTTTGGGGAGATCATTTTGTAATGATCATTCTTGCTATGCTTTCAGAATATACCCTTTTGTAAAAGATAATTGGTGTTAATGGTTGGTTGAAATTAGTATATGCACTGGATTGGGGCTTGTGAGCAATAATATTAAAAGCTACAATCTCACAGTCCTAGACCCCTGAGGGGAGAAGTAGTCAGCTGCCTGCTGGGTACACAACAGCAGGAGTTGGAAGAGTGAGGTCAGAGGTAGTGTAACATCTTAATTCAGTCTGTGATCATCTTTGCTTTTCTTGGCTGGCATAGCAAACTTGAAACTGAGATTTGCTTAAAGCCTCAGCTCCTTTTCCTAATAAATTGCTATCTAGCCATCCCTCCTCTCCGGTCCTTAATTCTGAAGCTGATTGTTTGGACACAAATGTAACAGTATGCTTATCTTGATTAAATTTCATTTGCATCACTCCAACATTTTAGCTTGTCAAGATATTTTTGGAGTCTTACTTCAGCACACTTCATTGGGCCAACTCCTCCCCAGTCCCTTGTTCTTCAATCTTTCCAAGTTTTGAGGAAGAAAACAAGAATATTCCCCATCCTGTGGGGAATCCTGTGCCTCTTTGATAATAGCCATTGTCTTAATACATTCTGGATGTCTGGAACCTTTAGGTAAGATGTCAAGTATTCTCATCAAAAAGTCAAGCAATGTCATATTTTCTGGAGTCTTGTTCCTTACCTCTCCTCTTAGGTTTCCCCTTTCTCCTTCTTTCTTTTTTTCCTTTCTCCCTTCTTGCTTTCCTTTCTTCCTCCTTTTCTTCTTTCTTTACTCCCTGCCCAGAGTAGTGTGCCTTTTGCACACTTTCTACTCCGAAGAAATCTATATTTCCCTCTTTAGGAGTGAAAATAAAATAAAAAAAGCAATACTAAGGGTCACTGCCAACTTATCTGATGTAGCTATTTGGGTGGCTGGGTGGAGAGGTAGGGAGGGTCACAGATCAATCAATCATGTGATTAACAAACATTTCCTAGATATCTACCATATGCTTGCTTCTGGCCATACTCTTCAGCCCTTTAGAGTTCCCGTCCCTTTCACGCATATCACATCATTAGATTCTTATAACTTGGTATTAAAGGAGCTCCTCCTATCAGTGAAGGGGGAGGAAGGACCACAGAAATTCCAGATTGATAGATTAGGAAATTCAATTCAATTCAACCAACAGGCAGTAAATTCCAATTATATAACAGGGGTTTCTTAGAAGCTAGCCACAGAGACAAAAGGAGTAGTCTTGGGGCTCAGAGAACTTTCTTTCTCTCAAGGAGATAAAACTTGTGTAGAGATCAATAAATAGGAAGTCATTTCAGGAGGAAATTGAGAGACTGGAACTGTGTCAGGAAAGAGGCAATACTTAAAGGGTTTTTTGCTTCTTTTTGAATCTCCAGCATATAGCACAGTGCATGGCACATAGTAGGTGCTTAACATCTATTGATTAACTGTGCCCAGTGCCTTATAACATTTGAAGTTGTTAAATCACCTTTTCTGAATAAGACAGCTGGTCCTGAGTGCAGCAGAGACCCCAGAGGAAAAATTAGACTCCCTCCGGGCTAGGGTTTTCTACTGTTAGAACAGTCACCAAATAATTCCTTCTGTTGGTTAAGTAATAAAATATGTGTTCCCAAAGGGGAAAATCTAAGTAAGTGGAGAATGGAGGAGAAATAGGAGGTGTCATTATCCATGAGAACACCCACGAAGCTACCATTGTTTAAGTTTCAGCTTACTATTCTATTGAGATTTTACAAGCAAACCCAATTTAAGATCAAAGGCATCTAAATTTAGACCATAAAGGGACCTTGGAGACCATCTTGTCCAAGCCCTTGATTTTTACAGAGGAAGAAGCCTGGCCTCAGAGAGGTCCAATGATTTGCCTAAGATGACATAGAGGGTAAATGACAGAACCAGGATTGGAATCCAAGGCCTGTGACTCTGACCTCAGACCTCTTTTGTCTCTTCTTCTATGAAGGAGGGGAAGTTCACACTCTCAGAAAATCAAGATCAAATCCCACTTCTTTCCCAATACTTTCTTGAGAGCAGAACTTGGGCAATGGGTGGGAGGAAATTGAAGGTAATTGTAAGAAAAAAGTTCCTAACGAACAGGGAGAGCTCTCCAAAGACCAAATTTGGGTGGGGCATGGGGGGTGGGCAGGGGTAACAGGCCCTGGAAGATAGTGATTTTCCCTTGAATGAAAATCTTCAAGGTTAGATTGAATGATTCCTTGTTTGTATTGGGGATTTCTAGGCAAAAAATGGTCTAAATTTGATGACCTTCAGAGCTTCCTTCCAGCCCTGGGATTCTGGAATGACCGGGACTAACTTTCATCTTCCCCTCCCTAATAGACTTCCTTGTCTACACAAACCACTCCTTCCTTCTCCTAACCCTTCTCCAGAAGTATATCCATCCACTGGCCTGTTTCTTCCCAACACTTAAACAGGGTGAAATTCATCCTTCATTAATTCTTCTTAAAGTAAGTAAATAAAGTCTGAACCTTTTTCCTTTGACCTACCCAAACATTAATCTCTCACGGTAAATTGGCCCCATTCCTGGCCCCAGCTGGGATTGCTGTTATTTTTCTGAGTTTATGGTCATTTTTTTTAATGAAAAGAATTTTTTCAATTTCTCCCATAGTTTTAATGTCCAGCTTTGGTGGTCAACATCTCTCCAGATGACAGATCTGTCTATAGAGCTATCTATGATAGATCATAGAGCTAGAAGGGACCTTCAAGGACATCTAATCCATTCCCCTCGTTTTACAGATGAAGAAACTGAGGCCCTGAAGTCCAAGCGACTTGCCCAGTCTCAGAAGCAGAAAGTGACAAGATCCAGACTCCAGTTATTACACATTCAGAGGAATTTGCAGAGAAAAAAATGCAGTTTTTACTGCACTAAAAAATTAGCATCTGAATTAGGAAAGTAAAAAAAAAATCAGGCACAATATTGTGATATCCAAATGCTGTTTACTGATTAATAGTCAAACAGGGCTAGCAATAGGGGCTGCCAAACATCTCTGGGTCTGAGACCAGCACAGTTCTCAGGGGGAAGGAAGGGCAACAGCTCCCAGGGATGATTTTCCAGCTCTCCTCTTTTGTACATAAAAGGTCCAATCTCTGACAAGTTGTTCAGTTTTCCTGGCTTCCTAAGGGCTCAAGACTGTGAAAGGCAGGGAAAACAAGACTATCTCCTTTGACTCCACTTTCAGAGCTTCTCTCTGGGGACTTTTACTCGTATTAATGACAAAGGAGGGAGAAGGGGAGGAGAATGTGTTCATGGAGATCAAGGCTTGATCTTCATGACTTTGGCCGGGTTCTGAGAAACTTCCCCAGAGCCCAGGGCTCCTCTCTCACACAGCTGGCTGTTAGCTTCTGACAGGGGTCATGGCAAAATAAATAACAAAGGTGACAGTATGTTTATGGTCTGAATCTCTTTAATTTAACTCCTTAACTCTCTCAATCTAGACTTCAGACTTTTAAATATCTCATTGAGACCATAAATTAATTAATATTAATTTTCACTTAGGGCCGTGTATTTAGTAATTAAGAGCTGGAGTATCCTGCATTTGGGACATGGGCCAAGTCAAATCAAGTCAACAAATATTAATTATTAACTATGGGTTAGGTACTGTGCTAAGTGCAGAGGAATCAAATTCAAGCAGAAAAAGAGATCCTGTCTTCAAAGAGCTTGACTTCTAAAGGAGGAAGACACACAAAAAGGGAACTGAAAGGGAGAGTGGAAACCAGCCCTAGGGCATGGCAGAGAAAGTCTGGAGAGTTCTAAGTGCAGCCAGCCAGGAGAAGGAAGAATGCACAAATAGCCTGTATACCCTCTTTAAGAAGGGAGATTCTGAGAGGAACCAGCTAGTCTGCAGAAGAGATCAAAGTGTGCAGGGTAAAGAGGTTTCTGTGGTGTGGGGGAGAATGTGTGGAGATTGAAGAGTGCAGCCTACAGAAAAATGAAGTGGGCATAACCAGGGGTCTAGTAGAAGTCCTATTAAACACTATTATTGCCCTAGATGTCTCATTCAAATATATGCTTTCCCCAATTTTACCCCTAAAGGACACTTACCTTTGGGCTCTATGTAATAGATAAATAGACATTTAAGGTTTGCACTCTATTGTCCCTCTGGACCACTTGTGCATTTCCCAGTAGTATTTTGTCCTAGATTATTACTAGCTCTTAGGGGACAGAAAGCCAGTAAAATGGGAGAGCTGGACTTGGAATCAAAGCCTCACTCAACATTTGTTTGCTGTGTGATCATGAGAAAGTGACAACTTCTCTGAGTCATTTTTCTCATCTGCAAAATGGGGACAATAATCATAGCAGTATCCAGTTCCTCACATTGTTCTGAAGGTCATATATATATATATGTATATATATATATGTATTTATGTATGTATATAAAATTCTATTTGCCAGTCCATATTATTATTATTTTAATTAGACAAATTATTTTATGATGACAAGGAAGGAATTGTTGGTACCACCAGTTGCGATGGAAATTATGAGTATATATCTTCTGAATCATGTGTGATTTCCTTCAATTATTAGATTTTTTATTGTATTCAATTCATGAAAAAAGACTATCTTCACCCCCTGAAGAGGTGTATATTCTAGAAATAAACCAAATGACAAATGCCAAAGTGCCCAGAACCCAAGAACTGTAGGTCAGTGAAGACAGCCATATAAGCAAAGTACACGAGTTGTATCTAGGATGGGGGTAACAAGGACTTTGCCACAAGGCACTAGAATTTAGAGAGTGCTGACAGCATTGGAAGTTCTATTACATAGAATCAACTGAGTTTAGCATCCATTTGAAAGACTAAATAATTAAATTAGGAAGCTACCAGATGCTTCCATCCCCTGTTGGCCATGCCCCAGGGTGGACTCTCAGCCCTAGCCCACTCAGCTGTTTTTCCTCGTCCCCCAGCAGCCTCGGAGGCAGTTTGATTCTGTTTGTCCTGAGCACACACAAGGCAGGCATTGCTTGTAACAGCTCCATACTGAACATACCTTCTTAAAAATAAATACATACAGACTGGGGCAGGGTGGGGGAACTGTGGAAAGAGAGGCTGATTTCAAAGATCCAAAAGGCCACTCTTTACAGAAGTGGATTCCCTTAGGAAATGGAGAATTGATGAAACATCTGGGAGCCACGCCTCTCTCTTCTATTCCGGAAGGAGCCTAAATATATCGCTTTCAGCTGTGGAACAGGGGCTCCTGCTCCCATTCATTGTATGAATGGAGGGGCGTAAGTGGCACCTCTTTGTAAATGGGAGTAAACTATGGCATCAGAAAGCCCTGCTTATACTTATTTCAAATAGGCTCGACAGCAATAACTTCCAATAGCACTAACTACATATGGCATATGGATTGTTTTCGAGAAAATGAAGTGTTACAGCGAAGTGTTCATCTTCTGCCATCCAGACCCTCTGAAAGGTGTTTGATAGCTTCAGTATTCGTGGCAGAAAGAATAAATATCACGTTACAAAGGTAAAGAGAGCAGCAGCCATTCAGAAACCATGCACTGATTGGCTGTGATCACGTATCCCGGGACAATTATAAAAATCTCTTCCTTCTCTTCCTCCTCCTTCAATATTGTTGTTGTTCAGTCTTGTGACTCTTTGTGACCCCATTTACATTTTTTTTTTGGCCAGAGATACTGAAGTAGTTTGCCATTTCCTTCTTCAACTCGTTTTATTTTTTTTCCATTTGAATTAGTTTATTTAATCAATTTAGAAGATTATTCCTTGGTTACAATAACCACATTATTTCCCTCCCTCCCCTCCACCCACTCTTCCCACAGCCGACACTCAATTTCATTGGGTATTCCTTCCAACTCATTTTAGAGATGAGGAAACTGAGGCAAACAGGGTGGAGTAACTTTCACACACCTAATAAGTGTCTGAGGTGGAATTTGAATTCAGGAAGATGAGTCTTCCTGACTCCAGGACCAGAAAGAACTCTATGCACTGCCCAGTTAGTAAAGCTCATATCAGAGCCACAGCAGGTTTGAGAAGGCTTTTTTGAAGAAAAAGTTAGGCAGACAGAAAAGATGACCCTAATGGAGAAGATGAGAGATTAGTATCATCTTCCACTTGGTGCCATCTCCCCTTTTTACTTATAACTTCTGAAACCTAGCCCACGGCTGCAGGTACCAAATCCTTGTGAAAAAGCAAAAAGGGGATGAGCTGAACCTGTGGTTTCTTCCTTTCTAAGTCACTGTGAGGAAACAAGGTGCAGTGGGTAAGATGCTGGGCTTGCAGTCAAGATGATCCAAGATAAATTCTACCACACCAGAAATGCGGATTTCCCGGCTCCTTTTCATTTTTTGCCCCATTTCCAACCTGTTCTAAAATTCAGCTGGAAGAGGCAGCAGGGTCCCTGGTTGGGTGCCTAACTCCACTTTCGTTCCTTCCTTTCCCTAATTTCTGCAGGCAAGGATGTGCGGGAGTTCACTCATACTGGGGAAGGCAGTTAGTTGAATTTCCAAAGGGGGCATTTACACAGAAATAGTCAAGTCAGCAAACAACAATTCTGGACTTGATTTCTTGTTTTGTTGATTGTCTTGATTTAAATGGAGAAAATATTCAGTAATGCAGATTAAACTTAACTGTGTGCCTTTCCTTTTAATTTTTTAAAGCTCCTACCTTCCATCTTAGAATGAATACTGTGTGTTGGTTCCAAGGCAGAAAAGTGGGAAGGGCTAGGCAATGGCAGTCAAGTGACTTATCCAGAGTAACACAGCTAGGAAATGTCAGGTACCAGATTTGAACCCTGGACCTTCCATTTCTAGCTCTGGCTCTCTATTCACTGAGCAACCTTGCTGCCCCCACCCCCTACTCCTTTTTTTTTCTTTTTTCCTTGTCCTTTGGATAACCAGTTGTTATAGTCTTAACAGCCAACATATCCCTACCCCAATAGCTTAAGCTTAGGGGTACGGATCTCTCTTAGGATGCAGTTTCCTTTTCTTTCTACTTGTCCAAATAGGCTTGACTTGAACCCCTCCTCAGCCAACAAGCCTCTCATCCCTGATGCAGCTCCCAGGGATGAAGATGTCTTTCCTCTGAAGTCTTTTATCTTTATCATTCATTTGGCAAATTCAGCCCATTCTCTAACACTCAACTCAAATAGGGCTCCTTTAAGAGAAGTCTTTATTACCCCTGTAGACAGTAACAAAATCCCCTCTCAGATGGCACGTATTGATGTTTGCTTTCTAATACTCTGATACAAATAAGATTTAATCTTATATATGACTCTCCAGGCTGGTGTCTTGTCCCATAATGAATGGAAAGGACACTGAATTTGGAGTTATTGGACCTGCATTTGAATCCAGGCCCTGTCACTATCTGCTTGACCCTTGTTTAGTCATTTCTCTGGTTCTCATTTTCCTCATCTAAAAGGAGGAGCTTAGAACAGTGTCCTCTAAGGTGCCTTTGAAGCTCTAAATGTGGGATCTAGACAGAATCTTCTGAAGGTCAGAGCACTTACTGGTCTTATTGGAACTCTGTATAGCAGCTAACTCAGCACTTAAAAAAACACACCTTATTTTCTTAGTGCCACTTCTAAGACAGAAGAATTGGGGGTAAGTGACTTGCTCAGGGTCACATAGTTAGAAAATATCTGAGACCAGATTTGAACCCAGGTCCTCCCAACTCTAGGCCTACCACTTTCTCCACTGGGGTATCTAGCTGTCTCTCTGGACACTTTATCATTCCTGATTTACTGCACTGTATGGATAATTCATGGTGGTTTATTGCTTTTCATTACGATTCCCTATACTAGGTTTATAACTGCAAAATACAGAGTAATTTGCAAAAGCCTTTTAAACTACAAACACAGTGCTTAGCATACAGTAAAAACTTTAATAAATAAGATTTTAGTCATTCATTCATCCTCTAGTTCACAGCAATGGTAGAGATGGGTACTACTGGTCTTATTGTCCCCCATTTACAGATGAGAAAATTGAGGCTTTGATTACGTTAAGGGACATAAGTAGGGCCACACAGCTAAGAGGCAGGATTTAACCTCAAGGTTTTCCTGGCTCCATGTCCAGCCCTTGTATCTCTCCATCATTCTTTCTATCACTCCATGCTGCTTTCTCCAAAGCAAAAATGTTGCAGGTGGGCACCAGAGAGCCTGGCAAATCTCTCCAGTAAGTGCCACAGACCTTAAATGCCCCCTGCAGAGATTCATTCTAGAACCCACAGAAACTGACTTCAAGGGCTTAAAAGGCCATAATAGAATTCTTGGGACTTGACTACAAAAACTGACTGGCAGTGGTCTGCCAGGCTGGCCGCCGGTGCCAACGCCCACTCTCTGGGAGCCATGTTGGACAAGCTTCCCTACCAGGGGGCTGACGGCCCGCTCCCCCACTGCAGCCTCCTTCCCCAGATACGCGGGGCCAGAACTCAGGCCCTCCTATACATGGCCCGCCTTTTCTATCTGTAGGGTAGGTAGTGACAGCGCCGGCTCACCAGCCCTCTTCAGACAGCCTTGATGTGCCTGCCAAAAACTTCCTATATAATGCTGATGGCCCCGCGCCAAGAGCTGGGAAAACTTCCTGCCCCAACTCCGGGAGGGTGGTTCCTCTCCAGGCAATTGACTTCCACCGGATTGTTCCAAGGGGACTCTCTCTCGCTGCTGCTGCTCTCGGGAAGGGGCCAGGTTACTCTTTTCTAATAAAAATGCCCCTGTGTGTCTGTAGATCTCCACGGCCTCCCTGCTTATGCCCTCCCGGCTCCCGCTCTCTGCAGGCTGTCCCCCTGCCCCCACTCTGCTGGCTGTCCCCCTCCTCTCCACCTTCCCTCTCCTCCTGCTTCCCCCCTCCCTCCTCCACCCCGCTAGCCCTCCTCCCCCGGCCCCCGCCTTCCCGTCCGTCCCAGGCCCCGCAGCTGGTTCCAATCCGTCCTTTCCCATTCGGAGGCCGCTCTCCCCGGAGCTGCCCAGAAGCAGCGCGCCGGCGGCTTCCTGCTCCCCCTCGCGGGGGGCTAGCTCCTCACCCCGCCGGATCCTCTTTCCCGCCTGGTGTCCCAGGGGGGCCCAAGTGTGGGAAGTACGAGTTTCCGGCCCCGCTTGGGTTCCCTCCCCCCCTTTTCTTTCTTCTTTCCCCTCGGCACTTTGGGCCTTTCGGGCTCCGGCCGGCAGCTCCAGAGTCTGCTCGCCTGCATCTTCCAGGCAGCGGTGTGCGGACACCCTCTCCGAGCAGCCAGGGTCCCCTTCACGAGTGGATCCCCGGGGCCAGGCGGAGAAGGAGGAGAAGGAGGAGGAGGAGAAAGAGGAGGAGGAGCAGCAGCAGCAGCAAGGAGGAGGAGGAGGGGCAGGAGCCATGAAAGTACTCAGAGACTGAGACTGGGATTAGACGGAACAA
Organism: Monodelphis domestica; assembly: GCF_027887165.1. Taxonomy (NCBI): domain Eukaryota; kingdom Metazoa; phylum Chordata; class Mammalia; order Didelphimorphia; family Didelphidae; genus Monodelphis; species Monodelphis domestica. The sequence continues at coordinate 308,336,208 of NC_077231.1, forward strand.
GCACGGACCGGGAGCTCTGGGGAGAACTGAGCCAAGTCTCTCCCGCCTGCAGCCGAGCCATTTGGACCGGGCCGAAGATCAGGCCTTGCTGCAAGCGCTCAGAGGAGGGAAGGAAAGGAGGAGAGGGCTGACTCGTGCCCCGCCTAGGGGGTGCTGCTGCGCTCGGTCCTCTGGCTGGCAGGCAGCCGCCGGGGAGCGGATGGTGCTAGCGCGCCCTGGCTCCAGACAAACTAGCTTCTCCCGGTGCGTCCGGCCAGCCAGGAGCCCTTTGGGAAGACCCGCCCCGAGGAGAGGGAGGGCTCCTACGGAGCTGCCCGGGGAACAAGCAGAGACTGCGGGCAGGGAGAGGGGCATGAGGCAGAGAGCACGGGGCTGCGGCCAAAGCAGAGGCCCTACCCGCGCGCCGCGCGCAAGCAGTCGGTGGGTCCGGGATGGAGGTCTGCTGGACGGTCAGCTTCTTGCTGCTCCTGGGCAGCTGCTTCTCCCTGCCGCCCCCGCCGCCGCCATCAGAGCCCATCTGTCCGGAGCGCTGCGACTGCCAGCACCAGCAGCACCTCCTGTGCACCAATCGGGGGCTGCGTGCAGTCCCCAAGACCAGCGCCCTGCCCAGCCCGCAGGAGGTGCTGACCTACAGCCTCGGGGGCAACTTCATAGCCAACATCACAGCCTTCGACTTCCACCGTCTAGCTCAGCTGCGGCGCCTCGACTTGCAGTTTAATCAGATCCGTTCCCTGCACCCCAAGACCTTCGAGAAGCTCTCACGTCTGGAGGAGCTCTACCTGGGCAACAACTTGCTCGACGGTCTGGCCCCGGGCACCCTGGCGCCCCTGGCCAAGCTGCGCATCCTCTATGTCAATGGCAACGAGATCGGCCGGCTTAGCCGAGGCTCCTTCGATGGCCTGGAGAGCCTGGTCAAACTGAGATTGGATGGCAACTCCCTTGGCTCGCTGCCCGACTCGGCCTTCGCGCCCTTGGGCAACCTACTTTACCTGCACCTGGAGGCCAATCGCATCCGCTTCCTAGGCAAGAACGCCTTCGCGCACTTGGGCAAGCTGCGCTTCCTCAACCTGTCTGGCAACGAGCTGCAGCCGTCGCTGCGCCACCCAGCCACCTTTGGGCCTCTGCGCTCCCTCAGTACTCTCATCCTGTCGGCCAACAGCCTGCAGCAGCTGGGCGGCCGCGTCTTCCAGCATCTGCCCCGCCTCGGTCTGCTTTCCCTAAGCGGGAACCAATTGACTCACCTGGCCCCCGAGGCCTTCGTGGGACTGGGCGCCCTGCGGGAGCTACGCCTCGAAGGCAACCGGTTGCGCGAGCTGCCTGCGACGCTGCTGGACCCGCTGGGCAGCTTGGAGACCTTGGACCTGAGCCGCAACGACCTCTCGGCCCTGCACCCGGCCGCTTTCCGTCGTCTGTCCCGGCTGCGAGAGCTCAACCTGCGGGAAAACGCTCTAGACTCGCTGGCCGGGGATATTTTCGCCGCCAGCCCAGCCCTCTACCGCCTGGACCTGGACGGCAACGGCTGGACCTGCGACTGCCGCCTGAGCGGCTTGAAGCGTTGGATGGGCCACTGGCACTCGCAGGGCCGCCTGCTGACCGTATTCGTGCAATGCCGCCACCCTTCCGCCCTGCGCGGCAAGTACCTGGACTACTTGGACGACGTGCAATTGCAGAACGGCTCCTGTCAGGCTCCGGCGGCCTCCTCTTCCTCTCCTCCCTCAGTCCTGCCTGTGGTCTCTACGGCCTCTGGGGCCAGGGAGGAGCAGGGAGCTCCCCCTCTTGGTGGTCTGGGGAAACCCCAGCCGCAGCAGCAGCAGCGCTGGCGAGCCCTCCCCGGGGTGACCTGGGACGAGGGGGTCCAGACACACAGCAACAACCAGAGCGGCCTCAAACTAAGCCGGCGGGGTCCAGACCTCCAGCACGCGTCCCCCTCTTCAGCACCCGTGGATCGGGTGGAGGAGCCCGAGGGGACGCGCCCAGCCTGGAAAGATAACGGTCCCTCCTGGTCTACCCCGAGCTTTCAAGGGGACGCCTCGTCCAGCTTTGCCCCTTCGCCGGCCAGTGACTCCTGGCAGAGGGCGGAGAAGCAGCGCCTGGCCCTGAAATCTCAGGAGCGGGCCGCTCCATCCGTGGCCCAGGAGATGCTGCCCCCACTGGTGTCGGATCCGTGCGACTTTAACAAATTTATCCTTTGCAACCTGACGGTGGAGGCGGTGGGCACCGACACCGCCACGGTGCGCTGGGCTGTTCGTGAACACCGCAGCCCGCGGCCGCTGGACGGCGCCCGCTTTCGTCTGCTCTTCGACCGCTTTGGTCAGCAGCCCAAATTCCACCGGTTTGTCTACCTGCCCGAGCGAAGCGACACTGCCACCCTGCGGGAGCTGCGAGGAGACACTCCCTACCTGGTGTGTGTGGAGGGTGTGCTCGGGGGTCGGGTCTGCCCCGTGGCCCCCCGGGACCACTGCGCGGGTCTAGTCACCCTGCCAGAAGCCGGGCACGTCGGGGGCCGCCCTGGAGGTGTGGACTACCAGCTGCTGACCCTGGTACTACTAGCTGTCAACGCTCTGTTGGTGTTCCTGGCACTGGCGGCCTGGGCATCCCGCTGGCTGCGGAGGAAGCTGCGGGGTCGCCGGAAAGGGGGAGCCCCCGTGCATGTGCGTCAAATGTACTCCACCCGACGGCCTCTTCGCTCCATGGGCACCGGGGTCTCCGCAGACTTTTCGGGCTTCCAGTCGCACCGGCCTCGCACGGCAGTGTGCGCCCTCAGTGAGGCGGATCTCATTGAATTTCCTTGTGACCGATTCATGGACAGCGGGGGTGGCAGCGGAGGGAGCAGACGGGACGACCATCTCATGCAGCGCTTTGCCGACTGAGGCCCCTGGAGGTCCCTCTCGATGGAGCAAACTCCCCCCTCGAAGGGTCCCCAGTAGGGAGCTCCTTCCCTCCAGCCTTCCCTCCCTTTGTGTCCCTTTTTGCCCCGGGTCTCCAGCCCTCAGTACATGGACTTAACCAAGCCAGGAGAAAAATCAGGCTGGGGGCCAGCTGATGTGTGAATGGATCGGGATCCTTTCCTCTGCTATCATTCCCAAGGGGGCAGCTTTGGTTTTGTTTGAGTAGAAAATGGATGAATTAATTGTGATTCTCCCACCAGCTGGATCCCGGGACTCTGCGGCCAGAGGCGGGCGGGAGCCCTTGGGCCAAGCCTTGGTGTGAAATCCCTGCCGTGGAGAAAGACACACCTTTGTTTGCGTTTCCAAAACCCGAGGAACTTTCGAGCCTCCTGGAGAGGTCCGGGCAGCCGCCCCTTCTGGCCCGGAAGTCCCCGCCGAGGTAGGAAACAGGTGAAATTTCTCCAGGCTTAAGCCCTGGGGCACCCTATTCCTGCCTGCTTAGGGATCATTCAGGTGCTGTTCCGATTTCATCTGCTGAGACAAATAAAGCCACATGAATTCTTTGAAACTGTGAAGCGGACTCTGCCAGTTCTGACAGTGAACCAACTCCTACGTACCACTAATGAGCACGGACGTTGGCTAGCCAGCCTCGGCCTGAAGCTATCTGAAGTTCAATAATGAAATAACGAAGTAGGCAAACGGGCAACCGGACTTCAGGCTGCGAGCTTTCCTTGCTGGAAGCTCTGGGTACCAGTGGTGGAAGACCTGCCTTCTCCCTCTGCGTTTGTCCATCTCCTCTTGCCTGCCTAAGGCAAAGGAGGATCAGTGGCTGGTTGGATGCCAAAGGAATGCCTGAAGCTGACTTGAAGGACTCTGGAAGCCTCTGGTGGGTCTCCTCTGCAGCTCTGACATGGGGCATTAGAATAAACGTGAGGGGGGCTTGATCCAAGATTTTGCAGAAATCATCCAGTGGCCCCGTTCCTTTGTGGTCTGTAATTAGAAGGTAAATCTGGCTTCCTAATTGGAGAAGTGAGTGAGGAGGCAACTCTTCAGCGATGTTCAGCCATGGGTGAGCCCTTCAATGCCTTATTCTATATTGAATGGAAGAAGTTGTGGACACCATGTGAAACTGCCCTGTGCCAATGAGTGTCTTTCTACTAAAGCCAGCAGATTCTTTTAGAATCACTGTGAAAGAACTATTATTTTTTTAAAATTAACCCATATGTTAAATGCCCAGTGTTTGACTCTGCTATCGACTCTAGATAAAGTTACATCCTAGCTTTTAGAAAACACTTGTAGTCTTTTCTTTTGAAACCTGGTTTTGTTTCCAGAACTTAGGGTAAAACGCTTGAAACTTGGAAGTTCTTTACTTTATGGGATTGTTATTCCTTCCTTTGTATTTACCCAAGTCTGCATCTGACACTAAATATAGAGCTTTGGTTTACATGAATAATCCTGTGTGTGTGTGTGTGTGTGTGTGTGTGTGTGTGTGTGTGTGTGTGCACCTTTACGTGTGTTGGTCTGGGAGCACTGTCTTTTAGAGGTTCTTAACTGTGGATCTGTTTCAGAAGGGGATGCTTTGGAGACCAGTAGACTGATGCTAAGTCTCCTTTTTTGATCTTTTTATTTAGTGCATTTAAAACTTCCTGGGGGTCTGGATAGCTCCCATTTAGGGCATCACACTGGGTCCAGATAGGCCTGGACTAACAGTGCTGCTATCTAATGGTTGTGCTGGGGACCATCAAGCTAACATTCTTTGCCTTATGAGCAGCTATACCAGAGAGCCCAAGAGAGCATAGCCTTGTGCTAATTAGTCTGCCAAGCCTCCTTTCCCATCCCAGATGGGGAAACTTGTGTTGGTCCTTTCTGTCCAACACCTTTCAGATTCTTTTATTTTTTTCCTTCCCATAAGTCCTCTGACTTGTATCCATTTCTTTTGCTCATGATTATATTCATGAGCCTCAAAGGAAGAGTGATAGAAGAGGCTATTGTGTTTGCTCTCCAATATTCCATGGTTGAGCATCCCTGTATTAGCAAGGCATGCATCCTATTCCCAATCCTTGTCCTGGCTCATCTTCCAATAGGAAATGCTCCCATGCTGTATGTGTTTATGGTTAGCTACATCAATAAACCCATTTCCTAATAGAAATGTCTAAAGGCTGGAACATGTTCTTCTGACTCATTTCCATAACAACACAACGCATCATCTGCTTATAGCTGTCCATACCAGGTTTGCCTGTCTTCCTTCCATGACTGCCCAACCTACTTTTCCAGTTTTACAGTGAGTGTCCAGATTATTTTACTTGTCCTCAAGAAAAGCTGGAAAACGTCTTTGGGTGACTTGAAACAGCCTAAAATATGTTAAAATTGTTCTGGAAAAAAAGGAGTTAATTTGACAATAAGGTGGAAAAGTCATGATTTGAGTAGCAATGGCAACAAGGTGACAGATTCCCAGCTACCCCTGCCTATTGGAAGGAAACTGGATTCAAGTCTGAGGCCTTTCACCCAGATGGTCATTAACAGGCAGGAAGCAGCTTGAACTAAAGGTCATTACTGCTGCTACAGAACTCTTAAAGCAGCAGATTCATAAAGACCATAAGAGAAAAAATGAATTGTGGGAAAGTTAAAAATTATTATTATTATTTACATTATTATATTGTAATAATGCAGCTGGGCACTCTTGTTTAATCTCTTCTCTTAATTGGTATATTCAAAAATACAGTATAATAATAATTGGGTTTTAATTGGCCCTGGTTTTAAATAACAATTTGTTTTATATATATATCATATACATATACAAGCACTTAACTCATTCTATCATTTGACTCTCACAAGAACATTACAAGGAAAGTGTTGCAGGCATTATTATTCCCATTTCCCAGATGAGAAAAATGAAACTGGAAGCAGTTAAGTGACTTACCCACAGTCACACAGGTAATATATCTAGGTCAGGACTCAAACCTGGGACCCCCAACTTCAAGTCCAGTTCTTTAGTCACAATGCAAAACTGCCCCTTAGAGACACTGTGCCAATCAACAGCGGCAGTGCTTTGGAGAAATATCTCTATTTCATCTAATTTCAACAGAATCCAGCTGACTGGAATGCTCAGTTAACCTGACTCCCTTCTACCTATTCCTCCCCAATCCTAGGCATTCTACGTGTGGGACCAAATGACCACAAAATAAGCCGAAATCAGGGCAACTTTTCAAAACATCCAGTGTCAGAGTATGTCCTGGGTTCAATACAGTTCCATACCAATCTCCCTAAACTTTCCAAATCAATAGAGTTGTACAATGAGACATTGTACACAGTATCGGGAAATCTCCAACATGCTGACTCTGAGATGCTGAAATCACCAGAGGAAAATGATACTCCTTTTCTGTTCTAACCCAGGCAAGTGGATGAAGGCATTTCTAGAGGAATTTCCAACCACAAAGGCTCAAACAAAGGATAGCATCTGGCCTGTCCCTCATTAATCAGAAAATGCAGTTAAGAGGGCAGCTGGGTAGCTCAGTGGATTGAGAGCCAGGCCTAGAGATGGGAGGTCCTGGGTTCAGATCTGACCTCAGACACTTCCCAGCTCTGTTACTCTGGACAAGTCACTTGACACCCCCTCCCTCCCCTTGCCTAGCCCTGACCACTCTTCTGCCTTGGAACCAATATACAGTACTGATTCCAAGACAGAAGGTAAGGGTTGAAAGAAAGAAAGAAAGAAAGAAAGAAAGAAAGAAAGAAAGAAAGAAAGAAAGAAAGAAAGAAAGAAAGAAAGAAAGAAAGAAAGAAAGAAAGAAAGAAAGAAAGAAAGAAAGAAAGAAAGAAAGAAAGAAAGAAAGAAAGAAAGAAAGAAAGAAAGAAAGAAAGAAAAAAAGAAAGAAAGGAAATTAAACAGGACAGAAGGTTTTGCTGTCATTTACCTTGGACAAGGGGGTGGAGGTGTATTTCTATGAGTGTTTAAGTAGATATTAGCATCTTGAATTCTCCCTTAGGATTGATTGGAAGACACCTTAAGGCTACCTAATGTAGCTTAGACCTGAACAGCCACCCTCCCTGTCAAGCATCTCTTAGATATTAGCTGATCACTTGCCCAGTGTCCAGATTGGCCTCATTCTTTTGTAGACACAGATTGGATTTAGATGATCTCAGGTCCCCTCTGATTCTATTTGCTTCCAGAATGTGGCATCAAGAGGTGCAAAGTTCCCTATTCTTGAAGGTCTTCAAGTAGAGGCTGGTTGGATAACCACTTGTCAGATCTGTTACAGTGACAATTACCTTTCAATATGAATTGTACTGATGACTGCTAAATTCCTTTCCAACTCTCAAATTCTGTGCAGCTTCCACAGGGTAGCTATTTAACTTTAAGTCATTAGAATATTAGAATATTTTTCCTGACATTAAGTTGAAATTCACATCTCTAAAACTTCTATTCTTTGCTTCTATTTTTGTCAATGACATCAAGAATATATATGAGTGTGAATGGATATATATATATTCATGTGTATATATATATGTATATATATATTCTTGACTTTAAGTATTATAGAAACATGTATATACACATATGTAATCCATATATTTCTTAGCAGTGGTGATAGAAATATATAGATTTGTATATATAGATACATATATGCATATTAATACATGTATATAGACATAGATACCATGCATCAATTATAGATACACTCAGAAATTATATAAATTAGTGGAGAGGCAGGGTGGGAGGGCAAACAGAGTGCTAGTCTTGGACCTAGGAAGACATCCATCCATCCATCCATCCATCCATCCATCCATCCATCCATCCATCCAGCCAGCCAACCAGCCAGTCATCTAGCTATCTATCTATCCATCTATCCACCTACCCATCTATTTATCTGTCCACCCATCTATCCATCCATCCATCCACCTACCTATCTATCTATCTATCTATCTATCTATCTATCTATCTATCTACCTACATATATTTATCTATGTATCTATTTTTTTCTTTCACAAGAAAAATCTTCAAATCTTTGGAGAGAGACTTTATGTTTACCCCTCCTCCCTGACCTCCAAGTCTTTTTTTCTGGGCTAAGCATCCCCAGTTCCTTCCATTTTATGTGACCTCTGGAAAAGATATTTTTGAAGGTGTGAACCAAAAGGAGAGAAGTTAAAATTCAATTAGCTCTCCTATGTTTATTTATCACTGAAAGTCAGCTCATTCAGTCTGGAGCTAGTTTGGGATGCTTGACTGGTGAAATCTAGTTCTGGCCTGTTCTGAATTTTAGCCCAGAACTAAGGGTTAGGACATGTATGTGCACATTTCTACCCCCTCTTCCTTCCAACTTAGTCTTGGCAATGCCAAGAAACTGTCCTTTGTTATTACTCCACTGAAAGCTTATTCTTTGCATTTACAAATTCCATTTGTTGAAAGACCTTCAGGCATTAAAAAAAACCAAACTTTTCCTCATTATGTTTCCCAGGTAACTCCTGTGATGATGGTGAGGCAAGGGCTGGTTATTGTCTTTTCTTTTTTTGTTTTAAGAAAAATGAAGCTTTGGGGATTCTCTGAGTCAGTGGAAAAGCTGGATGGGAGAGTGAACAGAGGGCTAGCCTTGGAAAACCAAAAACTTGGGTTCAAGTTTCTCTTTCTCTCTCTCTCTCCATAGTTTCCTCTGAACCAGTTAGAAATTCTAAGGCACCTGCCAGGGGAAAGGAGTCTCAAGTTGATGGGCCTTTCCTCACACCTCCAGAAAGGGCAAGGAAGGAAGTCAGCCTTTACACTCACCATGGTAACCATCTAAAAGGAAAGCAGTCTGAGTTCTCCTGCATGAGCTCCTCAGGGGATCCAGTTCCACAGCCAAGTGTCTTCACTCTAAGTCTGAGTGAGAGTCTGTCTTCCAGTCTCTCCTCAAGTGTCTGTCTTCCCTCCCGCTCTGAGTGACTCTCTTCACTCCAACTCCTAGTGACTGTCTTCCAGTCCAATTCCAAGTGACAGAATTCTCACTCTAAGCCCAAGTGACTGATCAATCACTGTCTGTCTGTTTCCACTATTTAAAGACCATTTCCTCTTGGGTCACCTCCCCAAAATTTTACATCTACCAATCACAGCCTATGCTTTTCTTCAGAACTGCCCACTCTTTCACATGTGGGTCACAGACCTCCCATTTAATGAATGAAATGGGTGTTCATACCTTTTTGTGGTGAAAATGGGTAGATCTACTTTAAGTACTGGGTTTACACTTTTTGGGGATTAAAATCTAAAAATAGACAGGGGATCACAATTTAATCTTCACAATAAAGGAAGAGCTAAGTACCTTCATTGTTACAATCCCCGGAGAGCCAAATCCAATCTTCACATCCTCTATTAATGGAATCATAGATCTGGTCCTCATTCCTATCCCTGAAGTGAATGGAGGCATAAGGAATACTTGGATCATGTTTGAAATGCCTCATTTTGCCTTTGAGGAAACTGAGGACTAGATTGACCAGGTGACTTGTTGAAGTCTCCTAGGAAATGAATGCCAGTGACAGAACTTGAACCCAGCTTCTCTGATGCTCCACCTGGTATAACCTGCTTTATTTTGGTTAACAGGTAGCATTTGGATACTGCTTTTGGTGGTGGGCTCTGAATTCCCACTTTGGTCTTCTTTCCCTCTCAGCTGTCCTGGCCTTTCTGATATTTCAATAGAGTTTTTGAGGCAATTAAGCATCATGAACTGATAACTCTGGCTTAATTGAGAGGTTTAAAGGGCCAGGAGTCATGGCAGTCTCCCTGATTGGGGGAGGTGGGTGCAACTAGGCATTAGAACCATTTTTTTTGTCCTTGTAGTATTTGTGAGTGCAGTTATGCTGGTGAGCATCCTTCCTGCTCCAGGTTTTCCCCCTCCCAATGTTTTCTCTCTTCTCCATTTAGTCCTGCCCTCTCCTTGCTCCTTAGGTTGTCCCCAATCATCTACATTAGATCTCATTGAGATCACCTGGAAATTTCATTTGCCCTTTGGAGTTCTGCTATCAGAATGATACTAATAGTTCCCATTTCTAAAGCACATTAGGCTGATGAAGTGCTTTCTTTGAGGCAGCCCTCTATTATTAACCTTATTTCTCATTTAGGGTTAATGAGGTTTTGAGGAGTCCAATGAGATTGGCCGTGGAAAGATCATTGAAAGTGGACTCATGGGATCCCTGGTTTAGGTCTAGAAGGACACTCCAGGGCCATCTCGCCTAGTTCTCTCATTTTATTGATGAGTTAGTTCAGATCTAGGGAGATGAGGTGACTTGCCTAGGATCACATTATAAGTGAATTGAAGGATTTCAAATGTCAAATGATGGTTCTTTCCACTGAACCATAATGCCTCTTGTAAAAGGGGCTGAGTTCAAATCCTGACCTTGTACCCTATAACCTCCATAATGTTCAGCGAGTCACTTCATTTCCCTGAGCCTCAGTTTCCTCATCTATAAAATGAAAGAGCTGAATTAGATATGGTCCCTAAGGCTAGTGTCTGTTTTTCTAAAACTTGTCCAGGCTTACACAGCTTGTGAGTGACAGAAGTGGGATTCAGACCCAGGTGTCCTGACTCCCAGTCCAACACCCTTTTCACTCTGCCATACTTGAAGGCAACATTGTCTTCTTCCCCCTCTCAGCTATTCCTGCCTTCCATTCTTGTGAAGGGTGTTCTTCTTTTGATGTGTGTCACCTCTTTTAAAAATTTGTTGGAATTATGCCAGAGATGTGGTTCATAGGCTCAGTCTTGGGACATAGAGACACAAGTGACCCAAACCTACACTTCCTTTTATAACAGGGAGAAACTGAGGTCTAGAGAGGGAAAACGACTTATTTGTGGTCACAAGACAGTCCTATGGTCATAGAGTTAGTGCTAAAATGTACTCTGGGCATCACTGATTCTGATCCCTTCATTTTATAATTCAGTGGCACCTTAGTGCACAGAGCACTAGGCCTGGAGTCAAGAAGAAATCAAATCCAGGCTCAAACACTTACTAGCTGTGTGACTCTAGGCAAGTCTCATAACCCTGTTTGCCTCAGTTTCCTCATCTATAAAATTAGATGGAGAAGGAAATGGCCAACTATGTGACCCTGGGCAAGTCACTTCACCCTGTTTGCCTCAGTTTCCTCATCTATAAAATGAAATGGAGAAGGAAATGGCCAACTATGTGACCCTGGGCAAGTCACTTTACCCTGTTTGCCCCAGTTTCCTCATCTATAAAATGAGATGGAGAAGGAAATGGCCAACTATGTGACCCTGGGCAAGTCACTCACTTCACCCTGTTTGCCTCAGTTTCCTCATCTATAAAATGAGATGGAGAAGGAAATGGCCAATCACTCCAGTATCTTTGTTAAGAAAACCCTAAATAGGTTCACAAAGAGTCAGACATGACTAAACAACAAATTTTACCCGTGAGGAAACTGAGGCCCCCAAAGGGGAAGTAACTTATTCAAGACAGGAAGTAGCTAGACTAGTATTCGAACCCAGGTCCTCAGCTCATACATATATTGGTCTATCACAAATATAACCTTGTCTAGTCTATACTTTACCATTAAAAACAAACAACATCAAACTTCCCTGATAACATATTTTGGGTTTTATCTTTTTTCTTGTTATACTGGAGGTTTCTTCTTCCTTTCTTGTTCCCCTTCCTCTTCCTCTATTAGTAGGCATCCTCCTTCTTCCCTATAGTGCCCAGGGCAGGTCCAAGGCTATCTAAGCTCAGGTCTTCTCCCTATACTTATTTGGTAGAGAACGTTTGTCTGAGCTTGAAAAAGGAATTGGGTCACCGAAATCTTGTCCACAGGAAGGCTATTGTCTGAGTTAGAGAGAGGTATGTGGGCATGTTAGGAAACAAGAGCCAAAGTCCAGGAGGTCTTATTGGTACCTTCACCACTCTCTGTGTGTGTGTGTGTGTGTGTGAGTGAGTGTGTGTGTGTGTGTGTGTGTGTGTGTGTGTGTGTGTGTGTTCTTGATTTTATTGTAGAACAGATTGGGGGTTTGGTTTGGCTCTCTGTCTGCTACTCGTCCGTGCTCTGTGTACGCATATACACATATAAATTGTGTGTACAGAATATCTTCATTATGCACACGCAAGCCCCCTGGCCACTTTGACACCCCAGGCCCATCTCTTTTACACCTCTAGTTTTCAATGCTACCACAGAGCTATGAGTCATGCAATACCCCAACCTCCAAAGAATTTAAGTTGGAAGTCACCCACAGGGCAGTGAGGAGGGGAGTGTGAGCAGGCTGTAACACATTACCAGGGAGGGACCATGCCAGAAAAGTGCTGTAAAGAATGTCATACATGGCCAGAAAACATCCTAAGACCTCAGATTTCAAGCTGGGAGGAAGCCTGACCCCTCATTATACAGAGGAAGAAACCAAGGCAGAGGGGCTTGCCCAAGGTCATCTAGCTCATGCAGGTTGGAGCCCTGGGCAAACCCTTGTCTTCCTGCCCCAAGTCCAGGGCCCTCTTCACCACATCTTGCTCCACCTAGCAAGAGCAGGGACTAACCAATGGGCAGCACTATGTGCTCTCCTGGTACCCAGTGTAATGTAAGAAAGAGAGATGCAGGGAGTTGCAAGGCTAAAGGAGAGATCAGCTGAAGAGCAGCGGAGAAGGGGCAGAGGGAGAAGCCTGTCCAAAGAGCCAAGGATGACCTTCAACAGGGGGAGTGAACATGGACAAGAGTCATGGAAAATGAGAAGGACCTGCAATCACAGATCTGGTAGCATTGAACAATACGTGGTTTCCATAGCATCCCTCCCACTCCGCCCATGGCTCACTTCTCAAAGATTTGTTGGCTTCCCTTCATCAGGCAGGAGAGCAGAGGTCCCTTCTCCCCTCTTATTTCAGGGATGTTCTGCTCTTTCTATGGCCCTACATTGTTTCCCAGGGGATAAAGTCTGAATTAGTTCAGTCTTTCTAGATTTCCTATCAAACATAAACTATTTGAAATGGTTCCCCAAAGAATATTTATCTAATAATCAGCTTAAGTCACTTTTTCCTGATGCTGACTATGCATTAAGTGACTCCAATCTAGCTGTAGCTCTTTGAAGAAAGAACGTCCATCTTATTCTTCTTTGAAAGCCTTTAATCAAGATGCTAGGACAGCTAGGTGGCACAGTGGATAGAGTGCAAGGTCTGGAGTCATGAAGACTCCTATTCCTGTGTTCAAATCTGGCCTCAGACTCTTACGAGCGGTGTGACCCTAGATAGTTACTTTACCCTCTTGACCTCAGTTACCTCATCTGCAAAATGGAAGAGGAAATGGCAAATTTTCCAGCAAGGTCACAAAAGAGTCAGACCCCCAACTGAAATGACTGAATAACAAAAACAAATTAAGATGCTGAGCCAGTAGCACCCTCTGTGAATAATGATTGTCTCCAGTTTAGAACTGGTAGGGATTCAGAGGGCACCTAGTATAATCACTCTTCTTTTCCAGGTGCAGAATCTGAGGCATAGAGAGGTGGGTTGATTTCCCTGAAGCCCAAACAGGGAGTAAATAGCCTAATTAGGATCTGAACTAAGTGGCTTAGACCTCAAAGCCAAGCACCAAGTTGTCAATCAGTCCCTAAGAAAATAGCACTGTGAGAATGTGGGTACAGCCTCATTCTTCTTGCCATATTAGAAATGGAAGAATATTTCCCAAAAGATAGAAATGGGAGACATGTGATGGATTTTTCTCTCCTTGTGTGCCCTGTGTAGTTAAGTAGTACTAGAGAAGTTGCCAGTCAGTCCGTATCTTTGAGCCTAAAGGAAGGAAGGGTGACCAAGAGGTTTTAGGATGCTTTATCAGCTTCTGGGCTCTTTCATTTCCAAAAAACAAAATCTTATAGGACTGTATAATTATTGCCTTTGTATTCTGAATCCCCATCACTTAGAATGATGACTAGCACACAGTAGGTAATTAATAAATGCTAATTGATTCATTGACTCTGATGGATATCCTAGAGTTTCTACAATAAGATATTTGTTCCACTGAAAGAAAATAATCAGCAGAAGTAAATTGGAAGGGGACAGCTAGGTGGCTCAGTGGATTGAGAGTCAGACCTAGAAATGGGAGGTCCTGGGTTCAAATGTGGCCTCAGACACTTCCTAGTTGTTTGATGCCCTTGCTGCTCTTCTGTCTTGGAAGTGATTCTTTGTATGAATCCTAAAATAGAAGGCAAGGACTTTAAAAAAAGAAAGAAATTACATGAACAAATTATAAAGGATTAATTCAGTAATAGTCATGGCTCTTTTGTTGTTATACTTTCTGACCCCAGCATGTAGCAGTCTTGCCAGGCTCTCTGGCACATAGTAGGTGCTTATTTAATCGGAGCTTGCTGAATTAAATTGAATGGATGGGCCACCTGCTCTCTTCCCACTCCAGGCTGTTTCTATTTCTTCCCTATCCTTTAGCCTTCTCTTGTCATCGTTATTCTCTCTGACAAGCCATATCAGGGATTTAAACAAAAGGATTGCTTGCTTTAAGGATTCCTCTTTATAATTTTCTCCAGTTGGGAAAGACACAATAAGACAAGTGTGTGTATGTGATAAGAGCCACTGAACCCCCACCCCCACTGTGTGGTCTGACTTGAAGCTGACTAATGACCAATGCCACCAGGTAAGAGGGTTATCTCCATTTCCAGAGTGAGTGGCCTCCATGGAGGATGGGGATGTTGGCCTGGGCCACATTTGTCATCATTACCATGGGAGACAGAAATCAATATGTCTGCCCTTGGGAATGCGAGCTTAAGAAAGGGCAGGAGACAGATTCATACTTCGAAAGGAAGACTTTTGTCCTCGTGTGAATTGCCTTTCTTTGGTGGCCTGGGTCCCTCCGTGAGAATTCTGATTCCAAGTGGACACCCCAGAGGGAAAGGCTCCAAGTGGCATAGTTTGTCCTTATAAGGGAGTCAATCATGGGCTGAGAAAAATGAAGAATCTGTCTGATTATCTCTCCTACATCACTGGATGCCTGATTTGGTTGGGGGGGGGGTAGGGGAATGAATACAAACTTAGATAATACTGAGTTATTTGGCCAAGCATTCAGCTTTCTGGCCATTAGTTCCAAAGACAGTCTGGGTTCTCTGGGTCACAGAGAGTGCCAAGGTCAAGAGCGGCCGCTCTGATCTGGCTAGTGTAGAGAAAAGGCAGGTGGGAAGTGCGAGTTCCTTTTTTTCTAATTTAAATCAACCAAAAAAGGCTCTGGGAATGGAGTCAGAGAACAGAAGAAAACTCTCTTTTGACCAAGAGACAGTCTTCGGTCACTCAAGAGAAAAGTGGTTGACTCAGCTGGAAAATTTTTATCTTGTTTATGAATTAAAGTAAATAAGGCGAGAGCTCTCTGATGGCAGATGGAATGGTTGATTTCTCCTGGAATCCAATAGGGATGTGAGAAAAAGAAAAGCCCTGCAGGGAGCCTTGATAGGATTACCGCCAAGTCACTTTCTCAGAGGCCATCAGAAGAGGCATCTCTGGGAGGAATTTAATAGATCTCAGTGCTTTTATTGGCCAAAATCCTCCTGCAAGGGCAATGGATTTGAAGCAGGGACCTTCAATCCCTTCTCCAGAAAAGTCTCAGGCTCATAAAAGCTTTGGAAAACCATGAATGCTTTAAGCATGAACTTCAAGGAAGCAAATACCATTTTGCAAAAGCCCTCTCTTATTGTGCTGCCCTCCCAAGCACACCTTGAAATATGAATTGTGTAGCTAGATTGCTTCTTTTCTGAGTATTCAGGCACTAGAGGACAGAACAGAAACCCCAGCTTCTAAAGAGAATGTCTCTAGGGGGCAGCTGGGTGGCTCCGTGGATTTGAGAGTCAGACCTAGAGATGGGAGGTCCTGGGTTCCAATTTGACCTCAATATACATCCCAGCTGGGTGACCCTGGGCAAGTCACTTAACCCCTATTGCCTAGCCCTTACCACTCTTCTACTTTGGAGTCAACACACAGTATTGACTCTAAGACAGAAAGTAAGGGTTTTTAAAACAAACAAACAAGCAAGCAAATAAATAAAGAGAGTGGCTCATTCCCCTTCAATAAGCCCTAAACAAAGCATTACTAATGGAGCCAGGATGCTCCATCTAGCCTCCCTGTCCTAAAATAAGACGAGGTACATCTCTACCTTTCAGGATTTTAAGGGCTTCTCTTGCTTGAGCCCCCATCAATTGTTTTTCCCTCCACTGTTTAAGATGCCAGTAACTGACTAGCACTTAAATATTAGATTATACAAAGGATATTTACTCCTAACACATAACATGAGCAAAAGTATAAACATTTCCCTTCACCATTTGGGGGCATATTTTTTTGCTATCTTAAAGACTTATTGTGGATCAGGTCCTATGCTAGGTCCTGGGGGCATAAATAGAAAATAGTCTTTGCCCTCCTTGAAGTTTGGTTCCCATAGGAGGTGGCACCTGATAGGAACCTTGAATGAGATTAAGGAACCTAAGTAGAGGAAAAGAGAGCATACCAGATGGAAGGGACAGCTTGGACAAAGATATGGAGGCAGGAGATTTCAGCACAGGGAGTAGCAAGTCAGATACTTTGTCTGAAATGCAGAGTGTAAAGTGGAGAAACATGCCTTAAGCCTAGAGAGGAAGGCAGGAGCCACTCTACGAAGGGCTTAAAATACCCAGTTGAACAGTTTCTAGGTGACAGTGAAATTCAAGGTATTTGATTAGCATTATAATCAAGTAACTTAAAACCCTCAACATTCAACATTCGACATTCCTTTTATATAATCAAGCATATAATAGATGTTGTGTTTTTTCTTCCACCAAAATTTAACTCGTAGAACAAATCTGTTTTCTGTCAACAGAGAATGTGCCTTAAATAACAATAAAACACACTCTCTCTATTTTACAAGGTCCTGCTGTTTCCCAGAATGCACCTGGCATAGGACTAATAAGTCACAGGGAAGATGCTACTGACTGGAAGGACAAGTTATGGCAACGCCATGCTTCTAGCCCGCAGCTCTGAATTTCTCTCAGCCCCATGGCATTGAGAGCTGGAAGGGGAGCTGGACCTAGGAGACCCAAATGGGTAGTTGGCCATTCTAGCTCATTTGATCCCACATTCCCAGCTGTAGAGATCACCTAATTCAACCCCTGAACAGTCTGCTTGGAGTTTATGCTGACCCTCAATAGTTAGCCCATGAATGGGGGTTATGGTCTATTGGAGGAAGGAAGGTGGCATGGCATAGTGCATAGAATGCTGGGCTTGGAATTGGGGAAATGTGGGTTTAAATACTGCTCTGACACATGTTGTGAGGCTTAATATTCACTGGCCCCTTGAATTATACCGCCAGTCAGTCAATCATTTCTATATTTTTTATTCTTTATTTTGTGATATTTGTTTTATTAGTGGTCTGGAGCCAAACGCAAAATTTCTCCAAGATATACCAGTCCTTCAAAGCAATAAAGCAAAGTACATATTAGGACTGCCATCTTAGCAACGCGCTACAGAGGAATATAGTCACCAGACCTACGTTCTTATCCAGCTACCACTACATAATTCACGCTCAGTCAAGTTTTTAAGAGATTGCTCTGTTGATATCCTAAGTAAATTGGGGGGACATGGGAAAACATAACTGTGAGATCTATGAATAAAGGAAGAATTGGTGAATAAACAAGAAAAAGAGAGGATTATGAGAAAGAAAATAAACAGTTTTGATTACATAAAATCAAAAAGTTTTTGCATGCACTAATATAGCCAAAATGAGGAGGCAAAGAGGAAACTGGGGGGAACGTATGGCAAGTTTCTCAGATAAAGGCCTCATTGCTCAAATATATAGAGAACTGAGCCCAAAATATAAAAATAAGAGCCATTCTCCAGTTTATAAATGGTCAAAGGATATAAAAAAGCAATTTTTGAAAGAAGAAATCAAAGCTATCAATAGCCACATTTAAAAAAGGCTCTAATTCACTACTGATTAGAGAAATGTAAATTAAAGCAATCTTACACCTATCAAATTGGCTGACATGACAGAAAAGGAAAATGACAAATGAAAATTGGGATACTAATATACTCTTGGTGGAATTGTGAACTCCAAGCATTCTGGAGAACAATTTGATACTCCTAAAGGAGTACTATAAAATCGTGCATACCCTTTGACTCAGCAATATCACTACTAAGACTGTGTCCCAAGGAGATCAAAGAAAAGGGGGAAAGATCTATTTGTACAAAAATATTCAGAGCAGCATCTTTTGTAGTACCAAAGAATTAGAAATTGATGGGATGCCCATCAATCAGGGACTGGCTAAGCAAGATGTGGTATATGATTATGATGGAATATTAATGTGCTATAAGAAATGACAAGGATGATTTCAGAGAAATCTAGGAAGACATATGAATGGATACAAAGTGAAGTAAGCTAAAGCACAAAAACACTACACAGGAACAGGTAGAAAAGAGGCATATTGTGAAGAGCTTTGAATGTCAAACAAGATTTTATTTAATCCTGGAGTTGATAGGAAGCCACTGGAGTTGACTGAAAGGGGAGCTTTTCACAGTTGAATGGAGGGTGGATTGGAGTGGGGAAGAGATTGGCTGAGAGACCAGCCAGCACACTAGTCCAGTTGTGAAGTGATGAAGTCTTGGTGTGTATGCGCACATACATATGCATACATTGATGCACATATGCACAATATACGTACACATGCATGCACACACTTGAGTACACACAGACATCTTTTTTCTTGGTTCTATATACTCCACGCTCCATCAGTTCATGTAAATCCACACTTCTTTGTATTTTATCAACTTTGTTATTTCTTAGAACACAGCAATATTCTATTACATTCATGTACTACAATAGGCTTAGCCATTCCCCAACTGATTTGTCTTCAAATCTTTGCTATTACAAAACAATACTGCTATAAATATTTTGATGTATGTGGGGATTTTCTTCTCATACCCTCCTTGGGGTATAAGCCTAGTAGTGGAATCTGACTCAAAGGATAAAGATATTTTAGTCACTTTATTTGCATAATTTCATTTTGCTTTCTGTTATGATTAAAATCCTCTGGAGAGTGTATCTTAATTTATAATTATTTATTAAATAATAAAGAGTGGATCAGAGAAAGAAAAGGCACTAGCTATGTGCAGCTGGCCTCCTTAAGCAGCCTCCTCCCTTTCTGGCTGCACCAACTCTGAGCCAGATCTGAGCCAGCGCTCTCCTCTGCAATTCTGAACCATACCACCCAAGCTGGCAATCTCTTAGCCACCTCTCTCCCTGCCCTCCAGCCAGCTGTGCAATCACACCATTGGCATGCCAGCACTCTCTTAGCCACTTCCTCTGGCAGTGATTCTGAAGCAAGAGGATCCTACTTCCTTCCCCTACTCCAGTGTATGCTCCTCATGATGTCCCTTTCCCAAGCCCCTCTGATTGGGAGAACTCTAATCTCAGTTCAGACAACAGATAGATCTTCTGTACAGTCTTCAGAATGGTAACATGGCACTGGTCCAGTGTCTTCTAGCAAGGTAGGGAGGACTCCACCCATCGCCCAGAGATACATGGTTCAGGGGTGCAGAAGCAATATCTGCTTCAAAATCAAAAGGTCTCAAGGTGCCATAAAAAATAAAGGTCCACAAGAGGGATTTAGAACATTTATGTAACTATTGATAGCTTTGATTTATTTATCTGAAAACTATCTATTTGTAAACACTTATCAATTGAGGAATGATGTGGGTCCTTATAAATTTGACTTATTTCTTCATATATTTGGGAAATTAGACCTTTGTCAGAGAAATGTATTATTAAAAGTTTTCCAAGTTTGTTGTTTCCCTTCTAAAAAAAAATAAAGGTCCAGGTTAGTGTTAAAACTCCACATTTCCAAGATGTTTGTATCAATTCACAGGTCTACCAACAATGCACTAGTGCTCTCATCTTCCCATAACCTCTCCAACACTGACTATCTCCGTCTTTCATCATTTTTGCATATTTTCAGGTTGTTTTGATTTTAATTTCTCTTATGATTTTTTTGGGTTTTCTTTCATATGGTGGTTAATAATTTGCAATTCTTTTGAGAATTATTTATTCATGTCATTTGACCTCTTATGTATTGGCTTTTGTTTCTACATGTATCTATTCATTTGTATATCTTATATACCAAATCTTTATCAGACAAATCTGATACAAAGATTTTTCTTTTTACCATTTGACTGTTACGTTTTGTATCCTAATGCATTGTTGTTCCTGCAGAAACTTTTCAGTTCTTTTGGAATCAAAATTATGCATTTTTTCTATTATAATTGCTCCTATTTTTTTAACTAAGAAGACATTTCCTACCCATAACTATAAGAGATCTATGATCTGTTTCTCGTTTAAAAATTTTTTATGATATCATCTTTATTATTAAGGTCATGTATCCTTTGGAATGTATGGTGGAGTACAGTTTTTAAACCTAATTTTTGCTGGACTACTTTCCCATTGTCCCAGATTTTTGAAAAATCAAATAAAGATTTGTTTTCTATGTAGCTTCCCTGGAGGCTGTCCCCCTCCCCCCAACCCAGACTAGGAACTTTCTCCCTCCTCACCTTCACTTCCTAGCTGCTCACCAGGACTTTTCTTCATCTAAATCTCTTCTTCTATCAGTAGTCTTTCTCAATTCCTCTTAAGGTTGTTACTTTCACTTTGAGTTGATCACCAATAGGCATTGTATTGACTTGTTTCATTGTTGTCTCCTTCATTGGAATTTCAGCTCCCTGAGGGTAGGAACTGATTTTCTCTTTCTTTGTATCCTCCCTGCTTAGCCCCGAGTCTGGCACTAAACAAATTCTTGTTCCCTGAAAGAATGACTTTGGTAGGGAAAGGAGGTGCCATCAGTGAGGAACACTGTGCCAACCACCGGCTTGGTCTTCCTGTAATTTGATTTTCCTGAAAGATATTGGATGATGACTTTGGTGTAAGAAAAAAAAAAAGAGTCATAAAGCCTCTAGAGAAACAGTTCAGACAGTTGAGATTTGAAGGTGTAAAGTGGAGCTGTTCTGGCTTCTATATTCCCGCTTGATGGTCCAAGTGTGACTTCAGTGTGTACAGCTGACATCAGCACCCCACTGGGGGCTCGACTTCTTAACCAAAGTGCCTCATCAAAATATTCTCTGCCCCAAACAGGGTATTTTAAGGAAGGAGAAAATACCAACTATTGGGAGATGTGGGAGTTCTAGTATCAGAGAAGTTTTGCCTGGGTATTTGCTTATTTTTCTTGTTTTGTTCAATTGGTTTTTGGAAAATGTTAATGGTATTAATGTATGCCACTATCCTTTTTTTTTTCCCCTTTAAGTCCTTCTCTTCTGTCTTAGAATCAATACTGTGTATGGGTTCCAAGGCAGAAGATAAGTTAGAGCTAGGCAATGGAAGCTGAGTGACTTGCCTAGAGTCACACAGCTAGGAAGTATCTGAGATCAAATTTGAACTCAGGACCTCCTGTCTATAGGCCTGGCTAATGAATTTGCTACTTCTTACATGGACTTCTGCAACAGTTTCCTAATTGGTCTTTCTGTTCCCAGCCTCTCCCTCTTCTAAACCATCCTCTTTACAGGTGCCCAAATAACCTTGATCTCTTGAAAACTCCCATGCTCAAGAATCTCCAGTGGATCCCTGTTGCTTCTAGAATAAAAAGTATATTTCTCTGCTTGCCACTTACAGTTCTTTTACATTCTGGCATGTATGCCACTTGCTGAATCATTTAGTGCTAATTGGATCATGTTTCTGACAAGGTAACATTGTGCCATGGGGACTGCAGTTCTCATTTCTCTCTGGAAAGAAATGAAGCTTAATGGAGCAGAACAAAGGAGAACCAAAAACACTCTTAAATAGTTACTTGCATGCTCAAACAAAATGGGGCTGTCATTAAATATGTGTGCAATTATGCAATGGACACCAGCATATTCTCTCTAGATCTGTGATTTCCTTTAGCTCACTTCTATTAATAAGAACCCAGGAAGTAGAATGGATCAGGAAGTCTTGAGTTCAAATCCTGTACTTAATACTTATTAGCTGTGTGACTGGCTGATAGGTGGCACAGTGGATGTAATGCCAGTCCTGGAATCAGAGAAGACTCATTTGCCTGAGTTCAGATCACACCTCAGACACTTATTAGCTATGTAACCCTGGACAAGGCACTTAACTGTGCTTGCCTCAGTTTCATCATCCATAAAATGAGTTGGAGAAGGAAATGGCAAACCACTTCAGTATCTTTGCCAAGAAAATCCCAAATGGGGTTATGAAGAGTTGGACATGATGGAACAACAACAATATTATTATTTTTTTATCTTGAGAAAATTTTATTTAATTAATTTAGAATATTTTCCCATGGTTACAAGATTCATGTTCTTTCCCTCCCCTCCTTCCACCCCCTCCCATAGCTGATATACAATTCTACTTGGTTTTATATGTGCAAAACAATATTATTATGATTATTTGTAATGATGATAAAGATGATGCCATGAAAGGCTACTTTGGGAATAAGATTATGTGGGTATAATTCTGGAAGAAACAGGATTTGAATCCAGGACCTCCAACTTCAGTGTTCTTACTACACTACTATTATTGTGTTCTTATAATAAAGACATGCTAACCATCAAAAAAAAAAAAGCCCAACATCATTGAATTAGAGCTAGAAGGAAACTTAGAAGTCATTCAGCCCAGGAAGGAAAAGGCAACCTAATCTGGTGGGAAGGGCACAGGACTTGGAATGAGTTCAAACCAGAGATACTTTCTGTGTGACCCTGGGAAAGTCATTTTCTCTTTTCAGGTCCCTTTGGGTTCTTTTTTTCACTGTAAAATGAAAGAATTGTCTAGATGGCTTCTGAGAGACCTTAGGTCATATGGGAAGGATAATGGACTCTCCTTTGCCCAGATGGCAATAACTAGGGAGGTTACTTTGAGTCACTTTGGCCCTGGGATTGCTGGGCAGCTTTGATTCAAACTGACTGTATTACCTCATCTGGTCCTTCTTGGGCAGGTGACCAGGGACAGGACTTGACTAGATGGCCAGAGAACAGAGCAAGACTCCCTGAAGTCCTGTGGAGTCAGGGATGTGCCAGCTTTATGTCCTATTTGATGGATGAAGTTTTTTGTTTCCTTGTAAGTTAGTGTCCCTGGAGGCTCTGTACATGGACTGAAGTACACAAGACTTAACTTATCAGAAATGTCTGCCTGAGCGATGGGAGGAAGCTGATAATGTTGACACATGGGTTCGACTAGATGGTACCTGAGATCTCTCCCAGCTCCGAGATTCTGTGATTCTGCTGGGGACATGGGAATTATGGGAAGGGGCATTAAACTTGGTACATCAATTTAAATAAAGTTAACCGGGGTTCCTATTTCTGAAGCCTGCTGGGTTCTCCTCTTACTCTCACCCCCAGATCCCCTTCTGGCCTATTTGCCCCTAGGCCTGCCTTTGGATAAAATTCTGGAACTCACTTACATGGGTGCCATATTTTAACCCATCAAACTCATCCACCACAGACTTGTGGAGATTTTCGGAATCAGAACCCTTCTAGTCCAAATCTTATTTTATAGATGAGGCACCTAGAGACCAGAGGGGACAAATTACTTATCTAAGGTCACACAGGAAGTAATGGCAGTGCTAGGATTAGTATTTAAGCCTTCTGTGTCTAATCCAGGTGCCCTTTGCACAATCTCATGCACTTTTTACACAGTTTAAACTTGGAAAACTAAATATCCCCCTGCCTGCCCAAATGTTGAGGGTCAGACTGTCAAACTGGCATCTCATTTTGGTGTCTAGCATGCCTTTCTTGGAGCTTTCTTCAAAGAGGCAAAGATTCCTCCCTGTGGGGTTGACATCCCTATTCAGAACACCCTGTCTGATGGCCAATGTCTCCTACTCCTCCTTCTCCTTTCCTGGCAGCTTCTTGGTTCTCCCCAGAGACTTGTCTTGCTTTCTTCCAAGAGCCAATGCCCCAGATTCTCAGTCCTTCTCTCATGCTCCCCATTTCTGGCAGAAACCAGGGCCTGATTCTCTTTCCCAGTTTCCTCTCTCACTCCCACTCACCCCTGGTGAGTCTCATTTTTCCTTCCCACTCTCCAGTGCTTGTTTCCCTGTTGCTAAGCAGCACCCCCTACGCTGGTTGGGTACCCTACAGTCTTCCTGTTGCTGCCAGGCCAGTTCAGCTGAACCCCACAGATCTGAATCACAGCCCAAAGCCCAGAGACTTTTGGGGACAAAGGCAAGGGGCAACTGGCCACAGAGGGACCAATGGCTTAAAAAATGCCTGGCATTTTACAGAATTTCTTAAAAAGTGTGATTAATGCCACACACACATATTTGTGTAAATCTGTGTTTGGCGTCAAGGACACTTGGGCTTCGGTCCTGACTTCAAGCCCAATGTTCTATCAACTTCAATTTGTTTCAACTGATGCTGTCATCACATCTCATACTGTCCTCACAAAACACAGTGGCTAGGGTAGGCAGGTTTTATTAGTTTTGTCTCCATTTTAAAGATGGAGAAACAAACAGAAAGTTAAGCAATTGGTTTAAAACCATTCAACTGACGAGTGATACCCAATCATTTCTCTTTCCACCACCCAGACAGAATCTATAGCAAAAATGTTCCCCCAAGGACTTTCTTTTAGGGAGAGAAATTTTTCCTCAATCCATTGCCTCTGTGGACCATGCTTCTTGCTTTCAAAATAATTTTCTGGGTCTCCCTAAACCCAGTGCCAAGATTCAGTTTTGAACTGGGGAAATGGCTTAATTCTCAGTTCCTTCACTGTCAAAATGAGATCTCTAATATTGTCTTCATTTTCATCTATTCATTCAACAAATATTTTCTCTCTTCCCCCCTCCTCTCTCCCTCCCTCCCTCCCTCCCTCTCTCTCTCTCTGTCTCCCTCCCTCCCTCTCTCTCTCTCTCTCTCTCTCTCTCTCTCTCTCTCTCTCTCTCTCTCTCTCTCTCTCTCTCAACAGTGACATATATAGCAGGAGTATACTAAATGCTTATTGGATTAAATTGCTCAATCAGAAAATGATTCAGAATACTTTCTTTGATTATCTCTCAACCTTGGATCTTCCCATATAGAAGCAACTAGGTGTTCCAGCAATTAAAGCAATGGACTTGAAGTCAGGAAGACCTGAATTTTAATACTGATTCAGATCCTTACTAGCTATGCAACTCTGAACAAACCACTTACCCCCTCCCACTCTCAGGCTCCTTATCTGTAAAATGGGGATGTTGAAAATAGAACTTACCTCACAAAGGAACTGAGGATTAAATGAGATTAATTTATCTAATGAACTTTTCAAATCTCAAGGTACTATAGAAATAGTAGTGATTGCTATTGATCTACTGATTGAAGAACCCTTCTTATTTGGAGATGCTTTGCGTAACTGATATTGCCCTCGGTTGGTCTTTTTGTTGTATGGTCTCATTGATGAAGAACATTGACATTTCAAGGGCAGACTAACCTCTCCCATGCTGGACACAATACTTCTGTGCTTTAGCAGAGTTTCTGTAACCTGCAGTCAGCCTGGTGCTGAGCTTCTGCTCCCCTAACCAGATCAGTCTTAGCTCCAGAGTCCGAACTTGCTGAGGAGTCTAAAGGGTTACTTCCCTTTGCTTGGAGAATTGTACTTCTGTTTGAGATTGCTTTGGGAGCTTAATCTAGGAGGACTCCCCTTGACTGATTTCCCATGGTAAAGTCCTTTGCCACATATTAAGCACTCCTAAGAGGGAAATTCTTTTTTTTTTATTTGAACCCATTGCTTTGTTGATAATATTTGCATTAGAGTGTTCATTTAGAGTCTCTCCTCTGTCATGTCCCCTCAACCTCTGTATTCAGGCAGTTGCTTTTTCTCGGTGTTTCCACTCCCATAGTTTATCCTTTGCTTATGAATGGTGTTTTTTTCTCCTGGATCCCTGCAAGTTGTTCAGGGACATTACACCGCCACTAATGGAGAAGTCCATTACGTTCGATGATACCACAGTGTATTAGTCTCTGTGTACAATGTTCTCCTGGTTCTGCTCCTTTCGCTCTGCATCACTTCCTGGAGGTTGTTCCAGTCTCCATGGAACTTCTCCACTTTATTATTCCTTTGAGCACAATAATATTCCATCACCAACATATACCACAATTTGCTCAGCCATTCCCCAATTGATGGGCATCCCCCTAAGAGGGAAATTCTTACAGGATCTCACTGGATCCTTCTACGCTTTCCAGAGAGATCCATGCTACTCCACAAATGTCCTGAGCTTCTCATTGCAGCAAGCATTGCATACTGTGAAGATTGGATTTGGCTCTCCCCTGACTGTATGATAATTAGGTCTAATTTCAAAAGACTAAAATTCAATTCAATTCAATGGAATCAGAGAGCTTGGATTCAAATCCTGATTTTAATAACTGTCTGCATGACCTTGAACAAGTTAGTTAAGTTGTGAGGACCCCAGTTTTCTGATTAGAAAAAATGAAAGAGTTGGACTGATGATCTTCAGACACAGGTATGCTGGGAAATGTTTAACAACTGGATCTTCAGGGGGAAAATGCATGCATGATGTACCTTTAAGTTTAATTTATATTATTAACATTTTCTGCATCACTTTCTCAAGTCCAGAAAATGAGCAAAAACATAAACCAAGGTCTGATCTGTAGCTTTGGTCAGTCTCTGAGGTGCCAATGCTCAAGCTGAAGATAGAATGATGGGCTCCTAGAGGGTTCAAGTTGGCCCTTGGAATTGCAGTTCTAGATCTGGAATTGTAGAAGACATTCTGTATCTCTAGAACTCAGCTTGTTCCTCTGTAAAACAAGAGAGTTAAGACGAAATGACCCCCAGAGGGTCTTCTAGTTCTAGAACTAAGAACTATCTGAACCAAGTAAGGCCAAGAACTCTTCTAAGTACTGAAGATAAAAAAATCAAACTAATCAAAAACTCAATCAACATTTATTAAGCACCTGTTGCATCAGGTCCTTTGGAAGGCACCAGAATAAAGACATAAGTGAAGTTCCTCCAGAGAGTTTATATCCTATGAGGAGAAGCAATGCAGCAAAATACAAATAAAATCATTTGAGGGAAGGCATTTTCGAATTACTGGAGATTTCTTCAACTTCCCCTTCTTTCAGCATCTAATACAATGGTACATAGCAATGATGTAAATAATAATAGCAGGGGACAGCTAGATGACTCACCAGATTGAAAGCCAGGCCTGGAAATGGGAGGTCCTGGGTTCAAATTTGACTATAGGCACTTCCTAACTGTGGGATCCTGGGCAAGTCACTTAACCCCCATTGCCTAGCCCTTACCACTCTTCTGCCTTAGAACCAATATACAGTTTTGATTCTAAGACAGAAGGTGAACATTCAAAAGTAATAATAATAATAGCAGCAGCATTTATGAGTGCTTTAAAGTTTGCAAAGTACTTTATAAATATCTGTTGGTTCTCGCAACAACTCCGCCAGAAAAGTTCTCTATTATTTCCATTTTACAGATAAGGAAACTGAGGCAGAGAGAAGTCAAGTGATTTGCTCAGTCTTGTAGCTAGTAAATGTCTGAGGCCAAATTTGAACACAGCTCTTTATGACTTTGGGCACTCTGTTCACTGCTGTGCCCCACAGAAGCCTACAATAAAGCAATGATAACTCAAGCTTATATAGTTTAGCACTCTGTTCCATTTGGTTCTCGTTACAAGCCAGTTACATATGCCTAGCCCCTTTGAACAGGTGGGGAAACTGAGACTCATAGCATTGAAGTGATTCACCCATTGCACTCCAGGTGTCTGAGCTAAGGTTGCTCTGGGGTCTCTGGCCTCCAAGTCCAGCCTCTTTCACTAGGCTGCCCCATCACTTAACAGTCTTTTAATTTTTTTTTTAAAGTTGAGATCCTGGATCAGAATGGCAAACGTTAAGCCTGCTTTGTGTAGTTAAGAGACATCTTGGAGGGGCAAAAAGCCAAGAAGAAACCTTTTAAAGGAACTTTCCATCCAGATTTAAGCTTTAAGGAAATATTGCGCTGCCCCTAAACATCACACTCCATCATAAAGCATCCAGTCAGCCTCCAGAGTTGGCATTCCAGATTGCAGCTGCATCTGAGATGCAAACCACATCCTAGATCTTTTATTCTCCCCCCCAAAAGGATATTTTCTGTAGACAGGGGGAGTGTCTATTGGGTGGTGGGTTCAACAGGGCAGCCAAAGGACCTGGAGCTGAATCCTGCTTCTGACACTGAATACTGGGCTCAAAGGAACAAGCTTTTTGTCAATCCTGCCTCTCACAATAGCTGTGTGACCTGGGCAAGGCATTCTACCTTAGTTTCTCCATTTGTAAAATTTGGTTAGACTCGATGAACTTTTTCCTGCAAAATTCCCTTTTATTCTAATGAGAAATGCTGGGTTGTTTTTGAAAGCATGTGACGATCTTAGGCAGTTGCCCTGTAGGACCCCATCTTTAGACAAGCCAAATGGATTCTGAAGGAATAACGCTGCAGATGCACCAATATCCAGGCAATGATATTTACATACCTGGATACAGGAACACAAGTGTGAATGCCGCACAGGAATGCTCAAAGGCTATCCAAGAAAAGGTCCCTTCTAGCTCTCATTCCACTACTCTATGGCTCAGAGTGACTTGTTGGATTCTACGTGACAGTAATACTGATCCTGCAGCAAAATTTTAATATGTGCAATACTGCCTTTTAGCCTCACAGAAACCCCATGAGCTAAGCACTATTATCCCTTATTCTAGGTGAGGAAATTGAGTCTGAGAGAGAAGTGACTTGTTCAAGGTCATACAATCAATAAATCTCACAGGGAGGATTTGAATCTGGGTCCAGCCCTCTGTCTACGAGGTCATGTCATGTCTTCTGAGGCAATTCTCAGCTCAGGCCCCAACAATCAATAAAGCAAAAACAGAAGGACTCTGGTATCTGTAGGGTCACTCATGTGAGTGTGTAGAGAGTTGCTGAGATAGCAATAGCTGGAGGGAGCTTCTCTCTCTGTCTTTCTGTCTCAGCCTTGCTTCTCTTTCAATATGGATTTCAGGAGGTGATTTGCTTGATTAGAAATCAGCAGCTTAAAATCAGAGAGCACAGATCCTTTGGGAATGTGAGCAAAAAGGAAATTGCAAAGATATACATCTGCTACAAGAATGATTCAGTTTCTAAAAAGTTCATTCAGTTCATTTTGTCCATTGCATGGTGAAACATGGAGACCATGGTGAAGGGTGGCAGGAACCCAGACACTGGGGGGGTGAAGGAAGAGAAGCAGAGGGCAGCATGGGGACAGACAGACAGACAGTCAGAGACTAAGAGAGAGAGACAGAGAGAGAGACAGGGACAGAGACAGACAGATAGAAAGAGAGAGACAGTCAGGGATTAAAGGAGAGACAGAAAGACAGACAGACAGAGACAGAGTCAGAGACTAAGAGAGAGACAGGGACAGAGACAGACAGACAGACAGAAAGAGAGGCAGAGACAGAGTCAGAGACTAAGAGAGAGAGAGTGAGAGGCAGGGACAGAAACAGACAGAAAGAGAGGCAGAGACAGAGTCAGAGACTAAGAGAGAGAGAGAGTGAGAGGCAGGGACAGAAACAGACAGAAAGAGAGAGAGACAGTCAGGGATTAAGGGAGAGGCAGACAGACAGACAGAAAGACAGACAGACATAGACAGAGTCAGAGACTAAGGGAGAGAGACAGAGACAGAGACAGAGACAGGGACAGAGATAGACAGAAAGACAGAAAAAGAGAGACAGTCAGGAACTAAGGGAGAGATAGAAGGAGAGAGAGGGGGAGAAGGAAGGGAGAGATACACACAGATATCTATATACCACAAAAGAAAAGGTATTTAGAGCAATTATCTAGTTATTATAAAAAGTGTCTTGGGTGAGTGCAGAGTCTCAATATGACCTAAGCTCAAACCTCACCTCTGACATTCATAAGCTATGTGACCCTGGGCACTTCATATGAATTTGTATTTTTGAAAATATTTTTATCATTGTATTTAAGTATAATTGTTTTGCTTTATAATCTAGAGTGGTTTTTAAACCCTTACCTTCTATTTTAGAATCAATATTATTCATTGGTTCTGAGTCAGAAAAGTAATAAAGGCTAGGCAATGGGGGTGAAGTGACTTGCCCAGGGTCACACAGCTAGGCAATGTCAAACCAGATTTGAAGATTTCCTTTTTCTAGGCTTAGCTATCAATGCATTGAGCCAACTAACTGTTCCCTATTTGTCTTTTTTAAAATGCATTTAAAAGGGGGAAGCTGGGGAGTCAAGATGGCAGTGTAGAAGCAGCAAAAGTTCACACCTTTGAAAACCCTTCTATACCGATTGCAAACTAAATGCTCCTAGGAGACTGAAAATCAAACCTAACAACAAGAAAGAGCCAAGGAAGCCTCCTGCTGGACTCAGTCCAAAAGGTACGCTCCCCAAAAGCCAGAATTCAAGAACACTCAGGTTTAAAGGGAAGGAAGAAGGAAGGTCCCAGGACCCCTCCTCCCCCACCTAGAGTGCTAAGCCTCCAGTGGCAGTGGGAACCTCTGGGCAGGCAAAGGAGCTGGTCTGGAGGATGTGCCTTGCAGACAGGGCTGTGCCAGGCTCAGAGGACCAAACACAGGCGGTGGGGAAGGAGCTGGAGAGGGAGCGCAGAGTGGGCAGCCTGGTCACAGTGGTGGTGACCCTCCATATTGCTTCAGCCTTCCAGGATGTTTTGGCCTCAGAGAACATCCAGCCCAACCCAGCTGAACTTAATCCCATCAAAAGTCTTCAGAGGTCAGGGAAGCACAAGCTCTAACATCCCTCCCCCACCGAATGCTGGACTTTAATCCAATCAAAAGCCTCCAGAGGACAGGGAAGCTCAAACTCCAACAGCCCTCCAAGACAGACTGCACCAAGAGATCACCTGATAAAGCTCCAAAAGGGGAGACCAACAGAAAGCCCCAAAACCAAAAAAAATGAGAGGAGCAAGAGCACAGACTAATACAGGGGGTAAAGAAGGGGAAAATCTGAGCAAACAACAGAAAAAGAAAAAAAGAAATTACAAGCAACAGCTTCTATACAGCAATGAACAAATAGCAGATAGAACAGAGGAGGAGGGATCATCAAACAATAAATCAGAAATCCCAGCCAATTGGACAACAGGCTTTGGAAGAACTCAACATGCAATTCAAAACACAATTAAGAGAGGCTGAAGACAATTGGGAAAAAAACTTAAAAACTAAGATAAGTCATCTGGAAACAGAAAATAGTGTCTTGAAAGCCAAAATCAACCAGTTTGAAAATGAGGCAAAGGAGATGAAAGATGAGGCAAAAGAGATGAGATATAAGGTAAAGATAATGAAAGATGACCTCCAAAAAATATCAGACCAGAAGGAGAAGAATGACCAAAAAGCCAGGGATGAAATCCAGTCTTTAAGAACCAGAATACAACAACTAGAATTAAGTGACCTCACAAGGCAGCAGGACACTATAAAACAAAACCAAAAGAATGAAAAAATTGAGGAAAATATGAAGCATCTCATCCCCAAAAAAGAAAATTTAGAAAATCGTTCGAGGAGAGAAAATTTAAGAAGCATTGGTCTACCAGAAGACCATGACAAAAGAAAAATCCTGGACATAATACTACAGGAAATTATTCAAGAAAACTGCCCTGATATTCTAGAACAAGAGGGAAAAGTGGAGATGGAAAGAATCCACAGGTCATTTCTTGTACTTAATCCCTAACTGACAACACCCAAGAATATTATAGCCAAATTCAAGAACTATCAGACCAAAGAAAAAATATTATAAGCTGCCAAGAAGAAATCATTCAGATACCATGGAACCACAGTGAGGATAACACAGGATCTGGCTGCATCTACAATGAAGGACCAAAAGGCATGGAATATGATATTCTGGAAAGCAAGGGAACTAGGTCTACAACCAAAAAATCAACTACCCAGCAAAACTGACTATATTCTTACAGGGGAAAGTATGGTGATTCAACAAAATAAAAGAATTCCAATAATTTGTAAAGAAAAGACCAGACCTTAACAGAAACATTGATGCCCAAGCACAGAATTCAAGAGAATAATCAAAAGGTAATTAAAAAAGAGGGGGAAAAGCAAAGCAAAGCAAAACAAAAAAATCCCTTTTTTTTAAGAGACCCAATAAGTAGGGGGCAGCTGGGTGGCTCAGTGTATTGAGAGTCAGGCCTAGAGATGGGAGGTCCTAGGTTCAAATCTGGCCTCAGACACTTCCCAGCTGTGTGACCCTGGACAAGTCACTTGACCCCCATTGCCTAGCCCTTACCACTCTTCTGCCTTGGAGCCAATACACAGTATTGACTCCAAAATGGAAGGTAAAGGTTATAAAAAAAAAGAGAGACCCAATAAGTTAAAATGAAGTGTATCCCTATAAGAAAAGAGGTCATTGGTAACTCTTAAAAATTGTTATCATCACCTGGGCATCTAGAAGTATTACACTTAGAGGGAACAGTGACAAACTGTATAGGATAAAATGACAAGACATAAATAGGTATATAGATATATGTATGCATAAATACATATACATGTATGTATATATATATCCATACAACTAGAGCTTTAAAAAAGAGGTTAATACTAAAAGAAATGGGAAAAGAAACAAAAAGGGGCAAATTTATATGTCACAAAGAAGCTCATGGCAGGAGGGAGTAGAACATCAATATACTGGAAGGGTAAAGAGGTTGAAGATAGGAAATACTCAACTCTTATGTGCATTGAAATTGACCCAAAGAGGGAAGAACAATCCAATCTATTAGGGCAGAGAAGAGATTTGCATCCTATAAGGGAGTAGAAGGGTAGCAAATGGACTGGTGGGGAGAGAAGCAGTAAAAGGGAGGGAGAGGGTGGGGGGTAGTTTTAAAAAGATTGCAAAGAAAATAAGGGGGGGATAAGAAGGGAGGGGGTAGAAAGGGAAGTAAAATAAAGTTGGAAACTAGGTGGCCTGATTAAAAACAAACATTGGTGTAGAAGGAAATAGTGAAAGAAGAAAAGGCAGGATTAGGAGTAGAAATCAAAATGCTGGGAAATACACAGCTGGTAATCATAACTCTAAATGTGAATGGAATGAACTCACCCATAAAATGCAAGTGAATAGCAGAGTGGATTAGAATCCAAAACCCTACCATATGCTGTTTACAAGAAACACACATCAGGAAGGTAGATATGCATAGGGTGAAAGTAAGAGGATGGAGCCAAATCTATTGGGCATCAACTGATAAAAAGAAGGCAGCAGTCACAATCATGATATCTGACAAAGCCAAAGTAAAAATAAATCTAGTTAAAAGAGGTAGGGAAGGTAATTACATCCTGATAAAAGGCAGTATAGACAATGAGGAAATGTCAGCACTCAATATTTATGCACCAAATAGCATAGCATCCAAATTTCTAAAGGAGAAACTAGTGGAGCTCAAGAATGAAATAGATAGAAAAACTATACTAGTAGGAGACCTGAACCTTCCTCTATCTGAACTAGATAAATCAAACCAAAAAAAAGTAAGAAAGAGGTAAGAGAAGTAAATGAAATCTTAGAAAAATTAAAGTTAGCAGATTTGTGTTGAAAAATAAATAGGGACAAAAAGTAATACACCTCCTTTTCAGCAGCACATGGTACATTCACAAAAATTGACCATGTATTAGGGCATAATTAGGGCAAAAAACATAGCAAACAAGTGAAAAAGAGCATAAATAATCAATGCAACCTTCTCAGATCACAATGCAATAAAAATAATAATTAGAAAGGGTACATGGAGAGGTAAATAAAAAATTAATTGGAAATTAAACAATATGATTCTCCAAAACTGGTTAAAGAACAAATCATAGAAACAATTAATAATTTCATTGAAGAAAATGACAATGATGAGACATTCTTTCAAAACCTATGGGACACAGGCAAAGCAGTACTCAGGGGGAAATTTATATCCTTTAGTTCATATAATAACAAATTAGGGAGGGCAGAGGTCAATGAATTGGGCATACAAATTAAAAATCCTCAGATGAAGACTAAATTAGAGATCCTAAAAATCAAAGGAGAAATTAATGACATTGAAAGTCAAAGAACTATTGATTTAATAAGTAAGACTAGAAGCTTGTACTTTGAAAAAACAAATAAAATAGAGAAAGTACTAGTCAGTCTAATTAAAAAAGGAAAGAAGAAAATCAAATTGACAGTATCCAAGATGAAAAGGGAGACCCCACCTCTAATGAAGAGGAAATTAAGGCAATCATTAAAAACTATTAAGCCCAATTATATGGCAACAAATATGGCAATCTAGGTGATATGGACGAATACTTTAAAAATATAAATTGCCTAGACTAACAGAGGAAGAAATAGATTACCTAAACAACCCCATATCAGAAAAAGAAATTGAACAAGTCATCAAAGAACTCCCTAAGAAAAAATCCCCAGGTCCAGATGGATTCACAAATGAATTCTATGAAACATTCAAAGAACAACTAATCCCAATATTATACAAACTATCTGACATAATAAGCAAAAAGGAGTTCTACCAAATTCCTTTTATGACACAAATATGGTACTTATCCCAAAGCCAGACAGGTCAAAAATGGAGAAAGAAAACTATAGACCAATCTCCTTAATGAATATAGATGCAACAATCTTAAATAAATAGGATACTAGCAAAAACACTCTAGCAAGTCATCACAAGGGTTATTCACTATGACCAGGTAGGATTCATACCAGGAATGCAAGAATGATTCAATATTAGGAAAACCATCCACATAATTGACCAGATTAACAAGCAAATGGACAAAAATCACATAATTATCTCAATAGATGCAGAAAAAGCATTTGATAAAATACAACACCCATTCCTATTGAAAACACTAGAAAGTATAGGAATAGAAGGGCCTTTCCTAAAAATAATTTACAGTATATATCTGAAACCATCAGCAAACATCATCTGTAATGGGGATAAACTAGAAGCCTTCCCAATAAGATCAGGAGTGAAACAAGGATGCCCATTATCACCTCTACTATTTGACATTGTACTAGAAACACTAGCAGTAGCAATTAGAGAAGAAAAAGAAATTGAAGGTATTAAAATTGGCAATGAGGAGACCAAGCTGTCACTCTTTTTGTATGATATGATGGTCTACTTAAAGAATCCTAGAGAATCAACCAAAAAGCTAGTCGAAATAATCAACAACTTTAGCAAAGTTGCAGGATACAAAATAAACCCACACAAGTCATCAGCATTTCTATATAACTCCAACACATCTCAGCAGCAAGAATTTGAAAGAGAAATTCCATTTAAAATCACCCTAGACAATATAAAATACTTAGGAATCTATCTGCCAAGACAAGCACAGGAACTATATGAACATAACTACAAAACACTCGCCACCCAATTAAAAGTAGATCTAAACAATTGGGAAAACATTGATTGCTCATGGGTGGGATGATCTAACAGAATAAAAATGACAATCCTGACCAAATTAATTTACTTATTTAGTGCCATACCCATTGAACTACCAGAAAACTTTTTTTTGCTGAATTAGAAAAAACCATAACAAAATTCATTTGGAAGAACAAAAGATCAAGAATATCAGGTGAAATAGTGAAAAAAAAATGCAAAGGAAGGAGGACTTGCAGTCCCAGATCTCAAACTATATTACAAAGCAGTGGTCATCAAAACAATTTGGTACTGGCTAAGAGACAGAAAGAAGGATCAGTGGAATAGACTGGGGGCAAGTGACCTCAGCAAGATAGTCTATGATAAGCCCAAAGATCCCAGTTTTGGGGACCAAAACCCAGTATTTGATAAAAACTGCTGGGAAAATTGGAAGACAGTATGGGAGAGATTAGGTTTGGATCAACACCTCACACTCTACACCAAGATAAACTTAGAATGGGTGAATGACTTGAATATAAAGAAGGAAACAAACTATAAACAAATTAGGTGAACACAGAATAATATACTTGTCAGATCTTTGGAAAATGAAAGACTTTAAAACCAAGCAAGAGCTAGAAAAAAATCAGAAAATATAAAATCAATAATTTTGATTACATCAAATTAAAAAGGTTTTGTTTATAAAGAGCTAAACCAGTTGTACAAAAAATCAAGTCACTCTCCAATTGACAAATGGGCAAAGGACATGAACAGGCAGTTCTCAGCCAAAGAAATCAAAACTATTAATAAGCACATGAAAAAGTGCTCTAAATCCCTTATAATCAGAGAGATGCAAATCAAAACAACCCTGAGGTATCACCTCACACTTAGCAAATTGGCTAACATGACAGCAAAGGAAAGTAATGAATGCTGGAGGGGATGTGGCAAAGTTGGGACACTAATGCATTGCTGGTGGAGTTGTGAATTGATCCAACCATTCTGGAGGGCAATTTGGAACTATGCCCAAAGGGCGATAAAAGACTGTCTGCCCTTTGATCCAGCCAAAGCACTGCTGGGCTTGTACCCCAGAGAGATAATAAGGAAAAGAACTTATACAAGAATATTCATAGCTGCACTCTTTGTGGTGGCAAAAAATTGGGAAATGAAGGGATGCCCTTCAATTAGGGAATGGCTGAACAAATTGTGGTATATGTTGGTGATGGAATACTATTGTGTTCAAAGGAATAATAAAGTGGAGGAGTTCCATGGAGACTGGAACAACCTCCAGGAAGTGATGCAGAGTGAGAGGAGCAGAACCAGGAGAACGTTGTACACAGAGACTGATACACTGAGGTACAATTGAATGTAATGGACTTCTCCATTAGTGGCAATGCAATGATCCAGAACAATTCAGAGGGGCTTATGAGAAAGAACACTATCCACATTCAGAGGAAAAACTGTGGGAGTAGAAACACCAAAGAAAAACAACTGCTTGATAACATGAGTCAAGGATATATAGTTGGGGATGGAGACTCTAAATGAACATCCTGGTGCAAACATCAGCAACATGAAAATAGGTTCTGATCAAGGACACAAGTAATACCCAATGAAATTGCGCATTGGCTGCAGGAAGGTGGGTGGAGGGGAGGGAGGGAAATAATGTGATTATTGTAACCAAGGAATAATGTTCTAAATTGACTAAATAAACTAATTCAAATGGGAAAAATAAAATAAAAGGGGGCAGATGGGTGGTTCAGTGGATTGAGAGCCAGGCCCAGAGATGGGAAGTCCTAGGTTCAAGTCTGGCCTCAGACACTTCTTAGCTGGGTCACTTAACCCCCATTGCCTAGCCCCTTACTGCCTCTTTTGCCTTATAACCCATACACTGTATTGACTATAAGATGGAAGGTAAGGGTTTAAATAATAAAAATGCATTTTAAAAGCATTATTGCTAGAAGGAAACCATAGGCTTCTCTACATGGCCAAGGGGATTAGGACATGAAAAAGCTCTCTGCTAGTGAATTGCTTTATTCATTATATGTTTATGCTCATCACTAAGCCTAGAATGTGGCACTTGATAGTAGGCACTTGATAAATGTGCATTCATTTGTGCTTGGAAGAGCGGGAGTGCAGGAGATGAAGGCTTCAAAGATGGAGTGGAGACTGTGGATGAGGAGGGCTGAGTTCCTGGGTGATGGTGGGAAACTTACCAGGTATCTGTTTCTCCTCCTTTCAAACCAATCACTGTCCACACACAAATTTGCTTCCACTTTCTACTTCCTGCAGGAAGCTGGTAGACCAGCCAGTGGGGAATGTTGGGGGGAGTCTTATTTGCAAGGTAAAGGGAGGGAATCCAACTTCAGTTTCTATTTGCTATTGGGTTTCCTTTATAGCAACACTTTATGAGCAAACATGGAAAACCACTGAGAAAGGAAAATGGATCCCCACTCCATATGCATGTGGTTCTTTTTAATATTGCCCAGCTGATCTGATCTATCACTTACCAGGCACTGTGGCTGTGATCAGAGTCACGAGTGGTCAGAGATCATTTTCAGTAGTAGTCCTGGGAGGATAAGTAAGAACTCTGGCAAGACTCTGAGCTTTGTGGTTTATCTTTTTCCAGGAGAAATATTGCCAGTGAAGGATAGAGACGAAGGCATGCTAATAAATCATCTAAGAGATAAAAAATGATCATATGCTCATCAATCTAGGTCTGGCAAGAACTTTAGAGGTCAACTGCCTCATTTTACAGAAGATGAAACAGAGGCTCCAAAGGGAAAATGACTTTTCCAAAGCTATACATGTAGTAGGAAGGCAGGATTTGAACTCAATGCCTCTGATTCTAGAGACAGGATTCTTTTCCCCATTTTGTTTCCATGTTTTGGGAGACATGTCTTTCTTCAGCATTTTCATTTCCATTTCCCCAAGACTCACCAGAAATGGCTGAGAAGACTTGCCCTAGTGGTAGAGGTTGCTTATTAAAGCCTAATTTCAAGAGAGGTTTAAGTGATAGAAAGGAGGCAGTTTGATGAAATGGAAAGGACACTGGGCTTGAAGTCAGAGAACCTGAGTTCAAATATTGACTCTGTGTTACCTTGGACAAATCAATAGCTAGCTAACTAGATACACAGATAGATGATAGATGGATAGATAGATAGATGGATAGATAGATAGATAGATAGATGGATGGATAGGTGGATAGACACGTAGACAGACAGATAGATAGATGGATAGATAGATGGATGGATGGATGGGTGGATGGATAGGTGGATAGATGGATGGATGGATGGATGGATGGGTGGGTGGGTGGGTGGGTGGGTGGATGGATAGATAGGTAGATAGACAGACAGACAGATGGATAGATAGATGATAGATGGGTAGGTAGATGGATATATAGGTAGATAGAATAAGAATACTTATTAAATGCTTAGGATATACCAGGCACTGTGCTAAATTCTGCCTTAATAATTTGTTATAGTCTGGTCATTTTCAGTTGTATCTGACTGTGACAAATTTTGGGGTTTTCTTGGCAAAGACACTGGAGTGGTTTGCTGTTTCCTTTTCTAGCTCATTTTATAGATAAGGAAACTGAGGCAAACATGGTTAAGTGAATTACCCAAGGTCACCCAGCTAGGACTTGTCTGAGGCTGGATTTTAACTCAGGAAGATGAGTCTTCCTGACTCCAGACCTGGCACTCTGTGCACTATGGCACCACCTCGCTGCCTACATGAATACAAACAAGTCAGACAGGAATTTATATTCTAATGGGAAAAGGTAAAGGGAATGTAGAAAGGGGAAGAGACTATGGGAAGTAGTCAGGTAAGTATTAGGAATCTGGGCAAAATATGGCAAAAAGTGATTTCTTAGGGCTGAAGATCTCTTAGGGACAAAGTCCAGGTGACTACTGGATGGATCCAACCAAAGTGACATGGTGTGAAGTGATCTTAAGATTCAAGCCAAACTCGAATCCTAAAAAAATACAGGGTTGGAAGAAATGTTCTCTAAGGTCCCTCTAGTTCTAAATGTATGATCCTGTAACTTTTAGAAAGTCAATTAAGGGAAAACTAAGTGGTGTAATAGCTAGAGCTCCAGACCTTGAGTGGAGAGGACCTGAGACACTTTCAAGCATTGTGATCCTGGGCAAGTCACTTAGCCCCTATTGCCCTCTGCCTTGGAACTGTGCCTGTACTGCTCCTCTACCTTGGAATTGATACTTAATATTAATTCTAAGACAGAAGGTAAAGGGTTAAAAAGAAGAAGAAGACTATAGCCAAGGCAATTAGGTGGCACAGTGGATAAGAGAGCTGACCTGAAAAGGGAAGATCCTGAGTTCAAATTTAGCCTCCTACACTTTCTGGATGTGTGACCCTGGGTAAGTCACTTAACCTTAATTACCCACCCCCTTATTGCTCTTCTTTTCTTAGATTTGATGCTAAGACAGAAAATAAGGGTATTTTTTTAAAGCCTACATTTGGTGGCTCTGAACCTTGCCTCCTCCTCCTCACTGCCTCTAGGATTTGGTCAAATCATTTAAGTGCCTCTTTGTTTGTAGGATCACGGAGTTGGGACTAGATGAACTTCACTTCACAAGTCTGTAAAATGGAGACAATAATATTTATACAATCTACCCTATATGGTTATTAGGAGAAATGCTTTGAAAATCTTAAAGGATAATATAAATGTTAGTTGCTAATATCTAAATTATGCCCAGGGACCTTGCTTGTTTCTCTTGCCCCCCCCCATCATGATAATGGGACCAGGGAGCCCAATCCAACATACTCCTTAGAGTTGTTCAGAAAAGAAATGATCTCCACTAACTCTCCTATAATGAGGCATTAAATTCCTCTGGACCTGGGAAAGTGTGCAAAAGGGTCTCCCTGCTGAGATTTCAAAACCCCGGGTTATGGTTCTTAAGTAGAAGAATGAGGCACTCACTGGAGCTGACCTATTTTGGAGAAGTATGGCAAAGAATAGGCAATGAACAAGCTTTTGTCTAAGCAATCAATAGCTATGGACATCCCAAGAATGCCCTATATATGACTATATTCACAAGCTGAATATAGTCAGAGATGACAGATTTAGAGTTGGAAGAATCCTAAAAAAATCACTTAGTTCAACCACTAGTAGTTCACTTAAAGATGGGTAAACTGAGTCCCAACCATTAGCAAGTCTTGAATTCGGAAGTTATTTGTTACTTACTACCTATGCAAACTTGGACAAGTCTCTTCATTTTTCTACCTTTGGAGTCTTCATCTGTAAAATGAGACAGTTGGGGAGGGGGCAGCTAGGTAGCTCAGTGGATTGAGAGTCAGACCCAGAGATGAGAGGTCCTGTGTTCAAATCTGGCCTCAGACACTTCCCAGCTGTGTGACCTTGGGCAAGTCACTTGACCCCCCATTGCCTAGTTCTTACCACTCTTCTGCCTTGGAGCCAATACACAGTTTGACTCCAATACGGAAGGTAAGGGGTTATAAAAACAAAAAACCACTCTTCTGCCTTGGAACCAATATACAGTATTGATTCCAAGATGGAAAGTGAGGGTTAAAAAAAATGAGACAGTTAGACTAGGTGATCCAGATGGTCCAAAACCAATAAGCTTATGATTTCTCTCTGGACTGTTTATCTTCTGCCTTTCCTACTCCCCCCCCCCCACCCCCCACCCCCCACCCCCGCCTCTTGATTGCAGTTCAGAATGACATAACTGATAGCATGCTGGTTTTGTAGCCTGAAAGACAAGACATCCTACATTTTCTAGCCATGTGACTATAGGCAAATAGCTTCACAAACTCTGTACCTTAGTTTCTTCATCTGTAAAATGAGGAAAATTATTTCTAGAATATCCTCTTCACAGGGTTGTCAGAATCAAACAACATATTGAAAAACTCTACATATTTATCTTTTGCTTCTTTTTATTTTTCTGATTCTGTGTGACCTTGGAACAATCATTCAGTTTTTCACCATGTCCAGGTAATTCCTCAGACCTAGAAATTACAGATAAGTTGCTGATCTGCATTGGAGGAGAAAGTTTCTATTCTGGGAATGCTCCATGCAGATGAAATGAATGATGGGTCCCAGCACTATCTTTATCATCATGATGATCATCATTTTTGTTTTGTTACAAATATTGGTTTAATTTCAAGTTTAAATTCTGAGTCTCCAGACTCAGTTTCCAGCTCCATCCCCCACTAACCCCTCCCATCCCCTCCCCCATTCCTCCCCCCATACCCCAAATCTTATTCTTCTAGCAACAACCGCTCAGCCATCCTGGAAGCCAGTTTCCATCCCTGTGCCTATCCACAGACATGTTTTCACAATGACCAGGTCTGTAGTCCAAGCTTGATCATCCTTCAGCAAGCCAGCACTCCCACTTTTCAGGTTTCCAGGGTGCTGGACCCTCCCCATTTTAGAGACTAGCCTGAGGAAGAGAATATTTCACATCCAAGGCTGTAGCATCTCCCTATTTATGAATAGTTCCGTCTTTTATCCATTTTTCTACGAGATTATATCAATAGAGTAGAGGGTGACACTTGTAAGGATCATCTGAGAATTGGGATGTCAACCCGGCTTTAGACCTTAAGATACTTTGTAAATGTCAGTTACAGAGAGGAAGAGGCTTCCTTTTCATCCAGTGGAATTTGCCGCCATCTGGTGGCGTAATGCGTCGTTGCAGGAAGCAGGTCATTTTTCTCTAAAATTGCTTGGTTTTCATCTCCATCCAGATCTTCTCTTTAGAGGGAGAATTCAAAGGGGGGGGGGGGGGGGGGCAGAGAGGGGCAGCGCTGTCATCAACAAAGCCCTTGAGATTCCTTTGAGCCAGAAACAGGAAGATACTCGGAAGTGACAGAAATGCGCGATGGCCCACTAAAAATCTGGAAAGAGTTGGTTCTCGCTGGACCTGGTCTGCCCTCAGAAAGTAAACTTCTCCTCCAGGCTCCCCTGCAGGATCCAGGTCGCAATTACGTCAAGTGGCTGACCGAGGAGTTGTACGTTAGGATCTGGCTGTGAAAATATGGACGCCAACGCCAACGATCAGTCATTTTCCTGGAGTCCAAGAAGATGAAGAGAGGAGCCTGCCGGCAGCTCGGGAGACGAGCTCCGTGATTTCCTGAAGCTCAGAGAAAGCAGATGATCACATGGCAAACTGAAGCCAGACCGACCCTAAGTCCAGCCTTCCGCCTTGATTACCCCCCCCCCCAAACTCTGCCCGTTACATTACATTTATAATATCACTGGGGATGAGATCTTAAAATAGGTGTATAAGGTGTGTAGATCTGAAGGAAGCATCATGGCAGAGTGAGTAGAACGCCAGGCTCAGACCTGGGTTCCAATCCTACTTCCCAATCTCTACTGACTGTGTGATTCTGCAAAAGTCTTAGATTGGAGAGTTTGGAACAGGAAGGGATCTTAGGCCAATCTCCTCCCCTCACAGATGGGGAAACGGAGGACCAGAGAGCTGAAGTGACTTTCCCAAAGCCACACAATAATAAATATAACGAGAGAATAAAATCCTATCAATATCAGTACATGTTTATCATTAAAGAAACGAACCAAAATAAATAAATGGAGGAATAATAAATAAAAAGAGGGAAAGGTTTTGGATTAGGTCTTCAGGCTCCAGAGCCTTTCTCCTTCCTGAGTAAAGGGATTGGGACAGAGAATGGCCCACCTTTATTATTTCTTCTTATGCATCATGCTAGAAAAAGAAAGCCTCAGCCTAGACTCCTAGAAGTCCCACCCCAAGTGAACCGTCAGGCCCGGACTGGAGAGCACCCAAGTTCCTTTCGCATCCTGCACCTGACGATGCTTTCCCTACTTAAGGAGAGCGGTTCTATAGTGTGCGTACCAAGGACTAGCTGAAGCCCGCCCCCTTGTGGCCAGATGGAAAATCGATGGGATGCTTCTGCAATTCGGAAAGGATGAAGCCCTGGTCCAATTCCTCAGTGTGCTGGGACGGCTACTCTTAGGTTCATGCCTAACTCAATACAGAGGAATGGCGCCGTATGCCAGGAAACCAGTTAAGCTTGGATGAGATTCTAGAAAATAGGAGCTGGAGGTGACCTGAGGAGTCACCTAGACAAAGCCCTTACTTTACACCACTTATTTTGGCACACCAGAGCCTGGATGGCCAAACTAATATTGTTATTATTCAATATTTATTTATTTACCTTTTATTTAATTAATTTAATATTAATTACTAATATTATTATGGACAGCAATATTATAGTAATTATTAATAATAAACAAAGATCACACCATACTATATCATTTATCCCATAAATTATTAAACAAATACTAGAATAATTATTAATAATTGATGCAATAGACATAATTAATAACATATATTATCACTACTATGTTATTAATACTCCAAAATCATAATAATAATATTGCATATGTTAATAACACAATAAATATAATATAATTCATTCTATTAATATTATATGCAATAATATAACAATTATATTTCTTATTTTATTATACTATTAATATTATGTGCAATAATAGAATAATTATATTTCCTATTATTTCATTATACTTTTTATTATTTGATGATTTTGTTTTATTATTTATAATTTTGTTATTTGTAATCCAATAAATATTTAACAACAAATAAT
The DNA here is from genome assembly GCF_027887165.1 of Monodelphis domestica. NCBI lineage: Eukaryota > Metazoa > Chordata > Mammalia > Didelphimorphia > Didelphidae > Monodelphis > Monodelphis domestica. The sequence continues at coordinate 308,380,006 of NC_077231.1, forward strand.
AACATAATATTTAATAAATAATTTTAATAATACAAATATGTAACTATATAAATAATTTAATGATATAATTATGTAATAATATTTAATAATACAATTATATTTTCTTCTATTAATGATACTAATAATAAAATTCAGATGCTTTCTTTTGGCAGGGATGGGTCCAAGGCTCTGGGAATGGCATAGGTAAACATGAAGAAAAGAGATTCAGGACCATGTTAGAGGAGGGATGTTGGAATCTGATTAGTTTTGTTGGCTCAGATATCTGGAAGAGGGAAAGATCTCAAACTCCTGGAAAGAACCAAGGACTTATCTATGACCATGGACGAAAAGATGTAGGAACACGAGATTTCGGTGTGTTTATCAAAGTTTATTACTGTGAGTGGAATCTATTTCAGAAGCACAAAATAGCATCTTGTTCCACACATACTTTAGAGTCACACACAGTAAGTCAACAGAGACAATGTTAATGATCCTCTCTTGCAAAGAAACCTGGTTTGGAATCAAAGCATCTGGGTTCAATTCTCATCTCTAACGTTTACCACTTCCATGACTTTGGGCAAAGTCTCTCCACTTCTCAGTTCCCTCATCTGTAAAATGATGGAGATGGACTGGATGACCTCTCAGGTTTCTTCCAAGAGAAGGTCTATGAAGCTATGATCATAGAGTGAGGAATACAAGTGGGAGATGTCTATACTCATCCAAGGCATTTGCCAAGGACATACAATGCAGAGTACTGGCTGGATGATATAACAGGAGTGAATAATAGCTGACATCCATGGATTTATGAAGGTATTTACACAGGCTAACACATCAGATCCTCACAATAACTCTGCAAGGTCTGTAGAGGTAGGTAGGTGCCATTGTTATCCCTATTTTATAGGTAAGAAAATGGAGTCAGAGAATGGTGAAGTGACTTGTCCAGAGTCCCCAAAGCTAGTAAATTTCTGAGACAGGATTTGAATTCAAGACCTTCTGACTCCAGGTCATGTGCTCTACTCACTGCACCACCTAGCTGTCAAAATAGTCTGTGATTTCAGATGGAAACTCATATTTGACTTAGTAGCTAGACCTTATAGGACTGCTTAGGGCTCAGGGAGGTTGGTGGTCTGGCCAAAGTCAAACAAATGGAGAGTATCAGAGATGATATTTGAACCCAAGCCTTAGTCCAAAGTCTATTCATTATACCATGTTACCTCTTTTTTTTCAGCTATTGGTGAGATCTGATTGTAGGATTAGGCTGGTATCTAATTATATTTCCTTTTCAATACCCTTGTGGAGGATCAGGAGTGGATACCATAGACAAAGGATCCTGCTATTTAGTTTTGGCTTTCCTCTAGAGTAGGGGTTTTTCACTTGGTGTCTATAGATCTCCCCAGGGACTTATTTTAGGGGGTTTATGAATTTGTATGGAAAAAATAAATCTTTATTTTCATTAATTTCTAATTGAAATTTAGCATTTCCTTCCATTATCATTCAAATATCTATCATCTATCATCTATCTATCTATCTATCTATCTATCTATCTATCTATCTATCTATCTATCATCTATCTATCTATCTATCTATCTATCTATCTATCTATCTATCATCTATCTATCATCTATCTATCTATCTATCATCTCTCTCTCTCTCTATCTATCTCTCTATCTATCTATCTATCTATCTATCTCTCTATCAATCAATCAATCTATCCATCTATCTATCTGTCTGCCTGTCTATCTATCTATCTATCTATCTATCTATCTATCTATCTCTCTATCAATCAATCAATCTATCCATCTATCTGTCTGTCTATCTATCTCTCTATCTCTCTATCTATCTATCAATTTATCTATCTATCTATCTATCTATCTATCTATCTATCTATCTATCTATCTCTCTATCAATCAATCAATCTATCCATCTATCTGTCTGTCTGTCTGTCTGTCTATCTATCTATCTATCTATCTATCTATCTATCTATCTATCTGGCATTCTGAGAAGGGGCCCATCAGTTTCACCTGACCACCAAAGAGGTCCATGATACAAAAAAGCCAAGAACCCCCTGCTTAGATTTACTTCATATATATTACACCCCTCTTTTTCGTTCGGATTGGCTTGGCTTATTTTCTTCCTTATGGATATCAGATTGTTCATTCTTATTTGGCATATGGTCCACTGTGACCCCAGGATGGCTAGTTGGTACAGAGTGCCTGTCCTAGAGTCAGGAAGACCAAAGTTCAAATCCAGCCTCAGACACTACCTGTGTGACCCTGGGCATCTTGGTTTGCCTCAGTTTCCTCATCTGTAAAATTAGCTGGAGAAAGAAATGACTAATCCCATCAGTTTCTCTGCTAAGAAAAAACCCCAAACAAGGTCATAACAAGTGAGACATGAATGAAAACAACTGAATAATGAAAACCACTATGACCCCACCATCTTTTTCAGCTGCCTTCAAATGGGGTAAACAATTCCTCAGTGATTGACTATATACTATTCCTCACTGTTTTCAGTCTACCAGCCCAGTCTAATCCTATTGAGTCCCTTATCCAGACATCCAAAGCATATTGCCCCATTACAAGCTGTGATGTGCTGGTAACTTCTGCATAATAAAAAGCCCTTTCATGTCACCCACACCTTGGCCTTCGAAGGAGACTTGAAATGTAAATAAACAAAGTCAGGAGTGCAGGTAGGTGGGACCCTTCAGTTTCCTCCTTTAGGCAGCATGAGAAAATTGGGCCAAATGCCTTTGAAAATAGAGAACTTGCTCTTTGATCCTGCTGAGTGTTCCTATACATAGGACAGTAAAGTGAGTCTCTGTTCATCAGACCTCTCCATCTAGGTAATGGCTAGACTGCTTCAAAGACTAGGATAGCCCCATGTGTCCTGACTGTGCTCCACAAGCAATAAATTGTGAAGGCAGATCTAAGAGTAGAGGCGAGGGAATAACTAAGAGGAGGGATCAGCCCAATTGGCCAAAGCTTCTCTGATCTTCCCAGTTCCCAAGAGGAAAGCACCTGCTTTGGCAATAGCCCACCAGATAAGGCTTTCCTAGGACTGAGTCCAAGTTCAGATCCTGCAGTGGGCTGAAGTCTGAGAACACAGATTTGGATTTGGAGAGCAGAGTCAACCATAGATCAGCTCCTAGGAGATAAACACAATTGACACTTTTATACTGCTTTTAGGCATCACAAAGCACTTTACATGTGTTGTCTCATTTTTGATGACAGTCTTGGGAGGTAGGTACACGATAGGGTATATCCATTTTATAGATGAGGAAAAGGAGGGCAGACAATGGTGAAATGATTTCCCTAGGATCACACAACTAGTAAATCCCTTCTGAAGCAGGATTTCAACTCAGGTCTTCCCAACTTCAAGCTCAGGACTCTGTCAGCTTCCCACACTAGGAAAGAAAAAAGAAAGAAAGGAAGAAAGTAAGAAGAAAGAAAGAAAGAAAGAAAGAAAGAAAGAAAGAAAGAAAGTAAAGGAAGGAAGGAAGGAAGGAAGGAATTGGAAAGAAGGAAGGAAGGAAGGGAAGAAAGAAAGAAAGAAAAGAAGAAAGAAAGAAAGAAGAAAGAAAGAAAGAAAGAAAGAAAGAAAGAAAGAAAGAAAGAAAGAAAGAAAGAAAGAAGAAAAGAAAGGAAGGAAGGAAGAAGGAAGAAAGGAAGAAAGAAAAAAGAAGAAGGAAGGAAGGAAGGAAGGAAGAAGAGAAAGGAAGGAAGGAAGGAAGGAAGGAAGGAAGGAAGGAAGGAAGGAAGGAAGGAAAGAAGAAAGGAAGAAAGAAAGAAAGAAAGAAAGAAAGAAAGAAAGAAAGAATGAAGAGAAAGAAAAGAAAGAATAGAAAGAAAGAAAGAAAGAAAGAAAGAAAAGAAAGAAAGAAGAAAGAAAGAAAGAAAGAAAGGAAGGAAGGGAAGGAAGGAAGGAAGGAAGGAAGGAAGGAAGGAAGGAAGGAAGGAAGGAAGGAAGGAAGGAAGGAAGGAAGGGAGGGAGGGAGGAAGGGAGGGAGAAGGGAGGAGGAAGGGAGGGAGAGAAGGAGGAGGAAGAAAGGAAGGAAGAAAGAAAAGGAGGAGGAAGGAATTTGCAGAGTCTTGAAGGTTTACAAAGAACTTTACCAATTTTGGCTTATTGGAGCTTCCACATATAGATTTAAATTATATAGCATTATGAAACCCATCTTAGAGATGAGGCAGCTGAGGCTTGCAGAGTTGTTGTAACTTGCACAATGCCATATGGATCATAAATATCAGGGCTTCATCTTGAACCCCAGGGCATGGATCTCTCTGCTTTTGAGTGGTCTTAATATGCTATGAGGATCTTGTTTTGGAAGTCTATAAAGGCATCATGTTTTGATTTTGTACTTGAGATATCATCCCAAAGCAGATTTCTAATGATTTTTAAAGTCTCTTTATTCAATTGGATTATGAGACAGGAGACCTGGGTTTGAATCACTCTGGGTCTCATGATAGCCACAACTAGATTAGAGCCATAAGGATGTTTGCCTCAAGTGCCAAAGTTTTGTGGGAATTTATAACATTTTCATTCTTCTCATAGCATAAAAACATCTGAGCTTATCATTCAGTCAGTCAACAAATATTTTAAAGTACCTACTATGTACTCTACCTAGAAAATTTGAGTTCAAAACCAATCTCAGATATTCATTTGCTGCAATGTCTAAGTCACTTTACCTACCTAAGTCTCAATTTCCTCAGGGCCTAAAACGTGTTTAGTAACAACATCTACTTCCCAAGGTTGTTGCAAGGATACAAATGAGATTATATTTGTGAGTCTTTTAAAAAACTGTAAGATGCTAGGTAAATGCTGGTTATTACCTGGGGAAGTTCAACTTTCAGTATAAGGCAGGAAAAAGGTACCTTTGATGATGCCACCCTTAAACATTTACCCTAGAACTACCCTATCATTTGCTAGCACTGCCTAGTGATTAATGTCCTTGCTAATAACTAATGAGAGTTGGATCTTTATTAATTGAATTGAGTGTTGTGGTGGCTGCTTCCCTGCTCTATGCCCCTAGTATATGATGTTCTCCAGGCTTCTGGGGGAATGTAGGTAGCTAATCTATTAGCTTTACCTGGAAGGCAGACTCCCTTTAGCAAAGGGGAAAAAAACAAGCTTGAAAATTCCTTGCATTTATGCTGCTGAAATAATTTGAAAGCAACACCTTCAGTTCTAGACAATAGGATGCTGTGGCTTCTTGGTACTGATGAAATTGCAGAATCTCAGCATTGGAAGGGATCATAGGACCACAGATCTGAAGCTGGGTATTTTAAGTTGGAGTCCATGAACTTATTTTTTTTAATGTCAAAAACTATATTTCAATATAGTTAATTGGGGGGGAATCATATATAGCTTATTTTGTGCATTTAAAATATTATTTAAAGAAGGAGTCCATAGGAAAAGGTAGAATGGGGAAATTTTTTTTTCACATAAAAGAGGTGTGCAAGAAGTATAGTAGAGGAGAAAATGGAGAGGGGGTGATAAACAATGACTGAAGCTCACTCTCATAGGAATTGATTCAAAGAAGGAAGACTATATATACATACTCATTTGGGTATAGAAGTCTCTTTTATCCAATAGAGAAATAGGAGGGGAAATGATTATGAGATATGAGGGAGTGGGGTGGATAAAAGGGAGAGTGGACTAAAGGAGCCAGTGGTCAGAAGCAAATCATACTTTTGAGGAGGGACAGGGGAGAGAGAGAGAGAGAGAGAGAGAGAGAGAGAGAGAGAGAGAGAGAGAGAGAGAGAGAGAGAGAGAGAGAGAGAGAGAGAGAGAGAAAATAGGATAGAGAAAATCCATAGTAGTCATAACTGTGAATGTGAATGGGACACACTCACCCATAAAATGGAAGCAGACAATAGAATTACTATTAATAGAAACCAGAATTCAACACTAAATTGTTTACAAAAGTCACCTTTGCAACAGCAAGACACAGAGGAATAAAATAAAGGGCTGGAGTAGAATCTATTGTGCTTCAGCTGATGTAAAAAAAGATAAGGATAGCAATTGTGATCTCAGACAAAACAAAAGTAAAATGGGTCTAATTAAAAGATAATCAGGGAAACTTCTTGTTCAGTCATGTCTGACCCTTCATAAACTAGTACTACCCATGGGCTTTTCATAGCAAAGATAACTGGAAAAGTTTGCCATTTCTTTCTCCAGTAGACTAAAGCAAATAGAGTGATTACATAGCTAATAAGTATCTGAGGTTGGATTTGAACTAGGTTCTCCCTGACCTCAGGTCCAACACTATGCACTGAACCGTCTAGCTGTCTGTTGTTTCAGGGAAACTACATTTTGCTAAAAGTTACCATAGAAAATGAAATAATAGCAAAAAATGTTCAGCAAGTTTCTCAGATAAAGTTTTCATTTATCAAATATACAGGGAGCAGAGTCAAATTTATAAAAAAAAATAAGAGCCAATCTTCAATTTATAAATGGTCAAAAGGTATGAACAGACAGTTTTCAGAAAAAAGTCAAAACTATCACTAGTCACATTAAAAAATGCTCTAAATCACTACTGATTAAAGAAATGCAAATTAAAACAAATGTGGGGTACCATCTCATACCTATCAGAAATGACAAATCCTGGAGGGGATGAGGGAAAACAGGTACACTTATTAGTGTTGGTGGATTTGGGAATTGGTCCAACCATTCTGGAGAACAATTTGGAACCATGCCCAAAGGGCTATAAATTTGGACAAGCTCTTTGATTCAGTGATACCACTACTAGGTCTCTACCCCAAAGAGAACAAAGAAAAATACAAAACCCTATGCATACAAAAATATTTATAGCAGTTTTTTTGGTGGTGGCAAAGAATCAGAAATTAAGGGGATGCTCATCAGTTGGGGAAAACTGAACAAATTGTGGTAGATAATTGTGATGGAATACTATTATGCCATTAGAAATGATGAGCAGAATGTTTTCAGAAAAACCTGGGAAGACTTATATGAATTCATGCAAATTGAAGTGAGCAGAACCAGGACAACATTGTAGATAGTAATAGCAATATTTTAAGGACGATCAATGGTGAATGACTTAACTACTCTCATCAAGACAATGATCCAAGACAATTCTGGAGGACTCGTGAAAAATGCTATCCATCTCCAGCAAGAGAATTGGTAAACTCTGAGTACAAATTGAAGTAGAATTTTCTTACTTTATTTTTTGCTTTTGTGCATTTGTGTATGTGTTTGTGTATGTGTGTGAGAGAGAGAGGAAGAGGGAGAGGGCGAGGGAGAGACAGACAGACAGACAGGCAGAGAGAGAGGGAGGGAGGGAGAGGGAGAGAGAGACAGAGAGAGAGACAGAGAGAGGGAGAGACAGACAGAAAGACAGAGAGAGAGAGAGAAAGAGAGAGAGAGAGAGAGGAGAGAGAGAGAGAGAGAGAGAGAGAAAGAGAGAGAGAGAGAGCTAAAGTGGACACAGTCTTTTCATGATTTCACATGTATCATTGATGTCTTATTTGTCTTCTCAGTGGTGGGTGGGATGGAGAGGATCTGGAACTCAATGTTTTAAAAGAAAGGAATGTTAAAAAGAAATAAGGAATAGCTTTAAGAACCAAATCTCAGAGATGTGCTCCTTAGCACTAAAGTCCTATATCCCCAGCAGTCTGAGGCACTATTCCTGCCTGAGGAAGTAGACTTTAGTTTTCATGGTAGTGAACTGAGTGTAATCTGGGGGCATGGATAGGAACATGTGGGATGCTGGGAAAGATAAGATTCCTCAAATGAGATTCTGTTGGTGCATGCTTTACTATGTGCCCAAACCCTAGTCCTCCCCCCTAATGGGATGCAGGTGTGATTCTGCAGCCAGGTGAGGTCTCCATAATGAAATGTAGGGATAGGAGTGAGGATGGGGAGGGGAGGGATAGAGGCTGGACAGAATAATAAGGACAAATCATGACTACACCAGAAGCTACATGGATCTATATGAAGATAATGATGATGAAGAAGATGATGAAGATGGTGATGGTGAAAGTGATGGAGACGATGATGAAGGGACGTCCATCAAGTGGGAAATGACTGAACAAGTTGTGTTTGTAATAGAATACTACTTGCCATAAGAAATGACTAACACTAATGAAAGAAAAACCTGGAAAGATTTACATGAAGTGATGCAAAGTGAAGTTAGCAGAACCAGGAGAATATTGTATGCAGTAACAAGGACGCATGGTGATCCGCTATGAATGACTTAACTATTCTCAGTAATGCAAAGATCCAGGATAACTCCACGGACTCGTGCTGGGGTTTGGGAGGGTAATTCCTCTCACTGCAAAGTTGACTTGTGACTCCAGCCCACATATCTTGTTCTAAGGCAAGTTCAGCAAATTCTGTTTTTTAAAGCAGCAGTTCATCTAAGACAGACCCTGAATAAGTTCCAGGAGGGCAGGGACTGTTTTTGTTTCTGTTTCAATGTTTCTGTACCTAGCACAGTGTCTGGCACATAGTAGATACTTAATAAATCCTTGATGAATGAGTCATCATTCCTTCCTTCCTTAGCTGCCTTCTACCTCTTGTGGGGAGGCAGTTAAGTGCTACAATGAATAGAATGCTGGTCTTGAAGTCAGAAAGATCTGAGTTCAAATCATGCTTCAGAAATTTACTTAGCTTTTGACCCTAGGCAAACCTCATGACCCTTTCTAGCCTCAGTTTCCATATCAGTAAAATGGGAATAATAGCATCTACCTTAGAGAGTTATGAAGATCAAATGATAGTATAAGTATTTTGCTGACATTTAAGCACCACAGAAATGCCAACTATTAGTATACATATGGAGGCCACCTCTTCATAAGATTTCTTGATGGGGGGCCAGGGAGAGAATTTCTTATCAAATCTGATTTTCATTGGATCTTGGCTCATGCTTTTCAAACACATGAGGCTCTTTTTTACAAAAAAGTATTTAAACTTTTTGCAATCATCTTCTGAGATGATTGACCCCTTGATGACAGGCTAGCACTCAGAGGGTTGGTATGCAGGGTTGTATTTCCATGAAGGCATTCACTTTGCTTGGCTCTTGGAAACGATTCTTCCCTCTGGGCCTTGCCTGTTAAAGGCAGTGTTTGAGTCCAACACCTCCAGGATCAGAGTCGGGCTGCTGCGGGGTCCTGGGACCTGGGAGGGATGTGCACAGCTGAAGTCACACTCAGGCCCCACCCAAGCCATGGAAGGGCCTTGCACACAAAGTAGTCATTCTTTGGATTTCAGTTTTCTCAAGGGTTATGATTGAAATTTCGGCTCTCCACTGCTCCTCGGTTTGCTTCCTGGGGAAAAAAATGCAGGACCCAAGAGGGGAAAGGAATCAAGTTTAGCATCTGTCTAGTGGACAAGGGGGAGCAGAAGATCTTTCTTCCCAAGCCAGACTCTTGGAGCAGAAATGGCTTAGTCACATTTTTTATGAGACCTTTCCAGGAGATACCCCCCAATGGGCTGTGCATTCTAGTTAAAGTTTATTTCATTGGATGAATTATTCCTACACACTCCAGCAATGTTCTCTGGGGGATAAATGTGGCTAAAGCTCTGCCTTTGGGACAGAGAAGATGAAGTTCCATGTTAGCACCAATGACTGCTCAAAAGCATTTCTCACTGTTCTAATTTTTCAGACACTGAGGCTGAGTTCTTAAGGAAGAAACCAGGAAGAAGGTGGGGACAACCCCTTTGGGATTCAGTGAATTTTAGAAAGAGGAGAGAAAGAAAGGGCCTGGTTTTTTCTTGGATGGAAAAGCAGGAAGGCGGGGGGAAAAAAGAAGGGGAAAATGTCTGGGGCAAACTGTCATCTGGGTGTGCTTCTCCACAGTGAAGGGAAAGGAGTGAATGACTTTCCAAGGGGACAAAGTGGTCCAGAAACATTTCCTTGAATCTTTGGTGCTTTTGAGCTTGAGTTCAGGCATTTGGAACATCTTTTTGCAATGAAGGATCAGCTCAGTAAATAAATAATGTTAGCAGTTTGGGGCAGCTCAGTAAGAAAAGCTTTGGGCGCTGGCCAACATGACAGAAGAACTTTCTTAAGGAAAAAGAAAACACAACAAAACAACTCCTGGGTGGAGCGGTTTCTAGATCTGAAATCTTCCTTCGATTGGAGCTCTTATTGGGAGGGAGATTGACTCAGTGGCTTGGAACGTTCATGCCATCCGGCTTCCTTATCTCACATTTTTTCCAGTGGGCTTACAGCACAGGAGAGACAAAGGGTTATGAAATACTGGCTGGATTGGTTTTCCTCCTTCTGACTCTGGACTCCAGAAAGGCCTACAGTTTGGACTTCAGTTGATAAAAGACAGATCCAGAGAGTGATTTATTTTGCTCTCTCTCCTTCTAGGGTTTCTATTTAATGGGATGGATTCATTTGGTGCCGTTTTCTGCTCCCTTTGGAGTTTTGGTCCCATGAAAAGTCAGAATCATAACGGGTAATGTCTCACCCAGTTGGTGAGTAATGGCGGGATGCTTTATGGTCTTGACCTTTTCAGGGTTCTCATTTTGGATTGGCTCAGCCTTTCTTCCCCTTTCTTGCAGTTTACTTATAACGGTTATTAATGAGGAAGGGGAGAGATGACTGGCCCAGTCCAGGGGCAGAAAACAGAGAAAGAAAAATTGTCCCTGTCGAGAATCTAACATTTGCCCCCAAAATACTGTATTTATTAAGCTTTCCAACGATATCCTAGTTTTTAAAGTTCCTTGTTAGAATAGGAAAAGACACATCATAAATCCACTCCTCTGGGAAAAAACTGGTATGAGAAATTGAACCGGGTCCAGCCAACAGTCACTGGCTCCTTTTTCCCACCTTCTCAATCCCCTCTTAGATCTTAATCTTACCTACCTTCTACAAGAGAAGCTCAAGAGTCTTGGCATGGGAAGGAAGCACGTGAAAATACTTAGAGGCCAGTCTGGACAACCTCACCAAATCGCAGCTGGGTCATAGAAAATTGGTTTGGGATAATAGCATGGTGGAGGAGGGCTATCAGGACTCAGCTAGGAGACCTGAGCTCTGGTACCGCCATGAAAGAGCTACATTTCCATGGGCAATCCTGGTGCAGAGGAGAGAGGACTGGATTTGGAGTTAGAGGACTTCTCTTTGGATTACTAACTGGGTGACTTTGGGCAAGTCTTATTAGCCCTTCCAGGTTCCAGTGTCTTCAGCGAAAAACAAAACAAAACAAAACAAAATGATGGGTTTGGACTGGATAGCCTTTAGGTTCCCTTTTGGGTCCATGCCCTAGATAGCTTAAGTAGCTGCCATTGGTTTGTAATCAGGGAAACTCATCTTCCTGTGTTCAAATCCACTCTCAGACACTTACTGGCTGTGTGACTCTGGTCAAGTCACTTAACTCTGTTTGCCTTAATTTCCTCATCTGTAAAGTGGAGAAGGAAATGGCAAGTCATTCCAGTATCTTTGCCAAGAAAACCTCAAATAGAGTCATGAAGAGTCAGTCTTGACTGAATGAGGACAACGTAGGCAGCTTAGTGTACTCAATAGAAAGCTGGAGTCCAAATCCAGCCTTGGACATTGGCTAACTCTCTGAGCCCAGACCAGATATTTCTTTCCTATGTAATTTCCTTATCTTTAAAATGAGGGGAGGAGGGTGCGAAATGCCTGTACTGCTAACCTCACAGTCATTAAGAAGATCAAATGACTTTAAGACCATCCATTTAGAAAGGAATGTTAGAGATGATGGAGTCCAACTCTCCCATTTTATAGGAGAGGAAACTGAGGTTCAGAGAGATTGAAGGGATATAACCAAGGTCACACAAGTAGCTTATACCAGAGCTGGAATTCTTCTAGCTTCTAGTCTTCTAGCTCCAGATCCAGGATTCTTTTTACCATTCCTCATCTCCCCAATCTCTTATTGCCCATCCCTTCCAACATGAAGATTCTGCATTCCAGAATGGCCTTGCTTTAGAACTGTGCTTGTCTGATCTTAGCTGAGAGCATCAAATGGTTGATTGGGCCAAATGACTGCATTTGGCAAAATAAATGAAAGTTTAATGGATTCTCTTTTCTGGGGTCTCCATTTTATTCACAGAGGTGGGGGACGATGGATGTCAAACACTACATATTGTACTTGCCTAGTATATTGGAGAGTCTTGCTAAACTGCTTTTTTTTCTTTTTTAAATGATAGATGGCTCTGGGTGGAGAAGGAAAGAAAATAGTGGGCAATGAAGGCAATATCAAAACAAGAGACATAAATAATAAAAAATAGATATAAGAATGTAGTAGAGGCAAATGTTCTCACCAAGCTTTTCCACTACAGCCCAATGGAAGAAGACATCAGGAAGTCAGGCGATGGCCATCCTACTGATTTTATTGGGGTTAGGGAACTCTGTTTAATCTCCCCTATAAAATGATCAGAGGGGTCTAATGGAGAGTGTGCCCTGTAAGGAATTATCATGGTGATGGCAATGCTAATATCCAACATGAACATCAAGACTTGCAATGTGCTTTCCAAGTTGATTTCATTTGACCCTCACAACATTTTTTTGTGAGTCAGGTGCTTATTAC